>NC_080773.1:1276153-1595192 GCF_020826845.1 Diceros bicornis minor
ACATGGTTTGTAAAACTTTTCTCCCAGCCTTTTGATTTTGTTGGTTGTTTCTTTTGCTGGGCAGAAGCTTTTAAGTTTGATGTAGTCCCATTTGTTGATTTTTTCTTTTGTTGTTTGCAGTTTTGGTGGGATATCCACAAAATCATTGCCAAGACCAATGTGGAGGAGCCTTTTGCCTATGTTTTCTTCTAGCAGTTTTACAGCTTCAGGTCTGAGAATGTCCAAAAGGCCGGGAGGAGCAATGTCCCTTTTTTTCAGAGCTGAACAGATTCAGTCTCTCATTTCTCTATCAAGCAGTTTTGTTTGGACCTTATAAACACAATTCTTTCCAATTTTAAGCCAAATTAAAAAGGTCAGCCTCCCCCATTCACTCCAAAAGTGCCCCCTAGGCTCCCCTGGTCAAGGAAATTCCCCCTGGATTTCTCCTTCCTAGGAATTCCGCCCTAGGTTCCTCTGACCTAGGGAATGTACCAGTACCCCCTTAAGACAGCTAGCCTTAAGCCTTGAAAACAGCTCAAATAAACTCTGAACTGTTGACTTACAATAAGGAGGTCCAGGTTTCAGAACTCACTGGGTTCACCTGAAGAATGCAGTGATCTGGAGGGCACAATGGGCCCCTATTGGTACCCAATGCCAGTTCAGTGTAGATTCCAGGTGGTCTCTGGTGGGTTTCTCTGAAATCCTGCCATGACTACACCAACAAATGTCTACGTAAATAATCCATAATCAATGTATAAATCAAAATTAGAGTGAGTTTATTATGAGTCACCTTTTGAGGACCATGGCCCAGGGCCTTCCTTCCCTAAGGAAGGAAGTGCATCAACGAAGTGGGGTGTACAGAGCGGTTATATGCTGTCAAAGAGCATGTATCACATAGAATTGTAATGTCCCTTTTACTATAGTGACAAGATCACCCTGTCAGATTGCCCTGCAAGAATAGCAATTGATGGACACAGCAGGGAGCAGGTCTGCTGTCTTGATGGGTTTGGCTGGTGTCAGGTCTGTTGTCTCAAACTGGGTGGTCACAGGATGACTGCAGCAACCAAGTCCTAGCTTAGGGAGAAATGCTCATCCTTAAGGTTCTGCCAATGAGGGCATCTTTATCTTAAGGGCATATTCTCTTCTCTTTGGGACATGGGAAAGCAGATACACAATGCAGGCGACAGGCCCCTTTGTAAAAACAAACTCCGGCCAAATTAGTTTTACCGCAAATGGCTTCCTCATGTACTCCAATATATCCTATTGCTTGCCATTTATTTATCAGTTCCTTAGTACTCATTGTGTGTCTGTTATGTATACAGAATATGTAATATCCTGGGGAAAACGGGGGTTATAGGATATAGTGTCTGTAGACAAGAAGCTTATTACCCTACTTGGAAAATAACTACATTTCTTTCTTTTTTTTTGTGAGGAAGATCAGCCCTGAGCTAACATCCATGGTAATCCTCCTCTTTTTGCTGAGGAACACTGGCTCTGAGCTAACATCTATTGCCAATCCTCCTCCTTCCCCCCCCCCAAAACCCCAACAGATAGTTGTATATCATAGTTGCACATCCTTCTAGTTGCTGTATGTGGGACACGGGCTCAGCATGGCCAGAGAAGCGGTGCGTCGGTTCGCGCCCGGGATCCGAACCCAGGCCACCAACAGTGGAGCTCGCACACCTAACCGCTAAGCCACGGGGCTGGCCCTAAACATAGATTTTTAAAATGTCAAAATGAGTGGTACTCCTGGTGTGTTGTTTCTGAAGAACAGCTGTCATTGTCTTAGCTCTTTCCGCATCGTGTTTGCTCCTGCCTCACACCAGCCCTATGAACAGGGCCAAGGCGGGTATCATTCATGATTTCCTGATGAGAACGCTGAGGCCTTATAAAGTTAGGAGATCTGTCTGGGCGCCGGTATTGATGATATCCTAGGATTTTTATCTACTATGTATTTTTCTTTATCTTCTGTAATTGCCATTAGATTTCGATATAATTGGTAACTTGCTACCTTGGTTTTTCAAATGAAACCCACAAAGTTTGTGGGTATCTTTTGGTACCTTATTAAGCAAATGAGGAAAATGAGATTACCAGCTACAGCTGCTGCTCATATTGACAAACCATTTCATTTATTTTTCTACCTGACAAGCGTGTTCATGCAATAGACATTAAGTGGCTGTTATGCAGTCATCATGAAATTGTCAAGAGTGGGGGATTGACAGGACAAGTGTGCACACTTCTCATGCTGAAGAGACTTTCAGTGCATTTGAGGGAAGATAAGATACACTCATGAAAGTGTTAAGCCGCTACCCTTCCAGACAGCACAACATTATTGTCAAAACGAGGGATGCAGGTGTGCCGTGTCTGTGTGTTGATTCCAGAGCGGTCCAGGTGAGCTGGGGCTTCAACCTGACTTTACTGATTGATGAGACTCTGTGAGGGGAGGACCAGGGAGGGCCTTCTAGTGGAGTGGAGCTTGACTCAGGAAACAGGGAGAGACGAATTTGGGGGGTGGACGGGAGACATGTAGAAAAATATAAGTTGATAGTCTGGTTGAAGAGATGGCATCTGTAGACACTAAAAAGCCATGAAAGAAATTGTGTTTTCCTTATTTTCTGCTACTGGAGCCATGAGGTGAAGGAGAGGTTTTCAGATTACATCACAGCACTGTAATGTGTGAGAGCCCTGGGATGTGGCTGAAAGCCTGGAGGACCAACTGAACTTTCCATATATATATAGTTTACATGGGGTTGTATAGAGTGCTTATAGCATACATTGTATTGGGCTGAACGTGGAATCCTAAGTGAAACCATTTATCCCTTTGGCTGTTGGTGCCGCCTGTTTTACATGGAGGCAGAGATGTCCAAGACTGAGTGGCATTGTATTAGGATGATGAAGCGCTCTAGGCAAGAGTCCATTCATCAGGTGATGTGCAGCTTGCTACCCGGATAGATGCCCGGCTACACCTTCCATGAAAGGTTCACATGATACAGATATGAAGGAGGCAAGATCCTGTGCCTAATGGCTGGCAACAGGCAGGGAGACATTTTCCTAAACCAGCAGCTGGCGCAGCACTGTCAGGACATCACACCTGACATCCTCGCTTGCCCGACTCTTACCTTCTTCCTCTAAGTATGAGGATATTCTCTGATGTTTTGGCCAATCCACATATACAGAATCCCTTCAGTTTCACCAATGAGAGCTCATTTCTAAATTCATGCTAATTAAACGAACCACTCATTTCACCAATGAAAAGCTATTTCTGATATTCAGTAAGCTAAGTAGCAAAGCCTGTGGTGCTTATCAAGATATGAGTAGCTTAAAGATTTTATTTATTTATTTTTTCCCCTCCAAAACCCCAGTAGATAGCTGTATGTCATAGTTGCACATCCTTCCAGCTGCTGCATGTGGGACACGGCCTCAGCATGGCCAGAGAAGTGGCGCGTCGGTGCACGCCCGGGATCCGAACCCGGGCCGCCAGCAGCGGAGCGCGTGCACCCAACCGCTAAACCATGGGGCCGGCCCTAGATATGACTAAACAGCTTAAAGAGATGTGAATAGCTGAAACACACAGCCAGGTCTGAAATGTGACACTTTCTGATACAAGACTAGCTGACCCCTGGAATCCGAATTCTCTATGAGGGTCAATGACTGTCCCTGAAGGTAAAGCTTGAACTAACTCATCTATGCGTTGTATATTACCGTCAATGCTGAAGAATATTTTATGAATTTCTTAATTTATTAAAAAAAATTACAGAAAGAGCATCTCCTGTCCATCAGTTAATTCAGTTTACTTTATAGTCTCAACGTGATGACTACAGTATGTTTTTTGCTTTTAATTTGCTCTTTACCTCTGCCACACTCTTACTCTCTTCGCTTTGCTTTATAATCAACAAAGGTTTAGGGAAATATACATATAGGTAAGGCAAATGTCACGAGGAGAACCCGGGACATGCGGATATTGAACACACACACCCTAAACATGTTGTTGTTCTGAAACCCTAATGAGTAGCTTTGCAAGGTGTTTATAGGCCTCAAAGTGGCCTCCTTTGTGAGATTTCCACTTTATTCCCTGGTGCCAGGTGTAGTTGTGAGCCTTCTCATTCTGTCCAGATTCTATTGGCCTGTAGCTGGGAAAAGTTTTCTTTGCCAGCAGATCCCTGTCCAATTCTTTTATTCTTGCCTGGTTTATTTACTTTTTCACTATATTTCTCCAAAACAGTTCCCAACTTGGACCCAAGATAACTCGGTTTCCTGGACCTTTTGTTGTTGAAGGCAGGGAAGCTATTATCTTCCTGTGGTGCCTAGTATACGCTGTCCTTTGACTTTGCCACACGTATTCAAACAGATGTTAAAGGGACAGCATATTTGAATGTAGTAAAGATGCTAAGAAATTGCTTAAAAGATGCTTAAAGTTCAGGGACATCTCCGATTGAGTGTCTGGATTTGCTGATCTTATAATCTCGGCCCACATGCCATCTCTACCTCTAAAGAAAGAGACTTATCGTCTCAAAGAATCACCTCTTAGTTTCATTGAACGTTTCTGTTCTTTTTCTAGCCTCTCTTTCATCTATTTCTGCTCTGATTTTTATTTCTGTCCTTCTACTGACTTTAGGCTTTGTTTATTCTTCTTTTTCTAGTTCTTTTAGATACTGTGTTAGATTGTTTATTTGGGCTTTTTCTCATTCCTTGAGGTAGGCTTGTATTGCTATAAATTTCACTCTTAGTACTACTTTTGCTGCATCCCATATGTTTTCATATGTTGTTTTTCATTTTCATTTGTCTCTAGGTATATTTTGAATTCTCCTTTGACTTATTCATTGATCCAATAGTTGTTCAGTAGCATGTGGTTTACTGTCCAAATATTTGTGACTTTTCCAATTTTTTCTTCTAGTTGATTTCTAGTTTCATACACTTGTGGTCAGAAAAATGCGTGATATGATTTCAGTCTTCTTAGAAATATTGAGGCTTGCTTTGTTTCCCAACGTATTTCTATCTTTGATAATGTTCCATGTGAACTTGAGAAGAATGTGTATTCTGCTGTTTTAGGATGAAATGTTCTATATATATCTATTAAGACCGTCTGGTCTGATGTTTCATATAAGGCCACTGTTTCCTTGTTGACTTTCTGTGTGGATGATCAATCCATTGATGTGGGTGGGGTGTTGAAGTCCCCTACAATTATTGTGTTGCTGTCAATTTTTCCCTTTAAGTCTGATAATAGTTGCTTTATATAGTTTGTTGCTCCTGTGTTAGGTGCATGTATATTAATGTATTATGTCTTCTTGGTGAAATGTCCCTTTTATCCTTATGTAATGTCTGTCTTTGTCTCTTGTCAGGCAAGGGAAACAAAAGAAAAAATAAGGAAGTGAGACTACATCAGACTAAAAAGTTTCTGCACAACAAAGGAAACTGTCAACAAAATGAAAAGACAACCTACCAACTGGGAGAAAATATTTGCAAATCATATATCTGACAAGGGGTTAATTTCCAAAATATATAATGAACACAAACAACTCCACAACAAAAAAATGAACGACCTGATCAAAACATGAGCAGAGGATATGAAAAGACATTTTTCCAAAGAAGTTATACAGATGGCCAACAGGCACATGAAAGATGTTCAACATCACTAATTATTAGGGCAATGCAAATCAAAACTACAATGAGATATCACCTCACACCCATCAGAATGGCTATAATTAAAAAGGCAAGAAATAATAAGTGTTGAAAAGGATGTGGAGAAAAGGGAACCCTCATACATTGCTGGTGGGAATACAAACTGCTGCAGCCACAATGGAAAAAAGGATGGAGATTACTCAAAAAATTAAAGATGAAAATACCATAAGATCCAGCTATTCTACCTCTGGATATTTATCTGAAGAATATGAAGTCAGTAATTCAAAAAATGTATGCGCCCCTATGTTCTTCACAGCATTATTCACAATAGTCAACACTGGGAAGCAACTCAAGTACTTATCAATGGATGAATGAATAAAGATGTGATATATATACATATATACCATGGAATACTACTCAGCCATAAAGAAGACAACCTCATGCCATTTGTGACAGTATGGATGGACATTGAGGGTATTATACTAAGTGAAACGAGTCAGATAGACAAAGAAAAATACTGATTGATTTCACTCATATTTGGAAAATAAACAAACACATAGATAAGGAGTACAGATTGTAGTTACCAGAGGGAAAGAGGGAAAGGTGTAAAGGGGCACATATGTATGGTGACAGATGAAAACAAGACTATTGGTGGGGAACATGATCCAGTCTATACAGAACTGAAATATAGTAATGTACGCCTGAAATTTACACAGTTATAAGCCATATGACCTCAATAAAATTAAAAAGAAATTTATTTTTAAATATAGCAAGACCCACTTTACACCTGGGCTGCAGGCAGCACACGCACTCACTGAATTACACAGAAGGGCAGTTTCTCAGGTGAGTCCTGTCTGTTTTGCCACCATCGGAACCTCCTGATGAAGAACACAGACCCTAGGATGCTGAAGCAGGTGGGACCCCTGGAGCAGGGAATGTTCTGAGAGTGTGTGACACAAAGTATCTGTGCAGTGCATACTGGGTAGTGAGTTTGTGCTTCTCTTCAAGGTATGCCTTTGGTCATAATCTGCCAATAACTCAAGGAAAATCAATCTTAGGCTTCTTAAATGGAAAATTCTCGTGTCCCAACTTGAAAGCTGCTGAGTTAGAATTCCGGGGAAGGGACACTGGACTTGTCCAGTTATTATCGTGTAGACTGAAGTCTGAGAAGCACTGCTGCTGGTGTCCAGCTGTAGCCACTGCCCGAGGTCAAAGCTCCACATCTTGTGAGGCCTGAGACGGCTCCCAGGGGAGATTTCTGTCTGTCGTCTGCAGAGGGGCGGCCACCTCACCTCTTCCTGCTGACTCGCTTCCCTAACTGGCTTCGTTGTGCTTTTCTTAGTCCTTTTCTTTACCTTCAGAGATAACTGGGAAAGGCAACATAGAGATACAAATTTTACTAAATCTAACACTTAAGTAATCTTTAAAAAATTGTACAGCGTTCAGATGTAATATTTATTTTTCTGTTGGGTTGTTTTTTGTCTTTCTCCCTTTTGTTGTCTTAAAGTATTTTGTGTTATTGGCTGGGAAGATAAGATGATATTAACATCAGCTTTATATTGAGCCCCAAACCAGGAAAGCACTTTATATTTGTCATATGGAATTAAGAATCACATTTGTGTAATGATGTTTAAAGGAATTTGGTTGTTTTATTCCTTGTTTTTTCTTCTTTTTGGCATAATAATGTCCCAGTTTCTTCTTGGTGGACTGATCAGGAATATTGATGTCTGATCTATAAGTGAAGAGTAAATAGAAGGGCATTCTTACTATTCATAAATCTCTTCCTCACTAACATTTCCTAAATGATAACATGGGTGTTAGAGTTAAGAATTTTGATTTTTCCCCCACTGGATTATAGAAAGAAAGATAGTCATTAGAGACTTAACTTGGAGTTGTAGTAAAAGAGCATAACATAAGAGCACTGAGCTTGGGCTCGGCCATGTATCAGCTTTGTAACCTGGCTGAGTTTTCTAGCCACTGTACCCAGTCTCTTCATCTATAAAATGAAGAGAAGAACAACATCTACTACGTCGGGATATTTTGAGGGTTATGGGAGTTCATGTATGTTCAAGCACAGAATTAACATTCAGAGTGCAGTGTCTGCTTCAGTAGAAGTGTTTGCTGCTGTTATTTTAATTATCATTATTTCATGTCCTATCTTCCTCATGAGTTCCCTGTAAAACCAACAATATTCCACAGTGTAAACAGTTTTATTCCAGGTCCCTGCTTAAAGGCCTTCAGAGGGAGCCTCGTGCTCATAATCTCCTGTTTTTATCCCAGTCTCTGGAGGGATGCATTTATCTCTTTCTTCTTTGCACTTAGGCACTGAATGGGGGCCCACACCCAGCCCTGCATGTCCTCCTTTTAGTATCCGATGCTTTTCAGACACTGCTTAGTGTTTACTTGGTGGACTATACTCCCTGACATGAACAACTCATGGGAGATAAGACGTAGGAAACATTGTTCCATGTAGGTCTCTGAGTTTATCATAACACTGAGTACAGTTGATCAAGGGCAAAGGTAGAGTCCCTTAATGCAAAGATATTCAGAGATGAGGGTGTTCTAATGTGACACCACCTGAAAATAAAGCAAGCACATAAAAGCATATGAAGTTTTAAAAGGAAAAGCACACAACTAGAAGAATTGATCCCATTAAATACACTATTCTATTTGTTTATGAATCAAATTACTGATAGGAAATAGCCAGATGTAGAGATAGTAGAATTGATCAATTTCACAGAGAATTCTTTTTAACAGTTGTTCATATCTTGTGTTTTACATCATTGATTAGGGTAATATTTTCATCATTTCCTTTCCTAGTGTCTTTATCTTTCTCAACTTTTCCAAGAGATATATTTATATTATCCTCTAAAATTTTAGGGCAATTTAAAAAAAGTTATCAAACATTTTAAGTTATTGATTTTGTATACTGGAGGAGATCTAGATTGAAAGTTAATTAGTGATAATTAGAGTTTTAGTTTGGTAAAGGATGGTAGTTGGAATTGATAACAGGATGTTTGTAACCTAGTTTTTTCTTCATTATTTGATGTAGTTTTCAAAATGACAGAGCAAGTAATTTTTCATGTAATATATTGTCTCATTTTAAAATATGTGTTCTTGGAGAGGGTGATGGAGGTAACTAGAAAATAATTTAATGTAGTGACTTGTTTTTCTCAAGTAGATCTGTTATAAACCCAACAGCTGTATAACATCATTTTGTCCAAATGACTTGATGACACTTTCTTGACTTTTCTTGCTGTGACTCTAGCAATCTGAGGTCACACCACCTTCTCTCTCCTAGTCATGTTTTCAGTTGTAAGAGTGACACTATCAGTAATATAGTGACAACTTTGCACACAGTCTACTATTTACTAAAATATATATATCAATTGCAAACTTTGATAACATAATTATTAAGTAATGAACTATTTGCAGTGCACTTAACAACTGATTGCTACACATTATTGTGTAGTGACATCATGGTTAAAACCATTATTTGCAACATGTGACCCCTTTCAATTTTATTTTAAAGGAAAAGGTTCAATGACTTTTTTCTTTTTGAAGAAGAAAGACTTGCATTTCCATCTTAGAAAACTGAGAACTTGCTTTTTGCCTTTTTTTTGTCTTCAGCTCTTCTTCCTATTGGTTACTAATTCACATGTCCAGTTTCTTCAGATTCATGGTGCTACCTCTTCTGCCTTTTTCATGGTTCTCACTTTAATTTTTCTATAATCCCGTCTGAGAAAGATGCTTATCTCCACCTTCATATATCAAGGAAGGAACGGACCCTCCTTTCTGTGAACTTGGAGACAGAGGCCAAGGTGAAGCCTCGGTGCCCCTCCCCACCAGTGAGCTGCAGAAGGCCTGCAGAGTCCTGTGAATCTTTTGCTCCCCTCCTGACTCCCTACATAGTTGGCATTGACTCCACGGAGAAACCCAGCTTGGTACAATCGAATTTTTGAAGTCTATAGAAGCCTGCTGAAGGATAAGATTGGCTAGAAAGGACATCAGCAAGCAGTGTGCTCCAAAAGTTGGTGGCAGAAACATTAAGAAGAAGAAAATCTTTTCGTTTATCTTGTTTTCTTTTTATGTTCTCTATCTTCATTTTCCTTTACTTAGATGGTACAAACCCTGTCCACTCCCCATCGTGGTTCTTTTCCTGGAGTCCCACGGCAGTTTATTCATATCTCTTTCATTCAAATTATTTCTGTAGTGTAATTTATCTGGTCATATATATCTGTTTTCCTTGCAGACTGCCAACATTTCAAGACCTTTGGGCACATAGTGTATACTTAAGTATTTGAGTGAATAAATGAATCTCTTTTGTGGCATAAGATCTAAATAAATAAAATACCTACTAAGCACATGAATGCAAGCATTTGAGAGAGAGTTTTGTGTCTCCTGAAGTAGCCTGTGGACCAGTTTAGGGGCTCAGTGCCAAGGTTACTTAATAGATTTAGATAAAATGAAAGAGATAATTAACTTTAGTTTTAAAATTCTTGGAGAACAGGAACAGCATATCTAGGTGTGGATCAGGACTTGATCATTCTTGTTGCATCTTTGGAAAATCCAGTCCTTTATCTTTCTATGAAAATGTGACTGGCCAAGAGAATGAACAGAGGACTGGCTTTTAGAAAGGCAATTTTGTCAGAGGAAATCCTGGAGGAAAAAATATAGAAGGAGAGCTGGTAGAAACACGGCAGAAACTTTTTGTGTAGAAACCCTAAAAATTGGGTTTACATGCTGTCTGAAAGAACTATAACCCAACATTTCTCCAATATAGATTTGAGCAGCTTTTAAATATCTAGGTATACAAAAGTATTACAAAGGAAAATAGATCAAACTGAAAGGAATTTAGGATGGAACAATGAAATGAAGCTGAAGTAAGCCAGTGCACTGAAATGTGTTTCAGAAGGACCTGCAGTTTTTAAAGGTAGTTGGAAATGTATCCCTCAGGTTTCAAGTAGAAAGGGAAATGGGAACAATTCTGTATCATCTCATGTCCATGAGATTAAAAGCAACAGTCTCTCAGAGAAGCAATACTTTTCTGGCCTCTAATGTCCCAAAAAGTGTTTGAATGGTGCCTAATGAAAGAGATTCTGTGTGATGTAATGCAAATACAGTATCATCGACTCATATCCGAGTTTAGTTCAAACACTTTAGGACACGTTCAATTGAGGTAACGCAGAATTCTATAAGGGGCCAAGGAAGAGGCCGACAGCATTCTCTCTCAGCTTCTCACTTGACCAAGGGAGAAAATGTTCTTGAACAGATTGACCACATCTCCTAAAGACAATGCTGCATTTTCAATTTTTCTTTTTGTAAACTCAGTCTGCATTTCCCATTACATATGCAAGCTAAAGCCTATGTGTAGACATCCTTCGTTGGCAATGAGGAGCAGATCCATACTATTAAATAATCAAATAAGCAAAACATCTGGTTGGCCCCTTTTAGGAAAATTACAAGTTTAATTCCACCTTCATTGGTGGAAGTACATGGTATATCAGAATTAAAATATCTACCACTTATTATGCAGCTAATCATGTCATGCTATTTAAATGAAACTGAATGAATTCTTCTATTAAGTGGAATAGATTTTAGACAAACTGATGTATAATTTCATATAGGTGCATTTTTACTTAAAATGTAAAACTCTTTAGAGACCGTTTCATTCAGTTTTAGAGACATATTTTGTATATTTTGATGATTTTATTTATTTTCCTTCATAGTAGAAAGGCACATCCTACTTTTTCTTGCTGCCTTCTCTCTACAAGATAAAACTCATCCAAGTTTATTTTGTTTTATAAGGCATAGGCTTACGTTGTGATGATAAAGAGATCATTTCTGAAACATGTTTGGAACTGTAGGGAGCCCAGAATTTTAGATTATGCTCAGAATTTTGTGAGGTAACTTCATAGCAGATGGAACATTTAAAATTTTGCCAGAAAAGTTTTGTCTTACTTTTCTTCACAGTAATTAAAAAAAAAAGTTTAGTTTCTTAATTCTTCAGATGGGTGAGTGAAGGAGTTGGCAGGATTAAATGTACCCTTGAGAGAGCTCTTACTGGGTTACTCTTTCAAAACAACCATTGTGGGCCGACCCCGTGGCTTAACAGTTAGGTGCACGTGCTCCGCTGCTGGCGGCCCTGGTTCGGATCCCAGGCGCAAACCGACACACCGCTTCTCCAGCCATGCTGAGGCCACGTCCCACATACAGCAACTAGAAGGATGTGCAGCTATCACATACAACTATCTACTGGGGCTTTGGGGGAAAAAATAAATAAATAAAATTTTTAAAAAAAAGTAATTAAAAAAAACACCACCATCCTAGTTTATGAGTATTTAATGGGGATTCTGTCAGTCCCAGAGCTGCTGACAGAGGCAGTTCCCAAAGCTCCAGCAGGTCCCGGGAGAAGACAGCGCTGGTAATCAGTGTCATCAGAGTTTGCATGAGGAGTGGTCATTCTGTGGATGTTAGAACCGAGTGGAGTTCTCAAATGCAGGCCAGTGACTCTAGACATGAGCCCTGGTCAGAAGCCAGTTCACTTGTCATTCCCTCTGAACATGGTGTCTTCCCTCTGCTCGTGCCCCTTTTTGCCATTTCTCATGCTTCTCCTGACTCTTTCTCTTTCCTACACATTCTTTCTTCTTTTTTCTCTCTTTCTTACTTTTACTCTCTGTTATATTCCTTCTCCTTATCATTTTTGTCTTCCTTATTGTTCTCATTTATTTTCTTTTTATTTTGTAGCACAGTTACTCTGTACATCACATTCATCTTAAAATCTTGACCCTCTACAACTCTTATATTTCAGTTAGCTATTTTGAAGAAAGTGTTTTGATAAATTTCTCTTAGATGTTATAACATGCTGATTTAAGGAGATAAAAACTATCATGAAAGGGATGGGGATGGAGAATGAATTCAGTTCAGGTAGCCATGGAATTAGACAGAGGGAAACTGAAAGCTTAGGTGTTGGTGTTCAAAATATTTCCTGATACATCTTTGTAGTTCATTGTTGTGGTAAACTGCACATGGTCTTATTTACTGTTGGAGCCCAGAAGTTTGCTCCTCTGGGCAGGTCAGCATGTCTCGGCCTATAGAAAAGAAGCTAGGAAACACTGCCTGCATTTGTAATGTAAAGAACTGTTCGTGTTCCACCAGGAGATCTTTTGGGCTCTTCCCTGCACTATCTGAATAGAAAAAGAGGAACAGAAGCTTTTCTCCATCTGCACAAAGCCGGGACCCTATTTTGAGTTTGAGAGGATTTACATGTGACTGAAAACAAAAGTGTTCCCAAGTTTGGATTTGCTTTAACAAGATCTATAGGTCGGCTTTGATGTTAAAGGTCTTTATTCAAAATTGGCTACATCTAGTGTTAAGTTCAGAGTTGAGATTTCTGAGTATAAGACAGAAGAATGCCTTTTTGATTAACTCAGTGAAATACAATATTTGGGAAAATGGTTATATTTGAAAGCTACTTGTTAATATTCTGTTACCACAGTGACATCTGTAGGTAAGTGACTACTTCATGCTATTCTCGATGATTTCTGTTTGAAAGACACGCCCTGAGCTTGATAAATAAATGGCAAGCAATAAGATATATTGGAGCATATGAGGAAGCGATTTGGAGTAAATCTAACTCGGCCTGAGTTTGTTTTTCCAAAAGGTCTTGTCGCCTGCATTCTGTATCTGCTTTGCCATGTCTCCAAGAGAAGAATAAATGCCCTTAAGATAAGAATGCAGCTTCCACCTCATTGGCATTGCCTTAAGGATAAGCATTTCTCCCTAGGCTGGGATTTTACTGCTGCATTCATCCTGTGACCGCCCAGCTCCAGACAACAGACCTGACACCAGCCACATCCATCGAGACAGCAGACCTGCTCCCTGCTGTGTCCATCAATAGCTATTCTAGCAGGGCAAACTGGCAGGGCGATCTTGTGGTTATTGTAAAAGGTACATTACAATCCTATGTGATACATGCTCTTTGATGGTATATAACCACTCTGTACTCTCCACTTCTTTGGTGCCCTTCCTTCTTTAGGGAAGGAAGGCCCAGGGCCATGGTCCTCAAAAGTTAGTTCATAATAAACTCACCCTAATTTTGATTTATAGATTGATTATGGATTATTTACATCGACATGTTTTACAAGTAATAAAATATCTTGAAAGGAAACAATAAAGCAGCAGCCCTGCATTACACATGAAAGTTGTGCTCCCCCTGGAGGGAAAATGAGGATACAACATGGGTCGAGTACTTGATTTTATAATCCACTGGTGCCTTTCAAAAATATAGCTATTATTGTAAGAGTAAAGATATCCTTGAGAATAGTGCCACAAAACAGGTTTTCCCAGCTTCTTTTGTCAGAGCTGAGACCGACATCAGGCTGGGGCACTTGAAGAGGCATGTGGCCTCAGCTGAGGGTTATTTAATTACTGTGAGATGATTAGCCAATAGTGAATAAGATGCAGAATGATTAAAAACAGGTAAAGGGACATAAAGTTGGAAATAATTAAGAAAAATAATGCCTTCAAAATATCCTCTCATTATTTTTATAGCATATTTTGTGGCATGACTAGGATAGTATGTTAGATTTTTCTAAATCCTTATCTCCAGGGCATATATTACTGAGTTCTTCATTGTATATGATAATGCCAAAGAAAACCTGGACAAAAGTATTCTGTACTATCAACAAGGACAAAGCATGTACAACATTGTTCTATATATTAAGATTCCAGCTGTAATAGTCAAGATATATATTCAGGTGTGTAAAATTATAATGATTTTCTATTTTTCTCGGGCTGTGAACCATGGTAAAATATATAATAATAAGCAGAAAACCTGATGAACTAGGTGATTTAAAACACCTGATTTTACAGCTTGGACATTCAAGGGTGAAATACATCAATTTAAATTTCACACCTTCTCATTTCCTTCTAGCCAGTGAAGTGTCTGGAAGACACAAAATACATAAAATTAATTGAGAGTTAACAGTATTTGGAAGCAGTTGAGGTTAAGCCCTCAACAATGGTGGCCCTTACTTCTGGAACCATTGAATCTTTGTCATAAGTTTATTGTATAGACAAGTTCTCTTCTTAGATGATTTGTGCATGTTTCATAGAAGAGAGACAGGGCAGGAGAATTAACTATTACTCTACACCGGTTCCTTTACTGTATTACCTCATGCAATTCTTACAGTAATCCTTTAAAGTAACTATTACAATTCATATTTAACTGATAAAGAAAACCATGTATAGCGGCCTGCCCGGTGGCGCAAGCGGTTAAGTGTGCTCGCTCCGATGCACCGGCCTGGAGTTTGCCGGTTCAGATCCTGGGCGTGCGCCAACGCACCGCTTGGCAAGGCATGCTGTGGTGGCATCCCGTATAAAGTGGAGGAAGATGGGCATGGATGTTAGCCCAGGGCCAGTCTTCCTCAGCAAAAAAAGATGAGGATTTGCAGATGTTAGCACAGGGCTGATCTTCCTCACAAACAAAATAAGACCATGTTCACAAAATTGATCAAGGGTGAGAGGGAAGATCTGAACATCAGTCTGTTGGGTTTTATGCCTCTATTCTCTCCACTGTGATAAAAATGGTACTTCAACATGGGTACTCACCATCTGGCTATTTAATACCGGCTCCTGCCAACATCATTGGATGAGATGAGATGAGAAGTTTACTTCCAAAGTTATCCTATTATATTTAAACTATACTGTTTATGAGTCAAATGTCAAGTCATATTTTAGAGGCATAGAGAACAACTGATTACTTCTCCTACACATTTTTCAGTTTTATTATAACTTTGTTGTGCCACATTGTGTCAACTTTGTGTCAACTTTACCAACTTTAGTGCTTCACTGTTCTTTTTTAAAAAACTCACAATTTCATTTTCCATGTAAAGCACCTTGCTGTTTTCTTCTTAGTCACTAGATGGCAGTTCTGTATGTCTGTAAATTACCACTACAGCAGGAAACGAGAGGTCTTAAGCCAGTTTGCTTTGTACAAATGATGGACATAGGAGGATTTCTGGTCCATCAAGGCTGCCTGTGTTATTCCGTGGCCGTAACGGGGATGTCCAGGACTGCTTAGTCAGGGGCACGAAGCAGAGTGAGAAAGCATCCTCTAAGTTCTTCTTCAGATGTGAGTTCAGGCACCTATCCTCTCACCTGAGCACACTGGAGTTTATTGAATGTGTTCTGACTCTTACTCTCTCTCTGTAGTTAATAAGTCTGGGAGCTCCATACCCCTAGAAAAAACACACGACTCATAAAGCCTTTTCTCAACTAAACGGAGTTGAGGGCTATGGTGTTGCCTGAGAGTCTGATGCTTAAAGCAAACGCACCTGGTGCTCATGTGGAGGGAAAGAGAGACAACTACTCCTGGAGGGCTTTTATTGATGCTCCTATGGAAGGAACAAGTTTAAAATAAAACCACATTGCTTAAACCTCACTAACTGATTATTTTATTTTCAAGTAATATGCTGTGAAAATCTGCTATGTCTAAAAAACTATTTCATAAAACTGAAACAATTCTGTTTTTTATTCTCTGGTATTTGAAATACGATTAAAACTGTAAATCCTTTAACATTCTACAATATACAAACAGGCAAATATGAATTATAGTCTCAAAAAATGTTTGCTCCCATGCTAAACATTAATATATGGTAGCAAAACGGGTTACCACCCAGTTTTTAACTAAGTTTTTGCTTTTGAAATTACATATAAAATTTGTGTTTTGAAGTATTTTCCTAAAACTCAGCATCTTTCTGATATAAATGGACTAGTTGACAGGTAACTAGAATGAAATTTGATCTTTAAAACTCTAGCTTTGTGTAAGAATTGATAATATCAGGCAGTTGAAAGTTGGGTCTCTCCACTTTATGATATTTATTAATTGTGAATAGCCGCATCTATTACAAAGTGCTGAATAATAAAAAGAAATTAAACAATATCAGCCTTCTCTTACCCCACATGTACAGTTTATATGCAAATAAACTCTCAAAGGTCAGAAAAATGCGTATGATTTCAGCTAACTGGTAAAATACTATCTCATTCCAGTTTTAACCTCATTTGAAATTGATTTAAAAAACTCTTCTCTTAGGATCCTGCTCTGATCAGTGCCCCCTGGTTCCCTCAATGTCTCATTTGGTTGCAAACCTATCTGAGGAATTGAATATTCTTTTCCATTTGTTCTCTTGAAGGTATCTGTGATAGTGCTTTTTATACAATTTATTATTATTTTCAGAAACATCTTGGGCCAGCCTCGTGGCTTAGCGCTAAAGTGCGCAAGCTCAGCTACTGGCAGCCCGGATTCGGATCCCGGGCGTGCACTGACGTACCGCTTCTCTGGCCATGCTGAGGCTGCATCCCACATACAGCACCTAGAAGGATGTGCAACTATGACATACAACTATCTACTGGAGCTTTGGGGAGAAAAAAAAGGAGGAGGATTGGCAATAGATGTTAGCTCAGAGATGGTATTCCTCAGAAGAAGAAAAAGAGGAGGATTAGCATGGATGTTAGCTGAGAGCTGATCTTGCTCACACACACAAAAAAGAAACTCTTTATTTAGGAACAAATCAAGGAAACAGATGTGGGAATGTGGGGTCGCCTAGTTGATGGTGCTTGAGGGATTCCTCACGTGAGTCTCGGCATAGACAAGTTTAAAGAGTAAAGCAGCATTGGTCAGATCAAAAGTGTGGGATGAACATAATTCTGAAGGAATAATGATGGAGACATAAAAACAAGAAGCCACTTGAATTGCATTGGAAGATATTAGACACATCAAAGGGCTGGGAAAAAACCTTGTTTAATGTAAGTTCTTTCTAAACTCTAAGGCAAAAAGTAATATGAATTTACATGGTAATTATAAACCACAAAACATCAATTCACAAGACAAGTAAACAACTAAATTAGAAACCAGAATAAGAAAAATAGAGGTTAAAGGAGAGATGGAGAGAGATGGTTGGGGTCAGAAAACATGGCTGAGTCATCCTTGAAGTCTCCCTCAGATTCTGATCATTCTTAGTGCTCAGTAAACACTTTGACCCCATGAGCCTGGGGAGGGGCACAGTGAGAGGGGGTTGGGAGGGGAGACAATGCAAGGATACCCTTGTGGAGGCACTGACATTGAAAATCAGTGACATTTTGCCAAGGTGTTTACCATAATATATTAAGGATTATTCTGGAAAGTTAAGGATTTTTCTGGAATGTATATTTTCATTTTATGGAAACTCCAACTAGCCCAGAGAATGATTTAAACATTTCAGCTTTAGAAATAAAGAGAAGGGCCAGCCCTGTGGCACAGCAGGTAAGTGCACGCGCTCCGCTGCAGCGATCCCAGGTTCACATGATCAGATCCTGGCGCGCATTGATGCACCGCTTGTCAAGCCATGCTGTGGTAACATCCAATATAAAGTAGAGGAAGATGGGCACAGATGTTAACCCAGGGCCAATCTTCCTCAGCAAAAAGAGGAAGATTGGCATCGAAAGTTAGCTCAGGGCTGATCTTCCTCACACACACAAAAAAAAGAAACGGAAATAATGAGAAACTTTTCTGTCAGTTTTAAGAATGAAAACCAGTTAGCATTTGGAAAACAGTTGCAATTTGAGATGAGAATGTGGAGAAAAAATTAGACGTCACACGTTGTTTTTGCTTTTCTCTAGGGCAGTAAGGCTTGCAGGGGGAATGAAGTTCCATCTTTGCTCTATTGAGTTTGAGAAAGTGTAAAATTCATTTGTTCTGGGCAACACTGTTGACCTGTGGAGAAAGACAGATGGTTCAAGCAGCTGATCTAAAGGAATAACTGAGCTCATAAAAGTTTTTAGCTAATAAAGGATGCTTCTTTATTGAACTTTACTGGACATCTATTGACCTATATATGCAAAGTATTTGTGGTAGGTATTGAGGGAAATACAAAGAATTATAAGGTTCCAAGCTCCTACACGTACATGAAATGGTTTGCAAGATGTAATTAGATTCTACCAAGGTATTAGTGTATGTTGTATTATAGAACTTAAATGGGAATGTTATCCAGAAATTGTAATTAAGGACAGCTTCTTAGGAGAGGTGAACTAGATCAAGTCCTCTAAGGGACCACTGTTGGGCAGGTGGAGGGAAGAAAGAGTGAGGATTTCAGATGGGGGAAGAGGGGAAAGGTACAGGCATAGAAAGGAACATGGCATTTGGGCATGGGGTGGGGAGGCCATGACAGGCACAGTCTTCCTGTGACAGAGAGGCAGCTCAGTTTCCTCCTCCAGGAGCCCAGCACTGCTTCCCACCTCCTGGCCTCCTCCACCTGCAGACCCCCCGCCTAAGCCAAGGCCTATCTTATCTGGATCGCTGCCTAATCTCCCAACAGGACCCTTTACTTCCAGTCTTAATTTCTTCTAATCTTTCCTCCACAATGCCTCCAGAGTTACCTTCAAGAATCCAAATTTGTTTAAATGTGACTTCTGCTTATACTCTTTCAATGACTGCTCAGAGCATCTGAGAGATCATTAAGACTCCTGAGCTGGACACGCAGGCTTTCTCTTGCTGTCCTCATCTTTAGCCTCATCACACACTGTTTCCTACATGTTTGCTTTGTTCCAGCCTTAAAAATACACCAATTTTGTGAAAGCTTTAGCATCCTTTATATCTGTATTTTTATGTGTGTTTCTTCTGTCCTCCTACCCACTTTTTTGATCAACTTAATTCCTATTTCTTAACCTAAACTCATGTCAAATGTTCCTTCCTCTTGGACACTTTTCCTGAGAGGTCTCCATCTAGAGACCCCTTTTGATGTCCCCACTCTGGGCCCCTGTACTTATCTACTTTTCCATAACGGTTGTTTTATTCATGTCTCATAGACAGTGAGCTTCTTCAAGCGGAGACTATCCTACTTCTTGATGAATAAATGGCGAGCAATAGGATATATTGGAGCACATGAGGAAGCCACTTAGGGTAAAACTAATTGGGCCTGACCTTGTTTTTTTTTTTTCCCCCAAAAGGGGCCTGTAGCCTCTGTTCATCCATTGTATATCTGCTTTAAACAATTAACATGTCCCAAAGACAAAAGCAAAGCCCTTAAGATGTAAATGCAACTTTCCCCACATTGGTATTTCCTTAAGGATAAGCATTTCTCCCTAGGCTAGGATTTGATTGCTGTGCTCATCCTGTGATGACCCAACTCGAGACAACAGCCACGTCCATAGAGACAGCAGACTTGATACCCACTGTGTCCATCAATCGACATGCCGAGAGGTCAACGTCATGACTACTGTAAAAGGGACATTGCAATCACATGTGATACGTGCTCTTTGATGGTATATAACCACTCTGTACACCCCACTTCTTTGGAGTGCTCCATTTCTTTGTGAAAGGACTCTCCTGGGCTATATGACCCTCAAAGTTTGGCTCATCATAAACTCAACCCAATTTTGATTTATAGATTGGTTATGGATTATATGCATTGACATTCTATTTGTCCCTCCAGTATCTAAACACAGTACCTGACACCTTTGGGTCACTCAGAATATGTTTGATGAGTGAATATGTGGGAGACAACACTGGCTGGAGCAGAAGGGGCTTTTCAGGGAGTGGTAGAAAATACGCTCACATTCCTACCATAGTGGTTGAGGCTGTGGGCTTTGGACCAGTTTGTCTGGGTACCAATCCCAGTTATTCCACTTTTAACTGGGGAACCTGTGCAAAGTATTTACTCTCTGAGCCTTAGTTTCCTCATCTATAAAATGCAGCTAATGATTACTCCTGTCTCATAGGGTTTTAGTGAGATTTAAATGCATTAACTTATGTAAAGTGCTTAGAAGAGCTCCTGGCGCATAGTAGGCACTAAAATGTTAGCTGTTATGTTGTCATTATTGCTCTTATATCTGAGCAATACTCTGGTTTTGAAAAGATGCTTTCATAATATAGTTGATCCTCATTATTTGTGGAGTCCGTGTTTGCACACTTGTCCACTAGCTAAAATGTACTGGCAGCCTCCGAATAAACACTCACAGGGCTTTCATGTCCATTTGCAGATATGCACAAAGTGGTGAAAAATTTATTCACTGGATGAGCACGTTCCCAGCGGAGGGGAACCAGGTGACGCTCTGCCCTCGTTTCAGCTCATACTGTAAACAGGTATCCTTCTTGCAGTCTATTTAGTGCCTCATTTCTTATCTTTTGTGCTTTGTGTTGGTGACTTTGCTATTTAATGTGTTCCCATGTGTAGTGTTGCAATGTTGCCTGGTGTTCCTCAGGGCAAGAGGCTTAGCCTTTACAGAGAAAGTATGTGTGTTCAACAAGCTTCTTTCAGACACGAGGTACAATGCTGTTGGTGTGAGTTCAATGTTAATATATCACCAATATATCTTAAATAAGGTGACTTTAAAGAGAAACACACAGAAAATAAGGTTATGTATTGATCAGTCGAAGAAAATGTAACTAAGGCTTGCAGCAACCTAACCCTGCATTTCCTGTAGTAGCAGTGGTTCATATTCACCAATTCAGTGTTCACGGTGACTTTATAGAATGTCACACTGTGCATAACGAGAACTGACTGTATCTTATGTAATCTTCACATACTCCTTTAGAGTAGGCAGGGTAAGGATCAGGGTGTCCACATTCTACAGGCTATTACAGACCTTATGAGCAAAGTAGAGAATTTAAAATGTCTTGTGCTCAGCATAAGAGCCATGAGATTTTGAGCAAGGAAGATCTATGATGAACTGATGTTTAAGGAACAGTTACCTGGCAAGAGAATGTAGTTTTGAGAGGAAGAGGGAGAACTGAGCCGGAAAGGAGGACCAGCTGTTAAAGTCTCCAAGTATTCCCATTGTTAGGTGAGGAGATTCGGAGCTAAGGTGCTGATGTGATAAAGGAAAAGTAGCAGCCAAAGGATGAAATAATGGATTTGTAACAATATATAGGGTGTAAGTTAGGCTGTGGTTCTCAAAGTGGGGTCCGTGGCCCAGCAGCATCAGCATCACCTGGAAACTGGGTTTAAATGCAAATTCTCAGGTGCTGCTGCAGATCCGCAGAACTGGAAACTCTGGGGTGGGGCCTGGCAATCTGGGTTTCAACAAGGCCTCCAGGTGCTTCTGGTGCCCATCAAGTTTAAGAGCCAATGAATTAGAAAATGATTCAAACACGTCACCGCGCCCAGGTAAGCTGCATGGCAGGGACGTGGTATTTGTTTAGAGGATAAGATGCATTTTAAATTTTAGGCAAAAGTAGTTCAGTGTCTGTTTCACCGTAAGGATTCCAGAGATGCCATTTTAGCTCTCTGCGTTTAAGCTCTTTTTTCCACAATATGTTCTCTTTTAGAGACCCTTTGGTAACTTATTTACCACTTAGCACATATTCTGAGAGTCCCTTCTTTCTTGTAATCCCGTTTCAGACGTGAAAATATATTTTATTTTTGTGCACAATCTCCTTTATTTAAAATCTGGATGTCTCTTCCTATAGGATCATATATTGCACGTGCAAACTTACTGTAAATTCGGAATGCCATTGGTTTGATCCAAAACCTTAGAATGTTTTAGAATTTAGAACCTGATGAATAGAGAATGTATAAGCTTCTGTGTAGGACTCATATTTTTCAGATGTCTAGAGGTATCCCAACTTGCCAGTAATGTGGCCTTAGATTTAGCAGAACTTGAAAATCTGAATATAGTAGAAAATGAATTACGTCTCTCATATTAACATTTACAAAATAAATGATCACAATGTTAACTTACCAATAAGCACTCTTTATATTTTAGGCTCTGAAAGTATCTTGCTTACATAATAAACATGATAAAGTTTCAAAGATGAGCCAATTAACTTTTCAGCAAAAGCTTTACTTGAGTGTATCTTGGCTTCCTTTTTGATAGTTTTAGCCTTAATGTTACAATATTGTTTTCTTTTTCTGGGAATCAGATAATCTTGTATTTGGTGAACATTTTAATTTTTAATGGCCACTTGTATTTCGTGATATGCAGGTGTTAAAACAATCTATAAGAACTAACCATTACTACCCACATATAGGATTATACAGGAATGGAGGAGTTTTGGCTGACTTGTTGTATATAATGGCAGACTCTACCACTTACAATAATTTAGGGATTTGAAGCAGTATTTTTAAATACAAATAATCTCAAAATCAGTAATATATAAAGTATATTACTTACTGTGTTAACTAACCAAAATAGTTAAATTTGTTATTTTTCCTCCATTTATGAGGATGCACCCATTATACAGATTCTGTACAAATTGCAAAGATCACTATTTTCCTTTTCAAAATTTATTTATTTTAATTTTTATAGTGAGAATCTTAGTGTTGGGTAAACTGCTGCACAATTACTGGTAATGCTGAGAGTCATTTGGAAAAGTGTAGAAGTCGAAAGAGAATGTAAAGTACATTTCTCCAATGTCAAGTCCTTTGAGCCTCTGTCTAGTTGTACCTTGAAGAGATGGAAGATTAAGTACCAGCAAAGGACAGAAGAGAACAGGCTGCCAACTTGAGAGCTTCCCACTGACCACAGAATGCCTGGCAGACGCTTGGAGATGTCGGGGGAAGAGGGAGAATCTCCCTCTGCCCTTTCCCTTAAGGTTCTTATGGCTGGCCAAACAATCAACAAGACAGGTTAGCAGGAGAAAATAATATCAAGTTTAATAACATGTATACATGGGAGAAAGCAGGGACACTGCGTTTCTCAACACAATAGCAGAAATTCTCGTCTTAAATACCATTTTCAGCCAATGACAAAGGAGGATTTTGGGGGTGGGGGGAGTCAGTTACAGGAGATTACCACTAAAGCACAATAAACAAGAGTAAGGTTTATTATGTAGCTCAAGGCCTCACCTTCCACATTGATAAGTCACTAGAAATGAGCTCATCCCCCTCTCTTCCCAATACAGAGAGGGCGATACCTTTACAAATGGAGACTTCCCTTGTAAATGATTGTCTGGCAACTCCTCGCAGGGCCATCCAAAGAATGTGACCAGAGAGACAGAACTCCGGATAAGATGGGCTTGTTGGTGCCTTTTCTATTGTAACCTCTATCCTACATTATCTTTATAGCAGTCATGATAGATCTGTTCTAGGAAGGAGCCACCATGTCAAATTCTTTAGGCAGTTAGTGGGGGAGGTCAAATGTCTCTAGAGAAAACAACCAAGGTAAAGAGATAGATTTCAGGGTGGCCAAATCTTGATCTCCCACAGTCCCGCCTTTGAAACTAAAAGTTTCACAGTCCTCTTGAAACTTAAAGAAGTTTCATAGTCCAGAACCTGAGTTGGTAGATTGTTTCATCTCACTGAACACATTTCTTAGTCCTGATAATAGATCAGTTCAATTAAGTTCATTTTGGAAGGTGGTAGTGCAGGTGGGCTCTCAAGGTTACGCCTATATTATGGAAGCAAGCAATCAAGTATTTAATGGAAGCATTTCCATGTAAACAAAAGAAAAACAAGGTTAATGGTTGGAGCAAGTCGTAAAACAGTTTTTGAGTTCAGAGGACAGCCAGCGAAGAAGAATTTCAGATGTCAGCGTCAAAGCATCTTTTGCAGTTTAAAATGTCTCTGATGATGTCATCAAGTAATCTCTTAAGTTTGTATCAACTCCATCAGCTTTAGTTTGTAAGGCTTCAGGAAAAAGGACAGGTTCAGTTTTTAGTGATTTCAAACGAAAATGATGGAAAAAATCAAAAACGTTAGTTTGGACATCTGTAGCCAGATATTTCAGGAGACTAGAAGAAATCAGGATCCAGTCCAGTCAACAGATATAAAACAAAAACCTCAAAAGACAATTAACAAAACTAGGATCTAATATCCGCAAATGTATACTATAGTTTTTACTGAAACATAATTTTTTTCCCAAAAATCACCCTCATTTTTATCAAAGATAGCCAAATTAAAACTAACTAGTTTGCAAAATAAGTCTAGTTTCAATAGAGTTGGACCAATTATTTACATAAGTACAGCAAGAATAACAATTGACCACATAGGCTCTTTTAAATCTGCTTTGCTGGAACTTTTTGTAAGGAATCTCACATTGAACTTCAAAAGCCTCTCGAGACCAGGAAAGCCAAGCCAAGGATATTGTCATCAGACTTTGCCTGCAATACCTACAGATTTGGGTGAATTCCTCTCTTCCAAGGTTCCCCCCAAATATTTCAAGGTTCCTTGTACCTGCCAGACAAGTGACATTCTTTACTTATCCTGGTAAGTGCTGCTTGGAACATAAGGTACCAGGCCAATATTTCCACGTGTCTTTATTCTATAAAGTCCAATCTTCATTCCTCAAAAGCTATATGGTTATATCGCAAATATGATGTTCCAGTCACAACCTGGGTAATATAACAAGTGTTTCCAATTGTGTCCTGTTATAAGGAGAACAGATTCTTATTGAACTTATGCAAATAACCATATTGCCATGAAAACAACAATACTCACTTACTAAGAGTTTCCAAATCCTGGAGGGATCAGGTAGAGAGAAAAAGATAAATATTTCCATTTTACTTACAAAAATATCATTTACCAAATTGTTATAAGTCATAGCTAGCTCAGGAGAAACAAGAAAAAGTTTTCCTTAAATCTGAAAAAACAAAACATTAAAAATTCAGCAATACTTCAAATGAAAAATCATAAAAATTATAAGCATCCTTATCAGTGTATTCAGTTCCGTGTAATCCATTCTTGATCTCAATCTTTTTGTTAGCAGCTTCATGAAGTTATCAGTCTCTCCATCAGATTTCTGTAATTTCTTACCAACTTTAGTTTTATGATCAGAAAGTTTATCAGAAGCCTGTACTTCAGTGTAAATGTCAGAGTCCTTTCCATGAATTTTTCTGAAGTTGAAACATATTTTGCAAAAACATTAGAGCAAAGAAATGAGTCTGTAAACAACAAGACCTCAAAATGGCAACTGACAAAGAAATTTGGTTAATTTTGTGACATACAACACTTTAAAATAATAATAACCAGAATTATGACTGATAATCAGGACAGATCAGAATTTCAGTAATGTTATACAATTTTAAAACACCTATATCAATAACATTTGCCCACATAATACCACCTAAGAAGGTTTTATCTTCACTTGTCTGACAATTTTTTCTATGTAATTTAACATACTGAATAAGCCTAATAAGTTTAGTATCTTCCTCCTTATAGGAAGAGAGCAAATTTCTTTGAGAAGTTTCAGGGCCCTTTGAAAATTCTCAAAGAAAAAAAGACTTATTTTAAGATATGAATTTTGGTGGAGCTTGTCAAAAATATAAACAATCAAAGCAAACAGAACATTAACAGTCCAAAAAGCCTTAATAGCAAGACCTCAGTCTTTTGAACGTAGGAAATTATTTTAACAGGTTTTTTTTTTTTTTTTTAGGTAGACTTACTCAAAGGTAAAGAAAAATCTTTTATAACCTCTTTATCAAGTGTAAGCAAATTAATGATCTTCACAAGCAAAGTCAAGCTTTGTGGCTCTTCATCTGATGTTTGTTCAGAAATTGGCAGTGTTATGATGATCTGAGGATGGAGCTTTTAGCTCCTTGATATAAAAAATGGCATTTATTGAGCATTTGCGCAGGCCTAGTTGATGGGTTGGTGGTCTCAACTGGCCTTAGCTGGACTAGGGGTCTCAGTTCCTGAAAGAAAACTCTTAACTACTCTGTTGATAAGAAGGAGTCAGTTGAACTGGTCCTGGAGGGCCCATGGTTATGTTGGTATATGCATATATATGCATATGCATGAGATTATCTGTATGTGTGTTAAATATAGAGTATACACAAAGCCAGACTCTAGTTAAAGTGGTCAGGACAGATTTTAATCAGTAATATACCACTGCAATAGGGAAGAGGGAACAGGATGAACTGAACTCAATTTGATTTGTACAGAAGTGACTGGCCATTTGAAAGGGAGAATGAGGCAGCAGGCAGAGGGGTGAGCAGGGGCTCAGTCGAGTCAGGGAGGGGAAAGTTATAGTGTTGGTCAGTGCAGTGTGATCTGGCCAGTTGTGTCTGCTGGTTGGAAATGATCAAAGTTTCGCTTCTCTCCTCTCACAGAGTCTGGGACAGACACCCTGTCCTCAGCTCAAGGAATGACTCTCAGGACCTTGAGAAATGCACTCCTGGGTTATTGGAGACACATATAGAACTGAAAAGGACAAAGGAAATATTCACAGTTGTAAGCACTTTTGGGTAAATGCTCTAAGAAAAGGATGTCAGGGGCCAATGATCGAGTGTTGGCCAGAACAAACAGTCAATTCTTTTGGCTGCCTTGAGCTTTCTCTGGCAGGCACTTTAAGGGGGCAGGGGTCATCCTAAGGATGTGGATTTGAGCTGTTAGAAACTGTGTCAGCGTTTAAGTCTTATAACATGTGAGGGGGTGAAATGATTTGTGCTGAGAGGCCATAGTTATAATTGGCCAAGATTGAGACCTAGTCAAGAAGAGGGCTCAATGGAGCCTGGCTTTGAGTTTGGTCAAGTACAGGATCATATATAGAAATAAGATATGTACATTTTTTGAATAATATAAATCATTATATTGAACAATATGTTGAATTAAATAATATATATTTAATGAATATATATTGAATGTGTATAAATAAGTATGTGTATATATATTTGAATTAAATCATATAAATATATAGAAGAGAGTGACATCAGCGTCATGGCAGAGTGAGCTTCCCCTATTGAACTCTCCTCCTCTAAGACACAAGAAAAAGGACATTCATATTCCAACAGAAGTTATTCACAAATAATATAAATATATATGATTTAAAGGAATATTCAGACATAATAACAGAAGATTCCAGGGCCAGCCCCATGGCTTAGCGGTCAGGTGCACGCGCTCTGCTGCTGATGGGCCAGGTTTGGATCCTGGGCACGCACCAATGCACCCCTTCTCTGGCCATGCTGAGGCAGCGTCCCACATACAGCAACTAGAAGGATGTGCAACTATGAAATACAACTATCTACTGGGGCTTTGGGGGAAACAAAAAAAGGAGAAGGATTGGCAATAGATGTTAGCTCAGAGTCAGTCTTCCTCAGCAAAAAGAGGAAGATTAGCATGGATGTGAGCTCAGGGCTGATTTTCCTCACACACACACAAAAAGAAATTTCCAGAATTGATAAAAGACTTCTATTCTAGATTCAGGCAGCTGAACACATCTCAAGCACAATTAAAACAAAAAAATCTAGAGTCAGATCCATCCAGGGAAACCAAAGAACACCAAATACAAAAGAAGATATTCAAAGCCTCACAGAGGAAGAGAACACTTACAGAGACTTACATTTAGACCTATGATACATTTCTTAACAATGGAAGGCAAGAGAGAGTTGGATTAAATCTTCAAGGTACAGAGAGAAAATAACTTTCAGTGTATACCCAATCAAACCATATCTCAAGAACTGGGGTGAATTAAAGATATTTTTATGCAAACATTTACTAAGAGTATTACCACCAACAAATGCTCATTAAGGAACTTCTAATGAATGTACTTTAAGGGGACCAGCCACCCAGTGTAGAGGTTTAAGTTCAGCACGCTCTGCTTCCAAGGCCTGGGTTCATGGGTTCAGAGCCTAGGCGTGGACCTACACCACACATCAGCCATGCCACGGTGGTGACACACATCAAAATAGAGGAAGATTGGCACAGATGTTAGCACAGAGCTAATATTACTCAAGGAAAAAAAATAAAAAGTAAAATGAATGTACTTTAACAAAAAATTGATAGAAGAAATGCTAAGATGTAAAAATGGATCATCAGGATAAAAAAAGGTAAACATCTGAATAAATCATTGAAAGCATGACTTTACCAAACAATAATAATATTGACAATGTATAACTGATGGAGTTAAAAACTAATGACAAGGGAACTTCTGTTTTAGAGTAGACTAAGACAGGAAAGCACACTTGCTGCAAAACTGGACACAGCCAGATAAATTATAGATATATTTTTAGAGCATCAGAGAGCTTCAGAACCAACCAACTAAAATTCCAGAAAGAAGAAAAACACTTTTATGTGAGCAAGGATTTTTATCTTTCTTTCTCCTGCAGGCGTTTTCTGATTCAGGGTGCTTGCCGAGGATCTGGCTTGCTCAGCCGGAGTCTCGGCTAGGGAAAAGAGAAACTAGCCAAACTTGTAGTGATTCTGCAGGACTGGCGTGGCAGAGGAAACCTGAGGGCTTTCAGACACACAAACTGCTCTTCCTCACAGCACCTGTGCTAAGTTTTGGTACAACACAGGAATCTGGGGAACTAGGCCAAAAGCTTCCACGAAGCAAAGTGAAACCTCCAGCAGTGGTGGAAGTGGCTGAAGCCAAACATACTATTAGTCTGACCTTCAGGGAATGTGCCATATTGTGAAGCGATGTAAGGTAGGAGGTTGGAGAACTGCGCTGAGATGTCTGAAGGGCATAGCTGAATTTTCTGTGGGCTCCCAAACCAGAGGAGACAGAGATCTACCAGACTTAGAACCAGAGGGAGAGGAGCACAGCAAACAGGAACAGGGGAAAGCGGAAGGGCTGGGTTTACTAAAAGTGAGACCCGGCCCCAACTCTGATCAACGTCTGATTGGACTCAGGTGCTCCAACCTCACTCTGTTTCCCAAGGAAGACAAGTTCACATGGAGCCTCTCGAGTTACATTACACAGACCTTCCAAAGACACTGGTGAGAGGATGGAGAAGGCAAGCCACAGACTGGAAGAAGACTTTTGCCAATCACATATCTGACAGGACTATAAAGAACTCTCAAAACTCAGCAATAAGAAAATCCAAGTTTAAAATGGGCACAGATTTGGAGACTTCACTAAAGACGATACACAGATGGCAAATAAGCACATGAAAAGATGCTCAATGTCATTAATCATGTGAAAAATGCACATAAAAACCACATTGACATACTGCTACGTACCTATTAGAATGACTAGAATTAAAGAGGTTGACCATACCAAGTGTTAATGAGGATGGAAAGTAACTGGAACACTCCTACATTGCTGGTGGGAACACAAAGTGGTTCAGCCTCTTTGGAAAACAGTTTTAAAGTGGAGTTTGTTATGCTGCTGTAACCAATTAGCACAAATTTCATGGCTTAAAAACAACTCAGATTTATTGTTTTACAGTTCTGTAGGTTAACAGTCTGACACGGGTTTCCTTGACTATAATCAAGGTGTTGGCAGAGCTGGGTTCTTTTTGGGGGACTCTAAAGGTTAATCCATTTCCTAGCCTTTTCAAGCTTCTAGAGACAACCACATTCCTTAGGCTGTGGCCCCCCTCCTCCACCCTCAAAACCAGAAACTCTGCATCTCTCTGGCCCTGCTTCCCTTGTTGCATCTTTTTCTACTCTGCTGCTTCTCTTTCCCTTTTAAGGGCCTTTGTGATGCACTGGGCCCACCTAGATAATCCAGGATAATCGCCCTATTTTGAAGTGAGTTGATTAGCAACCTTAATTCCATCTGCAAATTTAATTCACCTTTGGCAAGTAAACTAATATAGTCCTATGTTCCAGGGATTAAGACACATTTGTGGGCCATGACTTTGCTACACAAACAGTTTTTAAAATAAAGTTAAACATACACATACCATGTGACCCAGCAATTCCACTTTTAAGTGCTTACCCAAGAGAAGAAGACTTATGTTCACACAAAAACTTGTTTGCAAAGATTTATAGCAGCTTTATTCATAGTCAAAAAAGACAAAACTGAAAATAACTCAAATGTCCTTCAACTGGTGGATGGATAAACTGTGGTACATTCATACAATGGATACTACATTCAGCAATAAAACAGAAGGAAGTGCTGATACAGGCAACAACATGGATGAACACTAAAATGAATGTATTGTGCTAAATGAAAGAATCCAGACTCAAAAGGCCAAATGCTGTAGAATTCCATTTATATGATATTCTAGAAAGGACAAACCATAGGGAAAGATAGCAGATCGTTAGTCTCCAGGGGTTAAGGGTGGGGGAAGAGTTGACTACAAAAGAGCAGCTGAAGGGAGTTCTGGGTGCTGGAACTGTTCTGTATATTGAATGTGGTAGTGGCACAGCTCTCTGCATTTGTCAAAACAGTTGTAACAAGAGGAAAACAAATACATCATTGCTCACCCATCAGATTGGCAAACCTTTAAAAATCTGACAATGCCAATCTGACAATTCCCAGGGCAAGGATGACCCATACACTGTTGGTGGGAATGGAAATGGTTAAAACTTCAGAGGATGATTTGGCTGCAGCTTGTCAAGTTGCCGATGCACATCAGCCTTTGGCCCAGCAATCCACTCACAGGCAGGTGTCCATTCTAGGGAATCCATGTGTGCTCAAGGAGACACACATAAGGATAGTCATTAGACATGGTAGGAGAATGAATTAATTGTAGTTAGTAGTTATTTTAAAAAGAAAGGAAAAAATGCATATGGGAAAGAATCAACCCTGCTGGCTACATATATGATCTGAGAAGGCAACTTATTAGTTTGTCTCCTTAATATTATGTATACAGCACAGAGAGCACTGTACTAAGTATCTGGAGACAAGCATCCGAGCATTTACTTCCAACTCTGTCGCTAAGTAGCAGTCAGACTATGGATGACTTAACTCAAGAAACCTCACTTTCCATTTCCTGGAAAATGAAGAGTTTAGGCTCTACAACCACTAAAATTATTTCCATCTCCACGATTCTATGATTCAATAAGCCAACTATCAAAAATTATATTCCAAAGTACCTATGTTGAGAAACTGTTCTTCCCAGACACCCTGAAATCAGAAACTATCAGAGAAATAGGACTTCTTAATATGTTGATACATAAAATCGTCCAAATTTCTTAGTATGTCTATGACCAGCTTTTTAATCAAGATCGTAACTCAGAAAGAGCATATAAGCAGCTAAACCCACCACATTGACTCGGGTCACCCTCAGGAAAAACTAATATACCTTCTCCCATTTTAACATTCCAAAACAAGTTCCCCATACTAATGAGTCCATCTTGTCAAGTTCAGGTCTGTCTAGCCAAAAGTCATTCATGCGTATGATAAGATTTACTTGATTTTTTAACAAAGATAAAATGATGAATGGCTTTTTGTATTTTGCCTGTTTCATCTATAAAGCTCTTACATTACAATTTAATAGCTTCAGCCTGCTACAAAAATTTAAAGAGCCTTTTGAAACTTGTAATATGCCACATCCAACATGATCTAGTAAAAAAACCAGTAGTTCAGAATCCAAAAAGCTTAGTTAAAAATTTCAGTACCACCAATACTTACACTTCAAAGACACCAATAACAAGTCATTTGTTCCTACTGCAGAATTTAATAGGTTATTAACTTCTGTAATCATCCAAAAGCATAATTAGGATGTTATCATTAAAATGTATTTTTTTAATCAGAAATATTAAAACTAATGATTAAACTATTAAATTAAATAATTAACTAAATATTAAAACTAATGGCAACTAACGATCTGTTGTCTTTCTTTATGGTTTATCTTTTCTAGAATATCATATAAATGAAATCCTACCGTATTTGGCCTTTTGATCTTTCACCATGTCAGTCAAATCAAAATTTCAAAATTCTTGTTCTATGGGCTTTCCAAATCTAAATTCTTACGATTCTAAATGAGTACGGAGACAAAACACACACTACATACTACTTCTAAAAACCTCCTCCTTATCCGATTTTAATTTTAGCACCAACTGCCAAGAAAAACCTTTCCACTGAAACCTAAATTCCATACACATTATGTCAATCATCAATTGATCAGTCATCAATCTATCTTAACCAAAGGTGAGTTATTAGGAAGTTACATAATTTTCACCAAGGATTGTTTGAAGCTCCTTTCATTAAATGCAGTTTACAACAATTCACAGGCTTCAAAGTTCGCCTTGCAAATATAGAGTCAATTATCAGAAACCATTAATGGGATTAGGCTTTTCTATAAAAGTGTCCCAAAGAAGTAGGAAGGCTTATTTGTTTAAAGAACGCAATGAGGAGCCCAATAGCCTGCGCGGAGTCAGGCAGAGGAGCGCTGACCACTGGCTGTCTTCTGAAGGAAAGTGTTCACCCCGGGATGTCGCGACCTGGCCTAGACAGGGTCCTGGGGGAGCGCGAACTCAAGGGCGCGCACAGAGGGCAGGCGACTCCCTGCCGCCCCCTGCACCTCTGCTGGGTGGGCAGGAGGCCCTGCCGAGGTGGGGCCCCGCCAAGGCAGAGGGGCCCGCCGGCCAGGCGACGCTCCTCTGCTCCTCCGAGGGACAGAGGTTTGGCTCCCCCGCCTGAGGCAGCCCGCCAGCAGCCCCGTCCCCATCCGCCGCCCCGGACACCGCGCTCCCGCCATCAGCGGCGGAGATCTCCTCGCGGAGCCCGCCGCCCGCCGCCCACCGCCTACCTCGCCGCCTCCTGCCCAGCGCTCCTCCACACTGCAGAAAGGAGAGCTCCACAGCGCTGAAAATCCTGGAGGAAGGATCCAGAAACCGCCAATGCCCACACACAAACCAGCGCAGCCGCCACCTCCGCACCAGGGACCCTGCCTCCGGTGCATGCATCACGCAGCTCTCCAGCTCGCCGGCCCCTCTGCCGCTCTGAGCGCCGGTCCTGCGCATGCGCGGGCCTCCGAGGATACAATGGGAACGGCTGGGGGGGGCACGGCCTGGGCATGGGCGCGTGGTGACCGAGGTGTCCATGAGAGGAGAGCAGGAGCTGGCTGGCGCTTTGCAGCCCTTGGCTCTGCTCTCCCTGGATGACCGTCATCTCCTGGAGAAGATCTGCCTTCCCTTGAGGCGGCTCCTCCTGTCCTGAGAAGTGCGTCACATGATCTAACATTTGTTTAAAAAAGAATGATGACATTCTTAACACCTGAAGTGTGTCGTGTCCCCAGAAGAATTCTCTGCTTCCCCAGAAGACTAGACAGCGAGCAGCTGGGACCGAGTTCTGACCCAGGAAGGAAAGACGTTGAGTGCGAAGCCGTCTCCCTCCACCAACTCCTCACCCTGATCTGTGACCTTGATGGGGTGACAGCGCTGGGGACTTGTGCAGGTGACGGTGCTCAAGTGTTTGCCCACGGTATTACATTTCTTATGGTTTAGTGGTTAAAAGAGGAGGCGAGCTGTCAGTTTTTTAGACAATTTCACTTGCAGAAATGTCTTTGGACAAAGAAGTTTGTTTTCTTCTGATTTTTATAATCAATAACAATAATTAAAATACTTATTTTCTTAATCTCATTGGCATGCTAAAACAAACAAGTCACTTGGTTTTCACCAAATTGGCCACATTTTCATTAAAACTTTGGAAGTATTGCTGTTTGAGGTAAAGAAAGCATCTGGGAAGAACAATTACCCTTAGTTGCTATCTTCCCAGATAAATGTACAAACACAGAGCTATGAGCCGTTTTGACGGGCCTGGCAAATCCAGTTTGAGTTCTAGAATGGATCATCCAAAGTAAGGTTAAATTAGTAATTTTCTGAGGAGTTTGCAAGTAAATCATCATGTTGACTTCATCAAATAGGTCTGGTGATTTAAATGAAGTTTGAGTTTAATGATAAAAGTTTTCAAGAGACTGAGAAATATTAAGTACACATACTTAAAAACGTGTAAATTAAAGTAAACCCTGGCATTATCCTCTTTAAAACAGAGTCACAGTAGCACTATTGTCAAGGTATGACAAGGAATAGAAATGTTTTATAGAGTCAATTCTTCACTTCTAAAGGACCTAATGTGACATTCTAGAAATCTCCATAGTCTTTCAGTCATCTACATTTAAATTGCTCAATTTATATTTTAAAGACTAATGAATCTGAGGGCTAAATATTCAAGGTCATTGTTTAATTGTTTTTCATTGTTGCAAAGTACATGGGTATAAAGTGTGGCTGAAATCCATGGTCTTGGAGAATAAAAATATACAGAACTTATTTATCACTCTCACAGTGTGTCCTGACTTAATCCTACAAATGTTCCAAGAATAAAGCCTCAGTGAATTCCATTCTGTTCTTAGATATGACATTTCATTCATAATGAATATTCTCAAATTAGGCTCCAGCTAGTAATTATGTTCCTGATGCAAATAGGCAATAAAAAAGAATCCGTGTTTGATTAAATTGGGCTCAAGAGGACCACTTAGAACCAAAATTTGTTTTTTGCTTTGTTTTTCTTTATCGATGTCTTTCTTTCTCCTCAGTGGATTTGGCAGATAAATGACACAGAAAGCTGAGAGACTGGAGGGCAGGGTCTTGAAGAATATGGGGTTTCCTCATCTTCAAGATCTTTTTATCTTTCAAATTCTATGATTTTTGCTATTTATGTAGGGATTCATTTTTTTCCATTATTTCTAATAGTGATCATAATAGTGAAACTAACAAAACTTAGCACCTGTGGAACATTTTTCATCGTAAAAATTTACGTTATTCTGACAACTTAATATTTTAAAAAGCCATTAACAGCTAATCTGATGCTCAGAGGATTTTTAGGGTAGTGAGACTGTTCTGTACATAATGGTGGCTACATGTCACTATATGTGTGTCAAAACCCATGGAACTGTACAACACAAAGAGTGACCCTCAAACTAGGCTCTGTAGTTCATAACAATGTATCAATATTGTTCATTCATTATAACAAATGTATCACACTAATGCAAGGTGTTAATAATAGGGGAGATGGGGCTTGGAGGAGAGGAGAGGGGCAGTGCGGTGGGTGTATGGAACGCTATGTACTCTCTGTTCAATTATCTGTAAATCTAAAACTGTACTTTTAAGAATCAAATTTTTTAAAGTTTTTTTGAAAGGCACTGAAAGGTAATTTAACAGTGTAAGGCATCTATTTTGTGCAGAAGGGCAAGGAAAGAAGAAGGTGAAATGATTTAAACAGTTCACCTTGTGAAAGTTTGAATTGTGGTGTGTTTCTGAAGCCTTAGACAAGGGCAGGACATAGAATTTGAGACAGGAATGAAATAAAGGAGAAGGAAGACATCAGCGTGATCAGACCTGATCAATTAATATTTAGGACAAATTACTATATTGGGTGGATTTGTTTTTATTTTCTTTGCTTTTTAGAAACCTTACACCTTTCTATGAAAGCCACACGTGCACAGTATCAACAGGTGTGTTTCCTACCGAGCGGCACCTGCTTCTCTCCCTCTGCATCTTCTATTCCTTTACCCCGCCTCTCACTACCTCTAACTGATGGTCGCTGTTTCTATCTCCCTTCCTCACTCTCCCTCTCTCCTTTTTTTTTTTTTTTCCTCTTTGTGCTTTCTCCTCTAACACATCAGACTAACCATAACCTTCCTGGTCATTGTTTAGTTCCACTGAAAGAAGTCAGTGGTTTCCATCAAGAAATGATAGATTAGTGTTCTGGGAAAATTTTCTCTATTTCAGCTACTTTTCCACCCTCAATCTGAAGCAGGAAAATTTCTTGAACGTTGAACCAATTTTTTATATTTTTTTCTTTTTTGAATCCAAATTTCAGAGCTCCTGGTTGTATTGGAAAAATTCCTGAAGAAGGCTGCCTGGAGTTGAGCCGATAGTTCTTCCTATAAAAAGAACCATAAAAAAGAATCCTTATTTTGTCCATGGGGCCTCAGGAGAAGCCCTGGTGAGAGAGGAATCCTTGCTAACCCTATGTTGTACCTAGGACTGGCTTCTCCTAAGACAGTGGTTCTCAAACTCCAGTGTGCATTAGAACTGTGTGGAGGTCCCCTACAACACAGAATGCTGAGCCCATCTCAGAGTTTGTGATCCAGTAGGATGGCGGACCCGAGAATTTACGTCTCTGACCATTTCCTAGGTGATGCTCCTGAACCAGCTACACATTGAGAACCACCGGCTTAGAAACCTTAGGTTTCAAAGGATGCTTTCCTTGAGCAGACAGCCAAAACTATCAAAATCTTAATCAAGATTCACCAACAACTTCAATGTGTTGGCATTTGGATCTAGAGGCTCCTGAATTGTAAGAGACTAAAGCAAAGATTACGCTAAGTTCAAGGTTTGTGACTCTCCTAAGTGTCGCCCAATTCCTTTGCTTGCTTCCCTTGACCCCTACCTGGCTAGAAAAGATTAAAAACAAAGCCAGCTTTGATTATTTAATCTTCAGTCAGTTAAGACATTTTTGAGTAAGATTTTTTTTGACAGAATAGCCAACTTTCTTTTATCTACACTATTGGAAATAAATTATTAGTGATAACAATGGTTATTTACTGAGGACCTAATATGTCTCAAGCCCTTTACATAATTTTATTCCTCTGCTTCTCAGAACCCTATGGCATCCCATGTGTGTTCACTGTTTCTCCACCACTCCTCTAATGAACCCCCCAGACCACACTCATATTTGACTTCACCATGCCTTCTCTCATTTAATTTAGCAGTAGATTAAAATTACAGAAGAAACTTGAAGGGGTCGTGAACCCCAGCAGGAGAAGGTCTAAAGTCTATCCAGGACAAATGGCTTAATGTTTGTTTCTGAGAAGTTTCCAGAGACAAAAACTCCACAACCTCCAGAAACTAGTTCTGTTGAATATTAATATCTCTAATCAATGATATACATTAATTAATTGGTTTTTTATTGATTGGTTGATTGTCTGCTATATTACTTTGCCATATGATAAAATTTTTCTTCGTGTTATTTAAATAATTTTCACTTTATATCCACTTTTTAAAGGTAGCCTTCTCTGGACTTCCTCATACATTGAAGATGGTAATTGTCACCTATTAACCTTTTCCTCTTCTGTTTAGATAACCTCAGTTTCTTTACTGTATTAAAAATATTTATTAAGTGTTGTGCTTTTTTTCTCCAGTTCTTATCTAGGTTCAATTTATTGGGTAGTATAGTGGAAAGGTGACTTCAGAGGTCCTGTGTGGTAAAGAATCATCTTTGTATTGTATTCAATGTGAATAAAATCTATACTACTTTTGTGTTCAGTCTAATCTGGAATCTGAACCTTTCCTTCCTCCCTCCCTCTACTCTCTGGAATAGTTAATGATCCCAGACCTAGAGTTTTGCTTGTGGAAAGTGTTTGTTGTTCTTGTTGGTTAGTTGGCTTGACGTTGTAACAATTCAATTTATTTAGTAGATATGTCAGTTTTCCTATTTTATGTTTTTTTGTGTGTCAGTTTCAGTATATGGGTTTTTTATAAAGTGAATTTTGACCTTTGCTGTCTAATTCGTAGTGCTAAGTATTTCACAAAATGGTGTATCTCGTTAAGATCTAAGCACTCTGTAGACAATACTTCTTATTTGATTTCTGATACTGGTCATTTGTGTTTCACTTCTTTTTCTTTTCCTTAATCAGTTTTGCTAGTGGTTTATTAACATTATTAATATTTTAAAAATAACTACTTTTAGCCTGATTTATTTCTTTAGTATTTTTCTATTTCATTGATTCTTATCTTTATTATTTTTTCCTATCTGTATTTTTTCCAGTGTTATTCTCTTTTAATTCTTGGGACAGAAGCTGAGATTGTGGATTTCCTGTCTTTCTTCCTTACTCATACATTCATTTAAGGCTACACACAGATGTAGCTAGTATCTTTTGTCTTCCCTAGTATATTACTAAACTCTGTGCTGCAAGCCATGTCTGCCCCATAACGTGTCCAGCCCATGATCTGCAAACATGCCAGCCTTTGTGTGTCTCCGTCCCTCTACCTGAAGCTCATATCTTGTGTCGAGTGTCACCATCTCATATGACTGCAGCCCATGTCTGCCCTTTTGTTTTGTCAAGATTTTCTCTCCCCTCTGTCCATACCACCTCTCAAAATTCTCCATTCCTTGTTCCTGTAGCCCTTGCCAACCCACATGAGTTTCCATCCCCTCTCTCTAAAACCCATGTCAGACAACTAATGTAATTCTCTTATGTACCTGCAGCGCATACATTTCCTCGAGTGTTTCTATCTCCTGTGCCGACATTTTATACCAGACCTCACATGTCTCTCTCACTCCATGTGTCTGCATCCCTTTCCACCCCTGAGTGTGCCTGTCCACTGTGCTTCAGCCCATGCCAGCTCATGTTTGTCTACATTCTCTGTGCCTCCAGCCTATCTAGACAACCAGTGTTTTCATTTACTGTTCCTCTAGCCCCTGTCTGAACTCGTGTGTTTCCTTACCCTCTGCCTGTAGCCCATGTGTGCCTCAAGTGTCTTCACTCAGTGTCCCACGCTTGGGTGTCATTCACTTGTTAAAGGACATATTGGTTCCTTCTAGGTTTTGGCCACTGTGAATAAAGCTGCTTTTTAGATGTTCTTAGGGGTCTGTGTGTGGATGTATATTTTCACAGTAGTTGGAGAAATACACTGGTGCACAATTGGTGCACCATATAGTGACACTATATTTAGCTTCACAAGGATTAACAAGATGTCTTCTTAAGAGGTTGTACTGTGTGTATTCCCATCAGCAGTGAATGAGATTTCTTATTGTCCTAACCCCTCACCAGTAACTAGTATTGTCAGTTTTTGTTTTTTAGCTATTCTACTAGAAGAGTAGAGTATCTCATTGGTGTTTTAATTTGCTTTTTCTTAATGCACAATGGATTTTATTTTCCAATAATTCCTTGTTGTTGAGCAATTTTTATTTGCTTATTTGCCATGTATATATATATTTTTGGTAACTTGTCTATTCACATTTTGGTCTATTTATTTTAATTTTGGGAGTTTGTTTTCTTGTTGCAGCATTTGATTGGTTCTTTGATTATTTTGCATGCAGGTCTTTCTGCAGATATGTGTTTTACAAATGTATTATCCTAGTCAGGAGTTTGTATTTCCACTCTGTGAATGCCGTCTTTCCCAGATTGGACAGTTTAAATTTAACCAAGTCCACATGATCAATTATTTTCCTCATGGATTGTGCTTTTTGTGTTGTATATGAAAACTAATCATCAAACTGTATATCATGAAGATTTTCTCCTGTTTCCCAGTATGATTTTTACAGTTTATATTTAAGTTGATGAGTGATTTTGAGAAAATATATGTCTAAGGTGCAAAGTTGGTGTCTTGGTTCATTTATTTCCATAGGGTCGTCCTTTTTTATCATCACCATGGTTGATGATGACTAAAGACCTAAAAGACTATTATTTTTTATGTTGGAGTGCATTTATTGTCTTGACCAAGATCAAGTTGTCTGTATTTGCAGAGGTCTGTGTGTGGACTTTCCGTGCTTTTTCATTTACCTCTATGTCTATTCATTTTATTTTTTATTTATTTTTTAATTTTTATTGGTTTATTTTTCCCCCAAAGCCCCAGTAGATAGTTGTATGTCACAGCTGCACATCCTTCCAGCTGCTGCACGTGGGACGCCGCCCCAGCATGGCCAGAGAAGCAGTGCTTCGGTGCACGCCCGGGATCCGAACCTGGGCCGCCAGCAGCGGAGCGCGCACACCCAACCGCCAAGCCATGGGGCCAGCCCCATTCATTTTAAAATATCACAGTTTGGATCCCGGGCATGCACCAATACATGGCTTCTCCGGCCATGCTGAGGCTGAATCCCACATACAGCAACTAGAAGGATGTGCAGCTATGACATAGAACTATCTACTGGGCCTTTGGGGGAAAACAATAAATAAATAAAATTATAAAAAAAAAATCACGGTCTCTTGATTATTGTAGTATTGTAAAATATCACAGTCTCTTGACTTTGTAATTAATCTTGACATTGAGAAGTGTGAGTTCATCAATTTGTTCTTCATCAGGATTGTCTAGACCACTCAAGGTTTCAAATGAGTTCTTCAATATCTACAAAATAGCTTGGTGAGATTTTTATTGGAATTGCACTGGATCTTTAGATCAATTTAAGATGAATTGACATCTTAATAATATTGTGACTTTTGATCATGAGCAAGGAATATATCTCAATCGATTTATTTTTCCTTTATTGTTTTTAAGAGTGTCTCATATTTTTTTCCACAGATATCTGTAAATATTTTATTGGATTTACACTTGAGGATTTCTTTGTGTATGTGTGTGTGTTGTTAACGGTATTGTTTCATATTCCAATTATTTGTTGGTATGTAGAAAATCAACTGAATTTTGTATCTGAATTTGAACTTCTCTTCATGATATCTCTATAAATTCCCATCTGGGCACAGAACAGGGGGCTCCGTTTCTGTTTGAACATCCCAAATCATGACATTGAATAATCTGAACACTGAATTTCAGCCATTCACCAGAACTGCCAAGGCACACAGCCACCACTAACACTGCAGTTACAAGCCTTTTCTGAGAGGCATGCCCTCGGATTCATTAAAGAACGCCCATTTTCCACTCAGCCTGGTAGTGGCAGTTTGGCAGGAAGACTGCAGAGCCCTTAAAGGCTTGGTCCTAGAGCTGAGACAAACTATCCCTGTCTTCCATTCCTAAAATGGAGACTGACCTGAACCTCCCTCGGCTCTAGGAATTAAGGCTCTCTCACACATAACCCCCCAGACACACTGCAGTTACAAGCCTTTTCTGAGAGTCATTCCCTCGGACTCACTAAAGAAAGCCAGTTCTCAACTCGGCCCGCCAGTGGCAGTTTGGCAAGAAACTGCAGAGCCCTTAGAGTCTTGCCCCTAGAGCTGAGCCAAACTATCTCTGTCTTCCATTTCTGGATCTGAGACCGTGCAGAACCTCTCTCAGCTCTAGGAATTAAGACTGTCTCACACATAAATTCCAAGACACACTGCAGTTAAAAGCCTTTTCTGAGAGGCATTCCCTTGGATTCACTAAAGAAAATCGGTACTTGACTCGGCCTGCCAGTGGCAATTTGGTGAGAAACTGCAGAGCCAGATTGTATGTATAACTGAGATCAAATGGTATTTGTCTTTCTCTGTCTCAGTTATATCACTTACTATAATGACCTCAAGGTCCATCCATGACATTGCAAATGGCAAGATTTTTTCCTTTTTATGGCTGAATAATATTCCATTGTAAATATATACCCCATTTTCTTTCCTTTTTTTTTGTGAGGAAGATCAGCACTGAGCTAACATGTGCCAATCCTCCTCTTTTTGCTGAGGAAGACTGGCCCTGTGCTAACATCCGTGCCCACCTTCCTCCACTTTATATGGGACTGCATCACAACATGGCCTGAGAAGCAGTGAGGCAGTGCGCGCCAGGGATCTGAACCCCGGGCTGCCACAGCAGAGCACACACACTTAACCACTATGCCACCAGGCCGGCCCATACCACGTTTTCTTTATCCATTCATCTATTGATGGACATTTAGGTTGTTTCCATATCTTAGCTATTATAAATAATTCTGTAATAATCACAGGGGTGCATATATCTTTTCAAGTTAGTGTTTTCATTTTCTTCAGATAAATACACTGAAGTGTATCTATTTTTAATTTTTTCAGGAACCTCCACTGTCTTTTCCATAGTGGCTGCACCAGTTTAAATCCCCATGAACAGCACACAAGGGTATCCTTTTCTTCACATCCTTGCCAACACTTATTATCTCTTGTCACTGTGATGATGACCACCCTTACAGGTGTGAGGTGATAGCTCTTTGTGCTTTGGGTTTGCATTTCCCTGATGATTAGTGACATTGAGCTCCTTCTAATGTACGTGTTGGCCATTTGGATGTCTTCTTGGGACAAATGTCTACTTAGTCCTTTGCCCATTTTTCAATTGGATTGCTTTTTTGTTATTGGGTTGTATGAGTTCTTTATAAATTTTGTTATGGGTTGTATAAATTTTTTATAAATTTTAGATATTTAACTCTTTATCTGATACATGGTTTGTAAAACTTTTCTCCCAGCCTTTTGATTTTGTTGGTTGTTTCTTTTGCTGGGCAGAACTTTTAAGTTTGATGTAGTCCCATTTGTTGATTTTTTCTTTTGTTGTTTGCAGTTTTGGTGGGATATCCACAAAATCATTGCCAAGACCAATGTGGAGGAGCCTCTTGCCTATGTTTTCTTCTAGCAGTTTTACAGCTTCAGGTCTGAGAATGCCCAAAAGGCCGGGAGGAGCAATGTCCCTTTTTTTCGGAGCTGAACAGATTCAGTCTCTCATTTCTCTATCAAGCAGTTTTGTTCAGACCTTATAAACACAATTCTTTCCAATTTTAAGCCAAATTAAAAAGGTCAGCCTCCCCCATTCACTCCAAAAGTGCCCCCTAGGCTCCCCTGGTCAAGGAAATTCCCCCTGGATTTCTCGTTCCTAGGAATTCCGCCCTAGGTTCCTCTGACCTAGGGAATGTACCAGTACCCCCTTAAGACACCTAGCCTTAAGCCTTGAAAACAGCTCAAATAAACTCTGAACTGTTGACTTACAATAAGGAGGTCCAGGTTTCAGGAGAACTCACTGGGGTCACCTGAAGAATGCAGTGATCTGGAGGGCACAATGGGCCCCTATTAGTACCCAATGCCAGTTCACTGTAGATTCCAGGTGGTCTCTCGTGGGTTTCTCTGAAATCCTGCCATGACTACACCAACAAATGTCTACGTAAATAATCCATAATCAATGTATAAATCAAAATTAGAGTGAGTTTATTATGAGTCACCTTTTGAGGACCATGGCCCAGGGCCTTCCTTCCCTAAGGAAGGAAGGGCATCAACAAAGTGGGGTGTACAGAGCGGTTGTATGCTGTCAAAGAGCATGTATCACATAGGATTGTAATGTCCCTTTTACTATAGTGACAAGATCACCCTGTCAGACTGCCCTGCAAGAATAGCAATTGATGGACACAGCAGGGAACAGGTCTGCTGTCTTGATGGGTTTGGCTGGTGTCAGGTCTGTTGTCTCAAACTGGGTGGTCACAGGAGGACTGCAGCAACCAAGTCCTAGCTTAGGGAGAAATGCTCATCCTTAAGGTTCTGCCAATGAGGGCATCTTTATCTTAAGGGCATATTCTCTTCTCTTTGGGACATGGGAAAGCAGATACACAATGCAGGCGACAGGCCCCTTTGTAAAAACAAACTCCGGCCAAATTATTTTTACCCCAAATGGCTTCCTCATGTACTCCAATATATCCTATTGCTTGCCATTTATTTATCAGTTCCTTAGTACTCATTGTGTGTCTGTTATGTATACAGAATATGTAATATCCTGGGGAAAACGGGGGTTATAGGATATAGTGTCTGTAGACAAGAAGCTTATTACCCTACTTGGAAAATAACTACATTTCTTTCTGTTTTTTTGTGAGGAAGATCAGCCCTGAGCTAACATCCATGGTAATCCTCCTCTTTTTGCTGAGGAACACTGGCTCTGAGCTAACATCTATTGCCAATCCTTCTCCTTCCCCCCCCAAAACCCCAACAGATAGTTGTATATCATAGTTGCACATCCTTCTAGTTGCTGTATGTGGGACACGGCCTCAGCATGGTCAGAGAAGCGGTGCGTCAGTTCGCGCCCGGGATCCGAACCCAGGCCACCAACAGTGGAGCTTGCACACCTAACCGCTAAGCCACGGGGCTGGCCCTAAACATAGATTTTTAAAATGTCAAAATGAGTGGTACTCCTGGTATGTTGTTTCTGAATAACAGCTGTCATTGTCTTAGCTCTTTCCGCATAGTGTTTGCTCCTGCCTCACACCAGCCCTATGAACAGGGCCAGGGCGGGTATCAGTCCTGATTTCCTGATGAGAATGCTGAGGCCTTGTAAAGTTAGGAGATCTGTCTGGGCGCCGGTATTGATGATATCCTAGGATTTTTATCTACTATGTATTTTTCTTTATCTTCTGTAATTACCATTAGATTTCAATATAATTGGTAACTTGCTACCTTGGTTTTTCAAATGAAACCCACAAAGTTTGTGGGTATCTTTTGGTACCTTATTAAGCAAATGAGGAAAATGAGATTACCAGCTACAGCTGCTGCTCATATTGACAAACCATTTCATTTATTTTTCTACCTGACAATAGACATGCAATGTTCATGCAATAGACATTAAGTGGCTGTTATGAAGTTATCATGAAATTGTCAAGAGTGGGGGGATTGACAGGACAAGTGTGCACACTTCTCATGCTGAAGAGACTTTCAGTGCATTTGAGGGAAGATAAGATACACTCATGAAAGTGTTAAGCCGCTACCCTTCCAGACAGCACAACATTATTGTCAAAACGAGGGATGCAGGTGTGCCGTGTCTGTGTGTTGATTCCACAGGGGTCCAGGTGAGCTGGGGCTTCAACCTGACTTTACTGATTGACGAGACTCTGTGAGGGGAGGACCAGGGAGGGCCTTCTAGTGGAGTGGAGCTTGACTCAGGAAACAGGCAGAGACGAATTTGGGGGGTGGACGGGAGGCATGTAGAAAAATATAAGTGATAGTCTGGTTGAAGAGATGGCATCTGTAGACACTAAAAAGCCATGAAAAGAAATTGTGTTTTCCTTATTTTCTGCTACTGGAACCATGAGGTGAAGGAGAGGTTTTGAGATTACATCACAGCACTGTAATGTGTGAGAGCCCTGGGGTGTGGTTGAAAGCCTGGAGGACCAACTGAACTTTCCATATATATATAGTTTACATGGGGTTGTATAGAGTGCTTATAGCATACATTGTATTGGGCTGAACGTGGAATCCTAAGTGAAACCATTTATCCCTTTGGCTGTTGGTGCTGCCTGTTTTACATGGAGACAGAGATGTCCAAGAATGAGTGGCATTGTATTAGGATGATGAAGCGCTCTAGGCAAGAGTCCATTCATCAGGTGATGTGCAGCTTGCTACCCGGATAGATGCCCGGCTACACCTTCCATGAAAGGTTCACATGATACAGATATGAAGGAGGCAAGATCCTGTGCCTAATGGCTGGCAACAGGCAGGGAGACATTTTCCTAAACCAGCAGCTGGCGCAGCACTGTCAGGACATCACACCTGACATCCTCGCTTGCCCGACTCTTATCTTCTTCCTCTAAGTATGAGGATATTCTCTGATGTTTTGGCCAATCCACATATACAGAATCCCTTCAGTTTCACCAATGAGAGCTCATTTCTAAATTCATGCTAATTAAACGAACCACTCATTTCACCAATGAAAAGCTATTTCTGATATTCAGTAAGCTAAGTAGCAAAGCCTGTGGTGCTTATCAAGATATGACTAGCTTAAAGATTTTATTTATTTATTTTTTCCCCTCCAATACCCCAGTAAATAGCTGTATGTCATAGTTGCACATCCTTCCAGCTGCTGCATGTGGGACACGGCCTCAGCGTGGCCAGAGAAGTGGCGCGTCGGTGCGCACCCGGGATCCGAACCCGGGCCGCCAGCAGCGGAGCGCGTGCACCCAACCGCTAAACCATGGGGCCGGCCCTAGATATGACTAAACAGCTTAAAGAGACATGAATAGCTGAAACGCACAGCCAGGTCTGAAATGTGACACTTTCTGATACAAGACTAGCTGACCCCTGGAATCCGAATTCTCTATGAGGGTCAATGACTGTCCCTGAAGGTAAAGCTTGAACTAACTCATCTATGCGTTGTATATTACCGTCAATGCTGAAGAATATTTTATGAATTTCTTAATTTATTAAAAAAAATTACAGAAAGAGCATCTCCTGTCCATCAGTTAATTCAGGTTACTTTATAGTCTCAACGTGATGACTACAGTATGTTTTTTGCTTTTAATTTGCTCTTTACCTCTGCCACACTCTTACTCTCTTCGCTTTGCTTTATAATCAACAAAGGTTTAGGGAAATATACATATAGGTAAGGCAAATGTCACGAGGAGAACCCGGGACATGCGGATATTGAACACACACACCCTAAACATGTTGTTGTTCTGAAACCCTAATGAGTAGCTTTGCAAGGTGTTTATAGGCCTCAAAGTGGCCTCCCTTGTGAGATTTCCACTTTATTCCCTGGTGCCAGGTGTAGTTGTGAGCCTTCTCATTCTGTCCAGATTCTATTGGCCTGTAGCTGGGAAAAGTTTTCTTTGCCAGCAGATCCCTGTCCAATTCTTTTATTCTTGTCTGGTTTATTTACTTTTTCACTATATTTCTCCAAAACACTTCCCAACTTGGACCCAAGATAACTCGGTTTCCTGGGCCTTTTGTTGTTGAAGGCAGGGAAGCTATTATCATCCTGTGGTGCCTAGTATACGCTGTCCTTTGACTTTGCCACACGTATTCAAACAGATGTTAAAGGGACAGCATATTTGAATGTAGTAAAGATGCTAAGAAATTGCTTAAAAGATGCTTAAAGTTCAGGGAGATCTCCGATTGAGTGTCTGGATTTTCTGATTTTATAATCTCGGCCCACATGCCATCTCTACCTCTAAAGAAAGAGACTTATCGTCTCAAAGAATCAGCTCTTAGTTTCATTGAACGTTTCTGTTCTTTTTCTAGCCTCTCTTTCATCTATTTCTGCTCTGATTTTTATTTCTGTCCTTCTACTGACTTTAGGCTTTGTTTATTCTTCTTTTTCTAGTTCTTTTAGATACAGTGTTAGATTGTTTATTTGGGCTTTTTCTCATTCCTTGAGGTAGGCTTGTATTGCTATAAATTTCACTCTTAGTACTACTTTTGCTGCATCCCATATGTTTTCATATGTTGTTTTTCATTTTCATTTGTCTCTAGGTATATTTTGAATTCTCCTTTGACTTATTCATTGATCCAATAGTTGTTCAGTAGCATGTGGTTTACTGTCCAAATATTTGTGACTTTTCCAATTTTTTCTTCTAGTTGATTTCTAGTTTCATGCACTTGTGGTCAGAAAAATGAGTGATATGATTTCAGTCTTCTTAGAATTATTGAGGCTTGCTTTGTTTCCCAACGTGTTTCTATCTTTGATAATGTTCCATGTGAACTTGAGAAGAATGTGTATTCTGCTGTTTTAGGATGAAATGTTCTATATATATCTATTAAGACCATCTGGTCTGATGTTTCATATAAGGCCACTGTTTCCTTGTTGACTTTCTGTGTGGATGATCAATCCATTGATGTGGGTGGGGTGTTGAAGTCCCCTACAATTATTGTGTTGCTGTCAATTTTTCCCTTTAAGTCTGATAATAGTTGCTTTATATAGTTTGTTGCTCCTGTGTTAGGTGCATGTATATTAATGTATTATGTCTTCTTGGTGAAATGTCCCTTTTATCCTTATGTAATGTCTGTCTTTGTCTCTTGTCAGGCAAGGGAAACAAAAGAAAAAATAAGGAAGTGGGACTACATCAGACTAAAAAGTTTCTGCACAGCAAAGGAAACTGTCAACAAAATGAAAAGACAACCTACCAACTGGGAGAAAATATTTGCAAATCATATATCTGACAAGGGGTTAATTTCCAAAATATATAATGAACACAAACAACTCCACAACAAAAAAATGAACGACCTGATCAAAACATGAGCAGAGGATATGAAAAGACATTTTTCCAAAGAAGTTATACAGATGGCCAACAGGCACATGAAAGATGTTCAACATCACTAATTATTAGGTCAATGCAAATCAAAACTACAATGAGATATCACCTCACACCCATCAGAATGGCTATAATTAAAAAGGCATGAAATAATAAGTGTTGAAAAGGATGTGGAGAAAAGGGAACCCTCATACATTGCTAGTGGGAATACAAACTGCTGCAGCCACAATGGAAAAAAGGATGGAGATTACTCAAATAATTAAAAATAAAAATACCATAAGATCCAGCTATTCTACCTCTGGATATTTATCTGAAGAATATGAAGTCAGTAATTCAAAAAATGTATGCGCCCCTATGTTCTTCACAGCATTATTCACAATAGCCAACACTGGGAAGCAACTCAAGTACTTATCAATGGATGAATGAATAAAGATGTGATATATATACATATATACCATGGAATACTACTCAGCCATAAAGAAGACAACCTCATGCCATTTGTGACAGTATGGATGGACATTGACGGTATTATACTAAGTGAAACGAGTCAGATAGACAAAGAAAAATACTGATTGATTTCACTCATATTTGGAAAATAAACACATAGATAAGGAGTACAGATTGTAGTTACCAGAGGGAAAGAGGGAAAGGTGTAAAGGGGCACATATGTATGGTGACAGATGAAAACAAGACTATTGGTGGGGAACATGATCCAGTCTATACAGAACTGAAATATAATAATGTACACCTGAAATTTACACAGTTATAAGCCATATGACCTCAATAAAATTAAAAAGAAATTTATTTTAAATATAGCAAGACCCATTTTACACCTGGGCTGCAGGCAGCCCACGCACTCACTGAATGATACAGAAGGGCAGTTTCCCAGGTGAGTCCTGTCTGTTTTGCCACCATCGGAACATCCTGATGAAGAACACAGGCCCTAAGGATGCTGAAGCAGGTGGGACCCCTGGGGCAGGGAATGTTCTGAGAGTGTGTGACACAAAGTATCTGTGCAGTGCATACTGGGTAGTGAGTTTGTACTTCTCTTCAAGGTATGCCTTTGGTCATAATCTGCCAATAACTCAAGGAAAATCACCCTTAGGCTTCTTAAATGGAAAATTCTCGTGTCCCAACATCAAAGCTGCTGAGTTAGAATTCCGGGGAAGGGACACTGGACTTGTCCAGTTATTATCGTGTAGACTGAAGACTGAGAAGCACTGCTGCTGGTGTCCAGCTGTAGCCACTGCCCGAGGTCAAAGCTCCACATCTTGTGAGGCCTGAGACGGCTCGCAGGGGAGATTTCTGTCTGTCGTCTGCAGAGGGGCGGCCACCTCACCTCTTCCCGCTGACTCGCTTCCCTAACTGGCTTCGTTGTGCTTTTCTTAGTCCTTTTCTTTACCTTCAGAGATAACTGGGAAAGGCAAGATAGAGATACAAATTTTACTAAATCTAACACTTAAGTAATCTTTAAAAAATTGTACAGCGTTCAGATGTAATATTTATTTTTCTGTTGGGTTGTTTTTTGTCTTTCTCCCTTTTGTTGTCTTAAAGTATTTTGTGTTATTGGCTGGGAAGATAAGATGATATTAACATCAGCTTTGTATTGAGCCCCAAACCAGGAAAGCACTTTATATTTGTCATATGGAATTAAGAATCACATTTGTGTAACGATGTTTAAAGGAATTTGGTTGTTTTATTCCTTGTTTTTTCTTCTTTTTGGCATAATAAAGTCCCAGTTTCTTCTTGGTGGACTGATCAGGAATATTGATGTCTGATCTATAAGTGAAGAGTAAATAGAAGAGCATTGTTACTATTCATGAATCTCTTCCTCACTAACTTTTCCTAAATGATAACATGGGTGTTAGAGTTAAGAATTTTGATGTTTCCCCCATTGGATTATAGAGAGAAAGATAGTCATTAGAGACTTAACTTGGAGTTGTAGTCAAAGAGCATCACAGAAGAGCACTGAGCTTGGGCTCGGCCATGTATCAGCTTTGTAACCTGGCTGAGTTTTCCAGCCACTGTACCCGGTCTGTTCATCTATAAAATGATGAGAAGAACAACATCTACTACGTCGGGATATTTTGAGGGTTATGGGAGTTCATGTATGTTCAAGCACAGAATTAACATTCAGAGTGCAGTGCCTGGTTCAGTGGAAGTGTTTGCTGCTGTTATTTTAATTATCATTATTTCATGTCCTATCTTCCTCATGAGTTCCCTGTAAAACCAACAATATTCCACAGTGTAAACAGTTTTATTCCAGGTCCCTGCTTAAAGGCCTTCAGAGGGAGCCTCGTGCTCATAATCTCCTGTTTTTATCCCAGTCTCTAGAGGGATGCATTTATCTCTTTCTTCTTTGCACTGAGGCACTGAATGGGGGCCCACACCCAGCCCTGCATGTCCTCCTTTTAGTATCCGATGTTTTTGAGACACTGCTTAGTGTTTACTTGGTGGACTATACTCCTTGACATGAACAACTCATGGGAGATAAGACGTAGGAAACATTGTTCCATGTACGTCTCTGAGTTTATCATAACTCTGAGTACAGTTGATCAAGGGCCAAAGTAGAGTCCCTTAATGCAAAGATATTCAGAGATGAGGGTGTTCTAATGTGACACCACCTGAAAATAAAGCAAGCACATAAAAGCATATGAAGTTTTCAAAGGAAAAGCACACAACTAGAAGAATTGATCCCATTAAATACACTATTCTATTTGTTTATGCATCAAATTACTGATAGGAAATAGCCAGATGTAGAGATAGTAGAATTGATCAATTTCATAGAGAATTCTTTTTAACAGTTGTTCATATCTTGTGTTTTACATCATTGATTAGGGTAATATTTTCATCATTTCCTTTCCTAGTGTCTTTATCTTTCTCAACTTTTGCAAGAGATATATTTATATTATCCTCTAAAATTTTAGGGCAATTTAAAAAAAGTTATCAAACATTTTAAGTTATTGATTTTGTATACTGGAGGAGATCTAGATTGAAAGTTAATTAGTGATAATTAGAGTTATAGTTTGGTAAAGAATGGTAGTTGGAATTGATAACAGGATGTTTGTAACCTAGTTTTTTCTTCACTATTTAATGTAGTTTTCAAAATGACAGAGCAAGTAATTTTTCATGTAATATATTGTCTCATTTTAAAATATGTGTTCTTGGAGAGGGTGATGGAGGTAACTAGAAAATAATTTAATGTAGTGACTTGTTTTTCTCAAGTAGATCTGTTATAAACCCAACAGCTGTATAGCATCATTTTGTCCAAATGACCTGATGACACTTTCTTGACTTTCCTTGCTGTGACTCTAGCAATCTGAGGTCACACCACCTTCTCTCTCCTAGTCATGTTTTCAGTTGTAAGAGTGACACTATCAGTAATATAGTGACAACTTTGCACACAGTCTACTATTTACTAAAATATATATATCAATTGCAAACTTTGATAACATAATTATTAAGTAATGAACTATTTGCAGTGCACTTAACAACTGATTGCTACACATTATTGTGTAGTGACATCATGGTTAAAACCATTATTTGCAACATGTGACTCCTTTCAATTTTATTTTAAAGGAAAAGGTTCAATGACTTTTTTCTTTTTGAAGAAGAAAGATTTGCACTTCTATCTTAGAAAATTGAGAACTTGCTTTTTGCCTTTTTTTTGTCTTCAGCTCTTCTTCCTACTGGTTACTAATTCACATGTCCAGTTTCTTCAGACTCATGGTGCTACCTCTTCTGCCTTTTTCATGGTTCTCACTTTAATTTTTCTATAATCCCGTCTGAGAAAGATGCTTATCTCCACCTTCATATATCAAGGAAGGAACGGACCCTCCTTTCTGTGAACTTGGAGACAGAGGCCAAGGTGAAGCCTCGGTGCCCCTCCCCACCAGTGAGCTGCAGAAGGCCTGCAGAGTCCTGTGAATCTTTTGCTCCCCTCCTGACTCCCTACAGAGTTGGCATTGACTCCACGGAGAAGCCCAGCTTGGTACAATCGAATTTTTGAAGTCTATAGAAGCTTGCTGAAGGATAAGATTGGTTAGAAAGGACATCAGCAAGCAGTGTGCTCCAAAAGTTGGTGGCAGAAACATTAAGAAGAAGAAAATGTTTTCGTTTATCTTGTTTTCTTTTTATGTTCTCTATCTTCATTTTCCTTTACTTAGATGGTACGAACCCTGTCCACCCCCCATCGTGGTTCTTTTCCTGGAGTCCCACGGCAGTTTATTCATATCTCTTTCATTCAAATTATTTCTGTAGTGTAATTTATCTGGTCATATATATCTGTTTTCCTTGCAGACTGCCAACATTTCGAGACCTTTGGGCACATAGTGTATACTTAAGTATTTGAGTGAATAAATGAAGCTTTTTTGTGGCATAAGATCTAAATAAATAAAATACCTACTAAGCACATGAATGCAAGCATTTGAGAGAGAGTTTTGTGTCTCCTGAAGCAGCCTGTGGACCAGTTTAGGGGCTCAGTGCCAAGGTTACTTAATAGATTTAGATAAAATGAAAGAGATAATTAACTTTAGTTTTAAAATTCTTGGAGAACAGGAACAGCATATCTAGGTGTGGATCAGGACTTGATCATTCTTGTTGAATCTTTGGAAAATCCAGTCCTTTATCTTTCTATGAAAATGTGACTGGCCAAGAGAATGAACAGAGTACTGGCTTTTAGAAAGGCAATTTTGTCAGAGGAAATCCTGGAGGAAAAAATATAGAAGGAGAGCTGGTAGAAACACGGCAGAAACTTTTTGTGTAGAAACCCTAAAAATTGGGTTTACATGCTGTCTGAAAGAACTGTAACCCAACTTTTCTCCAATATAGATTTGAGCAGCTTTTAAATATCTAGGTATACAAAAGGATTAGAAAGGAAAATAGATCAAACTGAAAGGAATTTAGGATGGAACAATGAAATGAAGCTGAAGTAAGCCAGTGCACTGAAATGTGTTTCAGAAGGACCTGCAGTTTTTAAAGGTAGTTGGAAATGTATCCCTCAGGTTTCAAGTAGAAAGGGAAATGGGAACAATTCTGTATCACCTCATGTCCATGAGATTAAAAGCAACAGTCTCTCAGAGAAGCAATACTTTTCTGGCCTCTAATGTCCCAAAAAGTGTTTTGAATGGTGCCTAATGAAAGAGATTCTGTGTGATGTAATGCAAATACAGTATCATCGACTCATTTCCGAGTTTAGTTCAAACACTTTAGGACACGTTCAATTGAGGTAACGCAGAATTCTATAAGGGGCCAAGGAAGAGGCCGACAGCATTCTCTCTCAGCTTCTCACTTGACCAAGGGAGAAAATGTTCTTGAACAGATCGACCACATCTCCTAAAGACAATGCTGCATTTTCAATTTTTCTTTTTGTAAACTCAGTCTGCATTTCCCATTACATATGCAAGCTAAAGCCTATGTGTAGACATCCTTCGTTGGCAATGAGGAGCAGATCCATACTATTAAATAATCAAATAAGCAAAACATCTGGTTGGCCCCTTTTAGGAAAATTACAAGTTTAAGTCCACCTTCATTGGTGGAAGTACATGGTATATCAGAATTAAAATATCTACCACTGATTATGCAGCTAATCATAAGTCATGCTATTTAAATGAAACTGAATGAATTCTTCTTCTATTAAGTGGAATAGATTTTAGACAAACTGATGTATAATTTCATATAGGTGCATTTTTACTTAAAATGTAAAACTCTTTAGAGACCGTTTCATTCAGTTTTAGAGGCATATTTTGTATATTTTGATGATTTTATTTATTTTCCTTCATAGTAGAAAGGCACATCCTACTCTTTTTCTTGCTGCTTTCTCTCTACAAGATAAAACTCATCCAAGTTTATTTTGTTTTATAAGGCATAGGCTTACGTTGTGATGATAAAGAGATCATTTCTGAAACATGTTTGGAACTGTAGGGAGCCCAGAATTTTAGATTATGCTCAGAATTTTGTGAGGTAACTTCAAAGCAGATGGAACATTTAAAATTTGGCCAGAAAAGTTTTCTCTTACTTTTCTTCACAGTAATTAAAAAAAAAAGTTTAGTTTCTTAATTCTTCAGATGGGTGAGTGCAGGAGTTGGCAGGATTAAATGTACCCTTGAGAGAGCTCTTACTGAGTTACTCTTTCAAAACAACCATTGTGGGCCGACCCCGTGGCTTAACAGTTAGGTGCACGTGCTCCGCTGCTGGCGGTCCTGGTTCGGATCCCAGGCGCGAACCGACGCACCGCTTCTCCAGCCATGCTGAAGCCACGTCCCACATACAGCAACTAGAAGGATGTGCAGCTATGACATACAACTATCTACTGGGGCTTTGAGGGAAAAAATAAATAAATAAAATTTTTTAAAAAAAGTAATTAAAAAAAACACCACCATCCTAGTTTATGAGTATTTAATGGGGATTCTGTCAGTCCCAGAGCTGCTGACAGAGGCAGTTCCCAAAGCTCCAGCAGGTCCCGGGAGAAGACAGCACTGGTAATCAGTGTCACCAGAGTTTGCATGAGGAGTGGTCATTCTGTGGATGTTAGAACCGAGTGGAGTTCTCAAATGCAGGCCAGTGACTCTAGACATGCGCCCTGGTCAGAAGCCAGTACACTTGTCATTCCCTCTGTACATGGTGTCTTCCCTCTGCTCGTGCCCCTTTTTGCCATTTCTCATGCTTCTCCTGACTCTTTCTCTTTCCTACACCTTCTTTCTTCTTTTTTCTCTCTTTCTTACTTTTACTCTCTGTTATATTCCTTCTCCTTATCATTTTTGTCTTCCTTTTCTTATTGTTCTCATTTATTTTCTTTTTATTTTGTAGCACAGTTACTCTGTACATCACGTTCATCTTAAAATCTTGACCCTCTACAACTCTTATATTTCAGTTAGCTATTTTGAAGAAAGTGTTTTGATAAATTTCTCTTAGATGTTATAACATGCTGATTCAAAGAGATAAAAACTCATGAAAGGGATGGGGATGGAGAATGAATTCAGTTCAGGTAGTCATGGAATTAGACAGAGGGAAACTGAAAGCTTAGGTGTTGATGTTCAAAATATTTCCTGATACATCTTTGTAGTTCATTGTTGTGGTACACTGCACATGGTCTTATTTACTGTTGGAGCTCAGAAGTTTGCTCCTCTGGGCAGGTCAGCATGTCTCGGCCTATAGAAAAGAAGCTAGGAAACACTGCCTGCGTTTCTAACGTAAAGAACTGTTCGTGTTCCACCAGGAGATCTTTTGGGCTCTTCCCTGCACTATCTGAATAGAAAAAGAGGAACAGAAGCTTTTCTCTATCTGCACAAAGCCGGGACCCTATTTTGAGTTTGAGAGGATTTACATGTGACTGAAAACAAAAGTGTTCCCAAGTTTGGATTTGCTTTAACAAGATCTATTGGCCGGCTTTGATGTTAAAGGTCTTTATTCAAAATTGGCTACATCTAGTGTTAAGTTCAGAGTTGAGATTTCTCAGTATAAGACAGAAGAATGCCTTTTTGATTAACTCAGTGAAATACAATATTTGGGAAAATGGTTATATTTGAAAGCTACTTGTTAATATTCTGTTACCACAGTGACATCTGTAGGTAAGTGACTACTTCATGCTATTATCGATGATTTCTGTTTGAAAGACACGCCCTGAGCTTGATAAATAAATGGCAAGCAATAAGATATATTGGAGCATATGAGGAAGCGATTTGGAGTAAATCTAACTCGGCCTGAGTTTGTTTTTCCAAAAGGTCTTGTCACCTGTATTCTGTATCTGCTTTGCCATGTCTCCAAGAGAAGAGTAAATGCCCTTAAGATAAGAATGCAGCTTCCCCCTCATTGGCATTGCCTTAAGGATAAGCATTTCTCCCTAGGCTGTGATTTTACTGCTGCATTCATCCTGTGACCGCCCAGCTCCAGACAACAGACCTGACACCAGCCACATCCATCGAGACAGCAGACCTGCTCCCTGCTGTGTCCATCAATAGCTATTCTAGCAGGGCAACCTGGCAGGGCGATCTTGTGGTTATTGTAAAAGGTACATTACAATCCTATGTGATACATGCTCTTTGATGGTATATAACCACTCTGTACTCTCCACTTCTTTGGTGCCCTTCCTTCTTTAGGGAAGGAAGGCCCAGGGCCATGGTCCTCAAAAGTTAGTTCATAATAAACTCACCCTAATTTTGATTTATAGATTGATTATGGATTATTTACATCGACATGTTTTACAAGTAATAAAATATCTTGAAAGGAAACAGTAAAGCAGCAGCCCTGCATTACACATGAAAGTTGTGCTCCTCCTGGAGGGAAAATGAGGATACAACATGGGTCGAGTACTTGATTTTATAATCCACTGGTGCCTTTCAAAAATATAGCTATTATTGTAAGAGTAAAGATATCCTTAAGAATAGTGCCACAAAACAGGTTTTCCCAGTTTCTTTTGTCAGAGCTGAGACCGACATCAGGCTGGGGCACTTGAAGAGGCATGGTGGACTCAACTGAGGGTTACTTAATTACTGTGAGATGATTAGCCAATAGTGAATAAGATGCAGAATGATTAAAAACAGGTAAAGGGACATAAAGTTGGAAATAATTAAGAAAAATAATGCCTTCAAAATATCCTCTCATTATTTTTATAGCATATTTTGTGGCATGACTAGGATAGTATGTTAGATTTTTCTAAATCCTTATCTCCAGGGCATATATTACTGAGTTCTTCCTTGTATATGATAATGCCAAAGAAAACCTGGACAAAAGTATTCTGTACTATCAACAAGGACAAAACATGTACAACATTGTTATATATATTAAGATTCCAGCTGTAATAGTCAAGATATATATTCAGGTGTGTAAAATTATAATGATTTTCTATTTTTCTCGGGCTGTGAACCATGGTAAAATATATAATAATAAGCAGAAAACCTGATGAACTAGGTGATTTAAAACACCTGATTTTACAGCTTGGACATTCAAGGGTGAAATACATCAATTTAAATTTCACACCTTCTCATTTCCTTCTAGCCAGTGAAGTGTCTGGAAGACACAAAATACATAAAATTAATTGAGAGTTAACAGTATTTGGAAGCAGTTGAGGTTAAGCCCTCAACAATGGTGGCCCTTACTTCTGGAACCATTGAATCTTTGTCATAAGTTTATTGTATAGACAAGTTCTCTTCTTAGATGATTTGTGCATGTTTCATAGACGAGAGACAGGGCAGGAGAATTAACTATTACTCTACACCCGTCCCTTTACTGTAGTACCTCATGCAATTCTTACAGTAATCCTTTAAAGTAACTATTATAATTCATATTTAACTGATAAAGAAAACCATGTTTAGCGGCCTGCCCGGTGGTGCAAGCGGTTAAGTGTGCTCGCTCCAATGCACCGGCCTGGAGTTCGCCGGTTCGGATCCTGGGCGCGCGCCAACGCACCGCTTGGCAAGGCATGCTGTGGTGGCATCCCGTATAAAGTGGAACCAGATGGGTATGGATGTTAGCCAAGGGCCAGTCTTCCTCAGCAAAAAAAGATGAGGATTTGCAGATGTTAGCACAGGGCTGATCTTCCTCACAAACAAAATAAGACCATGTTCACAAAATTGATCAAGGGTGAGAGGGAAGATCTGAACATCAGTCTGTTGGGTTTTATGCCTCTATTCTCTCCACTGTGATAAAAATGGTGCTTCAACATGGGTACTCCCCATCTGGCTATTTAATACCAGTTCTTGCCCGCATCACTGGATGAGATGAGATGAGATGTTTATTTCCAAAGTTATTCTATTATATTTAAACTATACTATTTATGAGTCAGATGTCAAGACATGTTTTAGAGGCAGAGAGAACAACTGATTACTTCACCTACACATTTTTCAGTTTTACTATAACTTTCGTGTGTCACATTGTGTCAACTTTGTGTCAACTTTACCAACTTTAGTGCTTCACTGTTCTTTTTTAAAAAACTCACAATTTCATTTTCCATGTAAAGCACCTTGCTGTTTTCTTCTTAGTCACTAGATGGCAGTTCTGTATCTCTGTATATTACCACTACAGCAGGAAACGAGAGGTCTTAAGCCAGTTTGCTCTGTACAAATGATGGACATAGGAGGATTTCTGGTCCATCAAGTCTGCCTGTGTTATTCCGTGGCCGTAACGGGGATGTCCAGGACTGCTTACTCAGAGGCATGAAGCAGAGTGAAAAGCATCCTCTAAGTTCTTCTTCAGATGTGAGTTCAGGCACCTATCCTCTCACCTGAGCACACTGGAGTTTATTGAATGTGTTCTGATTCTTACTCTCTCTCTGTAGTTAATAAGTCTGGGAGCTCCATACCCCTAGAAAAAACACACGACTCATAAAGCCTTTTCTCAACTAAACGGAGTTGAGGGCTATGGTGTTGCCCGAGAGTCTGATGCTTAAAGCAAACGCACCTGGTGCTCATGTGGAGGGAAAGAGCGACAACTACTCCTGGAGGGATTTTATTGATGCTCCTATGGAAGGAACAAGTTTAAAATAAAACCACATTGCTTAAACCTCACTAACTGATTATTTTATTTTCAAGTAATATGCTGTGAAAATCTGCTATGTCTAAAAAACTATTTCATAAAACTGAAACAATTCTGTTTTTTATTCTCTGGTATTTGAAATACGATTAAAACTGTAAATCCTTTAACATTCTACAATATACAAACAGGCAAATATGAATTATATTCTCAAAAAATGTCTGTTCCCATGCTAAAGATTAATATATGGTAGCAAAACGGGTTACCACCCAGTTTTTAACTAAGTTTTTGCTTTTGAAATTACATATAAAATTTGTGTTTTGAAGTATTTTCCTAAAACTCAGCAACTTTCCGATATAAATAGACTAGTTGACAGGTAACTAGAATGAAATTTGATCTTTAAAACTCTAGCTTTGTGTAAGAATTGATAATATCAAGCAGTTGAAAGTTGGGTCTCTCCACATTATGATATTTATTAATTGTGACTAGCCACATCTGTTACAAAGCACTGAATAATAAAAAGAAATTAAACAATATCAGCACTCTCTTACCCCACATGTACAGTTTATATGCAAATAAACTCTCAAAGGTCAGAAAAATGCGTATGATTTCAGCTAACTGGTAAAATACTATCTCATTCCAGTTTTAACTTCATTTGAAATTGATTTAAAAAACTCTTCTCTTAGGATCCTGCTCTGATCAGTGCCCCCTGGTCCCCTCAATGTCTCATTTGGTTGCAAACCTATCTGAGGAATTGAATATTCTTTTCCATTTGTTCTCTTGAAGGTATCTGTGATAGTGCTTTTTATACAATTTATTATTATTTTCAGAAACATCTTGGGCCAGCCTCGTGGCTTAACGCCAAAGTGTGCAAGCTCAGCTACTAGCAGTCCGGGTTCGGATCCCGGGTGCGCACTGACGTACCGCTTCTCTGGCCATGCTGAGGCCAAGTCCCACATACAGCACCTAGAAGGATGTGCAACTATGACATACAACTATCTACTGGAGCTTTGGGGAGAAAAAAAGGAGGAGGATTGGCAATAGATGTTAGCTCAGAGACGGTATTCCTCAGCAAAAGAAAAAGAGGAGGATTAGCATGGATGTTAGCTGAGAGCTGATCTTGCTCACACACACAAAAAAAGAAACTATTTAGGAACAAATCAAGGAAACAGATGTGAGGAATGTGGGTTCGCCTAGTTGATGGTGCTTGAGGGATTCCTCACGTGAGTCTCGGCATAGAAAAGTTTAAAGAGTAAAGCAGCATTGGTCAGATCACAAGTGTGGGGTGAACATAATTCTGAAGGAATAATGATGGAGACATAAAAACAAGAAGCCACTTGAATTGCATTGGAAGATATTAGACACATCAAAGGGCTGGAAAAAAACCTTGTTTAATGTAAGTTCTTTCTAAACTCTAAGGCAAAAAGTAATATGAATTTACATGGTAATTATAAACCACAAAACATCAATTCACAAGACAAGTAAACAACTACAGTAGAAACCAGAATAAGAAAAATAGAGGTTAAAGGAGAGATGGAGAGAGATGATTGGGGTCAGAAAACATGGCTGAGTCATCCTTGAAGTCTCCCTCAGACTCTGATCATTCTTAGTGCTCAGTAAACACTTTGAGCCCATGAGCCTGGGGAGGGGCCAAGTGAGAGGTGGTTGGGAGGGGAGACAATGCATGGATACCCTTGTGGAGGCACTGACATTGAAAATCAGTGACATTTTGCCAAGGTGTTTACCATAATATATTAAGGATTATTCTGGAAAGTTAAGGATTTTTCTGGAATGTATATTTTCATTTTATGGAAACTCCAACTAGCCCAGAGAATGATTTAAACATTTCAGCTTTAGAAATAAAGAGAGGGGCCAGCCCTGTGGCACAGCGGGTAAGTGCACGCGCTCCGCTGCAGCGATCCCAGGTTCACATGATCAGATCCTGGCGCGCGTTGATGCACCGCTTGTCAAGCCATGCTGTGGTAACATCCAATATAAAGTAGAGGAAGATGGGCACAGATGTTAACCCAGGGCCAATCTTCCTCAGCAAAAAGAGGAAGATTGGCATTGGAAGTTAGCTCAGGGCTGATCTTCCTCACAAAAAAAAAAAAGAAACGGAAATAATGAGAAAATTTTCTGTCAGTTTTAAGAATGAAAACCAGTTAGCATCTGGAAAACAGTTGCAATTTGAGATGAGAATGTGGAGAAAAATTAGATGTCACACGTTGTTTTTGCTTTTCTTTAGGGCAGTAAGGCTTGCAGGGGGAATGAAGTTCCATCTTTGCTCTATTGAGTTTGAGAAGGTGTAAAATTCATTTGTTCTGGGCAACACTGTTGACCTGTGGAGAAAGACAGATTGTTCAAGCAGCTGATCTAAAGGAATAACTGAGCTCATAAAAGTTTTTAGCTAATAAAGGGTGCTTCTTTATTGAACTTTACTGGACATCTATTGACCTATATATGCAAAGTATTTGTGGTAGGTATTGAGGGAAATACAAAGAATTGTAAGGTTCTAAGCTCCTCCACGTACATGAAATGGTTTGCAAGATGTAATTAGATTCTACCAAGGTATTAGTGTATGTTGTATTATAGAACTTAAAAAAATGGGAATGTTATCCAGAAATTGTAATTAAGGACAGCTTCTTAGGAGAGGTGAACTAGATCAAGTCCTCAAAGGGACCACTGTTGGGCAGGTGGAGGGAAGAAAGAGTGAGGATTTCAGATGGGGGAAGAGGGGAAATGTACAGGCATAGAAAGGAACATGGCATTTGGGCATGGGGGTGGGGAGGCCATGACAGGCACAGTCTTCCTGTGACTGAGAGGCAGCTCAGTTTCCTCCTCCAGGAGCCCAGCACTGCTTCACATCTCCTGGCCTCCTCCACCTGCAGACCCCCCCGCCTAAGCCAAGGCCTATCTTAGCTGGATCGCTGCCTAATCTCCCAACAGGACCCTTTACTTCCAGTCTTAATTTCTTCTAATCTTTCCTCCACAATGCCTCCACAGTTACCTTCAAGAATCCAAATTTGTTTAAATGTGACATCTGCTTATACTCTTTCAATGACTGCTCAGAGAATCTGAGAGATCATTCAGATTCCTGAGCTGGCTTTCTATTGCTGTCCTCATCTTTAGCCTCATCACACACTGTTTCCTACATGTTTGCTTTGTTCCAGCCTTAAAAATACACCAATTTTGTGAAAGCTTTAGCATCCTTTATATCTGTATTTTTATATGTGTTTCTTCTGTCCTCCTACCCACTTTTTTGATCAACTTAATTCCTATTTCTTAACCTAAACTCATGTCAAATGTTCCTTCCTCTTGGACACTTTTCCTGAGAGGTCTCCATCTAGAGACCCCTTTTGATGTCCCCACTCTGGGCCCCTGTACTTATCTACTTTTCCATAACGGTTGTTTTATTCATGTCTCATAGACAGTGAGCTTCTTCAAGCGGAGACTATCCTACTTCTTGATGAATAAATGGCGAGCAATAGGATATATTGGAGCACATGAGGAAGCCACTTAGTGTAAAACTAATTGGGCCTGACCTTGTTTTTTTTTTTTTTTTCCCCAAAAGGGGCCTGTAGCCTCTGTTCATCCATTGTATATCTGCTTTAAACAATTAACATGTCCCAAAGACAAAAGCAAAGCCCTTAAGATGTAAATGCAACTTTCCCCACATTGGTATTTCCTTAAGGATAAGCATTTCTCCCTAGGCTAGGATTTGATTGCTGTGCTCATCCTGTGATGACCCAACTCGAGACAACAGCCACGCCCATAGAGACAGCAGACTTGATACCCACTGTGTCCATCAATTGACATGCCGAGAGGTCAATGTCATGACTGCTGTAAAAGGGACATTGCAATCACATGTGATACGTGCTCTTTGATGGTATATAACCACTCTGTACACCCCACTTCTTTGGAGTGCTCCATTTCTTTGTGAAAGGACTCTCCTGGGCTATATGACCCTCTAAGTTTGGCTCATCATAAACTCAACCCAATTTTGATTTATAGATTGGTTATGGATTATATGCATTGACATTCTATTTGTCCCTCCAGTATCTAAACACAGTACCTGACACCTTTGGGTCACTCAGAAAATGTTTGATGAGTGAATATGTGGGAGACAACACTGGCTGGAGCAGAAGGGGCTTTTCAGGGAGTGGTAGAAAATACGCTCACATTCCTACCATAGTGGTTGAGGCTGTGGGCTTTGGACCAGTTTGTCTGGGTACCAATCCCAGTTATTCCACTTTTAACTGGGGAACCTGTGCAAAGTATTTACTCTCTGAGCCTTAGTTTCCTCATCTATAAAATGCGGCTAATGATTACTCCTGTCTCATAGGGTTTTAGTGAGATTTAAATGCATTAACTTATGTAAAGTACTTAGAAGAGCTGCTGGCACATAGTAGGCACTTAAATGTTAGCTGTTATGTTATCATTATTGCTCTTATATCTGAGCAATACTCTGGTTTTGAAAAGATGCTTTCATAATATAGTTGATCCTCATTATTTGTGGATTCCGTGTTTGCACACTTGTCCACTAGCTAAAATGTACTGGCAGCCTCCGAATAAACACTCACAGGGCTTTCATGTCCATTTGCAGATATGCACAAAGTGGTGAAAAATTTATTCACTGGATGAGCACGTTCCCAGCGGAGGGGAACCAGGTGACGCTCTGCCCTAGTTTCAGCTCATACTGTAAACAAGTGTCCTTCTTGCAGTCTATTTAGTGCCTCATTTCTTATCTTTTGTGCTTTGTGTTGGTGACTTTGCTATTTAATGTGTCCCCCATGTGTAGTGCTGCAATGTTGCCTGGTGTTCCTCAGGGCAAGAGGCTTAGCCTTTACAGAGAAAGTATGTGTGTTCAACAAGCTTCTTTCAGACACGAGGTACAGTGCTGTTGGTGTGAGTTCAATGTTAATATATCACCAATTATCTTAAATAAGGTGACTTTAAAGAGAAACACACAGAAAATAAGGTTATGTATTGATCAGTCGAAGAAAATGTAACTAAGGCTTGCAGCAACCTAACCCTGCATTTCCTGTAGTAGCAGTGGTTCATATTCACCAATTCAGTGTTCACGGTGACTTTATAGAATGTCACACTGTGCATAACAAGAACTGACTGTATCTTATGTAATCTTCACATACTCCTTTATAGTAGGCAGGGTAAGGATCAGGGTGTCCACATTCTACAGGCTATTACAGACCTTATGAGCAAAGTAGAGAATTTAAAATGTCTTGTGCTCAGCATAAGAGCCATGAGATTTTGAGCAAGGAAGATCTATGATGAACTGATGTTTAAGGAACAGTTACCTGGCAAGAGAATGTAGTTTTGAGAGGAAGAGGGAGAACTGAGCCGGAAAGGAGGACCAGCTGTTAAAGTCTCCAAGTATTCCCATTGTTAGGTGAGGAGATTCGGAGCTAAGGTGCTGATGTGATAAAGGAAAAGTAGCAGCCAAGGGATGAAATAATGGATTTGGTAACAATATATAGGGTGTAAGTTAGGCTGTGGTTCTCAAAGTGGGGTCCGTGGACCAGCAGCATCAGCATCACCTGGGAACTGGGTTTAAATGCAAATTCTCAGGTGCTGCTGCAGATCCGCAGAACTGGAAACTCTGGGGTGGGGCCTGGCAATCTGGGTTTCAACAAGGCCTCCAGGTGCTTCTGGTGCCCATCAAGTTTAAGAGCCAATGAATTAGAAAATGATTCAAACACGTCACCGTGCCCCGGTAAGCTGCATGGCAGGGACGTGGTATTTGTTTAGAGGATAAGATGCATTTTAAATTTTAGGCAAAAGTAGTTCAGTGTCTGTTTCACCGTAAGGATTCCAGAGATGCCATTTTAGCTCTCTGCGTTTAAGCTCTTTTTTCCACAATAAGTTCTCTTTTAGAGACCCTTTGATAACTTATTTACCACTTAGCACATATTCTGAGAGTCCCTTCTTTCTTGTAATCCCGTTTCAGACGTGAAAATATATTTTATTTTTGTGCACAATCTCCTTTATTTAAAATCTGGATGTCTCTTCCTATAGGATCATGTATTGCACGTGCAAACTTACTGTAAATGTGGAATGCCATTGGTTTGATCCAAAACCTTAGAATGTTTTAGAATTTAGAACCTGATGAATAGAGAATGTATAAGCTTCTGTGTAGGACTCATATTTTTCAGATGTCTAGAGGTATCCCAACTTGCCAGTAATGTGGCCTTAGATTTAGCAGAACTTGAAAATCTGAATATAGTAGAAAATGAATTACGTCTCTCATATTAACATTTACAAAATAAATGATCACAATGTTAACTTACCAATAAGCACTCTCTATATTTTAGGCTCTGAAAGTATCTTGCTTACATAATAAACATGATAAAGTTTCAAAGATGAGCCAATTAACTTTTCAGCAAAAGCTTTACTTGAGTGTATCTTGGCTTCCTTTTTAATAGTTTTAGCCTTAATGTTACAATATTGTTTTCTTTTTCTGGGAATCAGATAATCTTGTATTTGGTGAACATTTTAATTTTTAATGGCCACTTGTATTTTGTGATATGCAGGTGTTCAAACAATCTATAAGAACTAACCATTACTACCCACATATAGGATTATACAGGAATGGAGGAGTTTTGGCTGACTTGTATATAATGGCAGACTCTACCACTTACAATAATTTAGGGATTTGAGGCAGTATTTTTAAATACAAATAATCTCAAAATCAGTAATATATAAAGTATATTACTTACTGTGTTAACTAATCAAAATAGTTAAACTTGTTATTTTTCCTCCATTTATAAGGATGCACCCATTATACAGATTCTGTATAAATTGCAAAGATCACTTTTTTCCTTTTCAAAATTTATTTATTTTAATTTTTATAGTGAGAATCTTAGTGTTGGGTAAACTGCTGCACAATTACTGGAAATGCTGAGAGTCTTTTGGAAAAGTGTAGAAGTCGAAAGAGAATGTAAAGTACATTTCTCCAATGTCAAGTCCTTTGAGCCTCTGTCTAGTTGTACCTTGAAGAGATGGAAGATTAAGTACCAGCAAAGGACACAAGAGAAGAGGCTGCCAACTTGAGAGCTTCCCACTGACCACAGAATGCCTGGCAGATGCTTGGAGATGTCGGGGGAAGAGGGAGAATCTCTCTCTGCCCTTTCCCTTAAGGTTCTTCTGGCTGGCCAAATAATCAACAAGACAGGTTAGCAGGAGAAAATAATACCAAGTTTAATAACATGTATACATGGGAGAAAGCAGGGACACTGCGTTTCTCAACACAATAGCAGAAATTCTCATCTTAAATACCATTTTCAGCCAATAACAAAGGAGGATTTTGGGGGTGGGGGGAGTCAGTTACAGGAGATTACCACTAAAGCACAATAAACAAGAGTAAGGTTTATTATGTAGCTCAAGGCCTCACCTTCCACATTGATAAGTCACTAGAAATGAGCTCATCCCCCTCTCTTCCCAATACAGAGAGGGAGATACCTTTACAAATGGAGACTTCCCTTGTAAATGATTGTCTGGCAACTCCTTGCAGGGCCATCCAAAGAATGTGGCCAGAGAGACAGAACTCCTGATAAGATGGGCTTGTTGGTGCCTTTTCTATTGTAACCTCTATCCTACATTATCTTTATAGCAGTCATGATAGATCTGTTCTAGGAAGGAGCCACCATGTCAAATTCTTTAGGCAGTTAGTGGGGGAGGTCAAATGTCCCTAGAGAAAACAACCAAGGTAAAGAGATAGATTTCAGGGTGGCCAAACCTTGATCTCCCACAGTCCTGCCTTTGAAACTAAAAGTTTCACAGTCCTTTTGAAACTTAAAGAAGTTTCATAGTCCAGAAGCTGAGTTGGTAGATTGTTTCATCTCACTGAACACATTTCTTAGTCCTGATAATAGATCAGTTCAATTAAGTTCATTTTGGAAGGTGGTGATGCAGGTGGGCTCTCAAGGTTACGCCTATATTATGGAAGCAAGCAATCAAGTATTTAATAGAAGCATTTCTATGGAAACAAAAGAAAAACAAGGTTAATGGTTAGAGCAAGTCATAAAACAGTTTTTGAGTTTAGAGGACAGCCAGTGAAGAAGAATTTCAGATGTCAGCGTCAAAGCATCTTTTGCAGTTTAAAATGTCTCCGATGATGTCATCAAGTAATCTCTTAAGTTTGTATCAAGTCCATCAGCTTCAGTTTGTAAGGCTTCAGGAAAAAGGGCAGGTTCAGTTTTCAGTGATTTCAAATGAAAATGATGGAAAAAATCAAAAACGTTAGTTTGGACATCTGTAGCCAGATATTTTAGGAGACTAGAAGAAATCAGGATCCAGTCCAGTCAACAGATATAAAACAAAAACCTCAAAAGACAATTAACGAAACTAGGATCTAATATCCGCAAATGTATACTATAGTTTTTACTGAAACATAATTTTTTTCTCAAAAATCACCCTCATTTTTATCAAAGATAGCCAAATTAAAACTAACTAGTTTGCAAAATAAGTCTAGTTTCAATAGAGTTGGCCCAATTATTTCCATAAGTACAGCAAGAATAGCAATTGACCACATAGGCTCTTTTAAATCTGCTTTGCTGGAACTTTTGTAAGGAATCTCACATTGAACTTCAAAAGCCTCTCAAGGCCAGGAAAGCCAAACCAAGGATTTTGTCATCAGACTTTGCCTGCAATACCTACAGATTTGGGTGAATTCCTCTCTTCCAAGGTTCCCCCCAAATATTTCAACGTTCCTTGTACCTGCCAGACAAGTGACATTCTTTACTTATCCTGGTAAGTGCTACTTGGAACATAAGGTACCAGGCCAATATTTCCAAGTGTCTTTATTCCATAAAGTCCAATCTTCATTCCTCAAAAGCTATATGGTTATATCGCAAATATGATGTTCCAGTCACAACCTGGGTAATATAACAAGTGTTTCCAATTGTGTCCTGTTATAAGGAGAACAGATTCTTATTGAACTTATGCAAATAACCATATTGCCATGAAAACAACAATACTCACTTACTAAGAGTTTCCAAATCCTGGAGGGATCAGGTAGAGAGAAAAAGATAAATATTTCCATTTTACTTACAAAAATATCATTTACCAAATTGTTATAAGTCATAGCTAGCTCAGGAGAAACAAGAAAAAGTTTTCCTTAAATCTGAAAAAAACAAAACATTAAAAATTCAGCAATACTTCAAAGGAAAAATCATAAAAATTATAAGCATCCTTATCAGTTTATTCAGTCCCGTATAATCCATTCTTGATCTCAATCTTTTTGTTAGCAGCTTCATGAAGTTATCAGTCTCTCCATCAGATGTCTGTAATTTCTTACCAAGTTTAGTTTTATGATCAGAAAGTTTATCAGAAGCCTGTACTTCAGTGTAAATGTCAGAGTCCTTTCCATGAATTTTTCTGAAGTTAAAACATATTTTGCAAAAACATTAGAGGAAAGAAATGAGTCTGTAAACAACAAGACCTCAAAATGGCAACTGACAAAGAAATTTGGTTAATTTTGTGACATACAACACTTTAAAATAATAATAACCAGAATTATGACTGATAATCAGGACAGATCAGAATTTCAGTAATGTTATACAATTTTAAAACACCTATATCAATAACATTTGCCCACATAATACCACCTAAGAAGGTTTTATCTTCACTTATCTGACAATGTTTTCTATGTAATTTAACATACTGAATAAGCCTAATAAGTTTAGTATCTTCCTCCTTATAGGAAGAGAGCAAATTTCTTTGAGAAATTTCAGAGCCCTTTGAAAATTCTCAAAGAAAAAAAGACTTATTTTAAGATATGAATTTTGGTGGAGCTTGTCAAAAATATAAACAATCAAAGCAAACAGAACATTAACAGTCCAAAAAGCCTTAATAGCGAGACCTCAGTCTTTTGAACGTAGGAAATTATTTTAACAGGTTTTTTTTTTTTTTTAGGTAGACTTACTCAAAGGTAAAGAAAAATCTTTTATAACGTCTTTATCAAGTTTAAGCAAATTATCTCTTTTTACGAGAAATTTCAATTTTGCACCAGCTTACTTCTGCTATTAAAACTCATTTACTTAATTAAATTCATTTCAATCTTAGCCAACTTGACCATACAAAAACTCCTTTTCCAGAATTCCTCTTCCACAAACCTTCTATAACTTTCTTTTTACATCTAGAATTTGTCCCATGTCTTTCTTTTCCCTTCTAGTACTTGAGGACAAATTTATCTTTCTTAACCAAACAAAATATTTCCATTCTTTGCACCTTCTTTATACATCTTACTTTCCTTGTACACAGACATATTTTTCTTAATATTTAGTAGCTTCAATCACATATATTAATTAGAAATTTTAACCTTTAGAAACCTTAATTTGTAAGTAAAAACTAAACAATTATAAACTTTTTTTTACATTAGTATCTTGTGGATTGGAAAATTTATAAACACTTCATAACTTCTAGAAACATGTTACTTTATAGTACAATCTTTTAATAAAATACATGTTTACCAATAGACCCAAAACACCTTTTAGTTTTCCTGTAATGAAAAGCCAAAAGTAGACAAACGTACATTTAGCAATCAATGTCTAATATCTTATCTTATTTGGAAATGATGATACTCAGAGAATTTTTTATCATAAATTTTAGCAAAACTCTAAAAGTCACCAAAAAGAGTTTGGAAGCTGTAACCACCACAACACATAATTATTGTTATAGTTCATCCAACATTTATCTTTTTCACAACTATTTACTTGTTCCCAATAATTATTTAGATTGCCTATAAGACTTCATAAGACTTCAGATAAAATTAGCCATCATTTAAATTACTATTTTTGTTAACCAGTTCTGTAATAGAAATAACATCAGTTTTTTCCTACAAAATTTCATGTAAATTTTATCACCTCTTATACCTTTAAACATAGTTATCATTAAGATTTTTATCAATAGGTCTTGGTCTTCTAATTTTGGACAATGGAAGCATTCCCAGTCAGACATTTTAAAACATACTCAGGCAAAGTTGATGTAACCTCTATATAAAATTAGCTCAAACATTCCAACCTTTATAATCTTATCAACACTTACACTTTTACATGTTCTCAATTCAATTGTAACCTGAGTCAAGGTCTTAAGGCTAGTCAAATTTTTCCCTTCTTTTTTTTTTTGGCCTTTTCTTAGGTACCAAATAACTAATTATGTGAGAGCTCTCAAAACATTTTTTTTCCCCCAATTTAGAAGTTTTTCCAATTCAAAGGATCCGTCGTCTGGCCATTGACTAGTAGGATCTTCATTTGTATATTTATTCCAATAGTGACTCGAACAATAAGCCTTTTTAAGGAAAGAACCGGAGGTAACTTTCCATGCTTAGAATAAATCTACCATGGACGCAAAGAGGCGTCCCTGGTGAGGGCGCAAATGATGTAGCCCCCGTGATCCACAGAATTCACTCCCAAAGATATTCAGAGAAAGTAAAGACCTTCGTTGCACAGGCGGTAAGGATGGTGTCTCCGGTCTCCCACAATAGTGTGGGACGCCTCCAGTCACAGACCCGCTAATCTGTGACACCAGGCAGGCGATACTGGAATGGGATTTTTCCAGCACTAACAAGCAACGAAGGTAAAGACGACAAAAGCCCTTATGGACTGGGCCCTTTATGACAAATTCCCCTGAGAGCTTGGCACAGCCGGACAAAGAGACAGTTCGGAACCCCAGTCTACTCGACTGGCCACCGAGGTGCACCCCGGTAAATGCACCTTCCGTATGGTGGAGACCAAGGAGAAGATTCTCACTGGTCACAAAGCCAAGTTTTCTCAGGACGCAGAACAAGACAGAGATTACTCTGGGAGGAAAAGGGATCAAGATCAAAACCAAGAGTACTCTACCAAATTTAAACCAAGAGTCACTAAAAGCCCAAGAAACTAGTTTCCCAAATATTTTCTCCTGCCAATCTAAATTTAGAAAGAGAAAAAATTCTCACCATTTCCTTCCGCCGGACTCCGCAGATAGAGATTCCGGGAGGCTGACATGGTAAGAAGTCTTACCTTTTGCCAGCTTTTGTCAGGCGTTCCCGTATCTCACCATCTGCAGTGGTCCAGGGAGAAGGCAGGTCTTCCAGCCAGAGAAGGCAACTTGTCAGCCAGTGTGGCTCCTGGCGACTACGCCAAAACTGTCGGGGGAAGAGGGAGAATCTCTCTCTGCCCTTTCCCTTAAGGTTCTTCTGGCTGGCCAAATAATCAACAAGACAGGTTAGCAGGAGAAAATAATACCAAGGTTAATAACATGTATACATGGGAGAAAGCAGGGACACTGCGTTTCTCAACACAATAGCAGAAATTCTCGTCTTAAATACCATTTTCAGCCAATGACAAAGGAAGATTTTGGGGGTGGGGGGAGTCAGTTACAGGAAATTACCACTAAAGCACAGTAAACAAGAGTAAGGTTTATTATGTAGCTCAAGGCCTCACCTTCCACATTGATAAGTCACTAGAAATGAGCTCATCCCCCTCTCTTCCCAATACAGAGAGGGAGATACCTTTACAAATGGAGACTTCCCTTGTAAATGATTGTCTGGCAACTCCTTGCAGGGCCAAAGAATGTGGCCAGAGAGACAGAACTCCCAATAAGATGGGCTTGTTGGTGCCTTTTCTATTGTAACCTCTATCCTACATTATCTTTATAGCAGTCATGATAGATCTGTTCTAGGAAGGAGCCACCATGTCAAATTCTTTAGGCAGTTAGTGGGGGAGGTCAAATGTCCCTAGAGAAAACAACCAAGGTAAAGAGATAGATTTCAGGGTGGCCAAATCTTGATCTCCCACAGAGATTAAATCTGGGCTTTGTCTATGGGTGGACCCTGAAAGGAGGATTTTGCTTAAATGACCAGAGAATACACAACCATTTTTCTTGATAATAAGTAATACTTACCATGTAAATTTCTTCATAAATCTCTGAATAAAATAAAAATATATAACCCATATAGATATAAACTCTTACTGACAAACCCCACAGCCTTCTCTAGAGAGCCCAACAGAAAATGTCTCAGCTGACTGTGAATTGGTCTTCTGTAAAAGCCAGCCAGCCCTTCACTGATAGCCCTGGATAAGGAAGGGCAGATAAAACTCTTTGAAGATGTTTAGCTGAATTCAGAAGCAAAAATCCTACCTCCAGTTGGCTCCTCTGTGAGAATGGATGGCCAGCCTTATTTCACAGGCTGGGCAGCTGAGGTTTCAGATGAGCTTATTTGCCCTGTTCCCCGGGGATGCAAAAGGAGGAATGTGACATTCATTCAGGGCTGAGATTTTGCAGGTAAAGATAGGGTTGTCGGGATAGAGGGAGACTCTCCCTCTGCCCTTTTCCTTAAGGTTCTTATGGCTGGCCAAATAATTAACAAGATATGTTAGAAGGATAAAATAATACCAAGTTTAATAACATGTATGCATGAGAGAAAGCAAGGACACTGCGTTTCTCAACACAATAGCAGAATTCTCATCTTAAATATCATGTTCAGCCAATGACAAAGGAAGATGTTGGGGGTGGGGGGAGTCAGTTACAGGAGATTACCACTAAAGCACAGTAAACAAGAGTGAGGTTATTATGCAGATTTAAGGCCTCACCTTTTACATTGATAAGTTTCTAGAAATGAGGTCATTCCCCCTCTTCCCAATTCAGAGAGGCAGATACCTTTACAAATGGAGATTTCTCTTATAAATGTAAATGTCTGTCTGGCAACTCCTTGCAGGGCCATCCAAAGAATATGGTCAGAGACAGAACTTCTGATAAGATAGGCTTGTTGGTGTCTTTTCTATTGTAACATCTATTGTACATTATATTTACAGCCATCATGATAATAACTCCTTCCTGAAACAGATGTTTTGTTTTAAATTCTTTAGGCAGTTAGTGGGGGAGGTCAAATGCCCTCAGAGAAAACAACCAACGTAAAGAGATAGATTTCAGGGCGGCCAAATCTTCATCTTCCACCGGGTCATAGAAGGGAATAAAGATTTCAGCAAATTGGTTTTTTGTTCTCTACAGTGGAAGTAATTTAAGAAGATAGTCTCTCACTCCAACTTCTCTTCCCTGTTCTCTATCTGTAATATCGCTGTAAAAATTCTCTCTACAAAAATTTCAGTCTTTTTTCTTTGCAGTCTATTATCATCTTTACGAATTCTTTGACTTCACCACCTTCTTGGCACTACAGCGCTAGCCATTGAGATATTATTATAGATTCAGTTTTGCAATTTCATCCTCTTATCTCTATTTCCTCTGCCATTTCTTAGTTTTAGTTCTTATTGTATCTTATGTTTGAAAACATTTCAAGCTTACAGAGTATATCAGTTCGTTATCTTCTCAACTTTTTATTATCTAAGTGCCCTCAAATATCACTTTTTTAAAAAAAGAAGTGAAATAGATAATAGAACAATATATTGTAATAAATTGACCACTTATAAAATTAAGTTCAACCTGCAATCCCTCCCCACTTAACAGCGACCATCTTTTATAACTCACCATGCTTTAGTTTGGGCAGGGTCAGTTTATCAATGATTTCTGGATGTTTTAAACCACATGAGACAAATACAGTGTAAGGTAAAATTGTTACTCTTGCAGAAGTTGTAGAATATCCTGATGGTTATGGAAGTTGGTGGCGGAGAACCTGAATCATATGAAAAGTAGTTGATTAATTAGCACCTGACAGAATTTGTTAATTGGGTAAGGACAATAATAAGACATAAATGTTGAAACGATAACTTTGCATATCAGAGTATTGTCAAAGGCCACTGGGGAAATTCATAATATTCTCAAATAGCACAAAAAATGACCACTTTTTCATAAAAGATGTCATACATGATGGCACCATATACTTCTGTCAGAAAATTTGCAATGAAGGAAATTAAGACGAGTCATTTTAATTTTAACGATTTGTTTCTGCTTACTATTAGGTTAAAAAACCCTTTTAGAAATAAAGTGATAAGGGATGTACTTGCTTAATTTTTATTTTTTTTTTAAGAAAAAGTCTTTTTCACATTTTAAAAAAATATTTATTTGTATTTATTTTATGCTGAATTTATTTGTGCGCCCAAAGCCTTTTTTTAATTAACTACCACCAATTCTTTTCAAACTCTTTCAAAAAGTTGAAGAGGAGAGAATACTTCTAAAGTCATCCTATGGAGTTAGCACTACCCTGATATGAAAGCCAAAGACACTAAGAGAAAAGAAAACTACAAGTCAGTATCTTTGATGAATATTGATACAAAAATCCTCAATAAAATAATAACTAACCAGATTCAGCAGCATATTAAAAGGATTATACATCATTTTTAAGTGGGATTTATTTCTGGAATACAAGGATGTTTCAATATATGAAAATGAATCAATGTAATAAAGCACATTAACAGAATGAGGGAAAAAAACACAGGATCATCTCAATGGATGCAGAAAAAGACTTGACAAAACTAAACATGTTTTCATGTTAAAAACACTAGAAAACTCTCAGAGTAAAAGGAAGCTACTTCAACATAATAAAAGCCAGATATAGAAATACACAGAGAACATCGTATTCAAGGGAGAAAGACTGAAAGCTTTTCTTCTAAGATCAGGAAAAAGGCAAGAATGCCCACTGTCACCATTTCTATTCAACATGGTATTAGATGTTCTAGCCAAAGCAATTAGGCAAGAAAAAGAAAGCAATAGCATCCAAATTGGAAAGGAAGAAGTAATATTATATTTGTTTACAAATAATATCTTATATGTTGAAACCCCTAAAAATTCCACAAAAAAATTTTTAGAACTGATAAATTCTGCAGAGTAGTTGAACACAAAATCAACATGAAAAAATTAGTTGTTCTTCTATACATTAATAATAAGTAATCTGAAAAGAAATTTAAAAACTTTACATTTTTATTTACAATATCATCAAAAAGAGAAAAATACTTAAGAATCAACTTGCTCAAGGAGGTAAAAATTCCAATGATTTTTTTGCACAAATAGAAAAATCTATCCTAAAATTCATATGGACTCTCAAGGGACCCTAAATAGCCAAAAGAATGTAGAAAAAGAAGAACAATTTAGAGAAGTCACACTTCCTGATTTCAAAACTTACTACAAAGTAATCAAAACAGTGTGGTACTGGCATAAATACACACAATATACTAATGAAATAGTATAGAGAGCCCAGAAATAAACCTTTGCATATACGGTCAAATGATTTTTGACAAGGGTGCAAAGACCATTCATTGGAGAAAGGATAAGATTTTCAACAAATAGTGATGGGAAAACTAGATGACCACATGCAAAAGAATGAGACTGGACCCTTACCTTACACCATATACAAAAATTAACTCAAAATGGATCAAAGATCTAATATTAGAGCTGAAGCTATAAAATCCTTAGAAGAAAACACAGGGTAAAAGCTGCATGTCATTGGGTCCAAATGCCATTGCCAACAATGATTTCTTTAATATGACACCAAAGACATAAGCAACAAAAAAAACAACAAATTGGACTTCATCAAAATGCAAAAGTTTTCTGTATCACAAGATACTATCAACAAAGTAAAAAGGCAACCCACAGAATGGTTGAAAATATTTGCAAATCACATATCTGATAAGGGATTAATATCTAGAATATATAAAGAACTCCCACAATCAACAATAAAAAAACAACCCAATTTAAAAATGCACAAAGGACTTGAATAGACATTTCTCCAAAGACATAAAATGGCCAGTAAACACATGAAAAGATGCTCAACATCACTAAGTATCAGGAAAATGCAAAATAAAACCACATTGAGATACCTCTTCACACACATTAGAATAGTTTTACTATCACAAAATCAGAAAATAACAAGTGTTGGCAAGGATTTTGAAAAATTGGAACCCTTGTGCTTGGATGGTGAGAATATAAAACTGTGGAAAACAGTATGGCAGTTCCTTCAAAAATGAAAAATAGAATTACCATATGATCTAGAAATTCTACCTATGGGTTCTGAAATAACAGAAAATATATTTATGGATCTCTGTCTCCAGTTCCTGGCACAGAGCTCCTAAAATCCTTGTAATTTCCTAAATGATAAGAACACTAGGAGCATCTCTTGTTCTAATATTTGTCTTTGACCCCATCCCTGACACAGAGCTCCTAAAACCCTTGTAATTTCCTAAGTGATAAGAACACTAGGAGAATCATTTCTTCTATTGAGGCAACTCTGGGTGGGCTCCTGGATGGCTCCTGGATGGGGGCTGGTCACCAGAAAGACCAAGCCCCGATTAGAAGCTTGGAATTTTTAGTCCTATCCCTTATCCTCCAGAGAGGGGAGAGAGGCTAGAAACTGAGTTAATAATTGATCATGCCTACGTGAGGGAGCCTCCATAAAAATCCCAATAGAATGAGTTTCAGAGAGCTTCCAGATTGGCAATGACAAGGAGTGCTTGGAGAGTGGTGCACCTGGAGATGGCATGAAAGCTCTGTGCCCCTTCTCCATACCTTTTCCTATGCACCACTTCCATCAGGCTGTTCTTGAGTTATATCCTTTTATAATAAACTGGTGATCTAGTAAATGTTTCTCTGAGTTTTGTGAGCCACTCTAGCAAATTAATCAAACCCAAGGAGGATGTTGTGGGAATCTCTGGTTTACAGTCACTCAGTCAGAAGTACAGGTAACAGCCTGGGCTTGTAACTGGCATCTGAAGTAGAGGTGAGGTTGGGTGGGTGTGCAGTCTTATAGGACTGAGCCCTTAAACTGTGGAATCTGATGTATCTCTGGGTTGACAGCATCAAATTGAGTTGAATTATCTTACAACCAGCTGGCATTCCCAGAATTGCTTGTTGGAGGTGTGGGGAACCCTCCCACATGTGAAAAAATGAATCTCAGAACACCATATATGGGTATAAACCCAAAAGAACTGAACGCATATATAAAGACATATACGTACACCCGTGTTCTTAACAGCATTATTCAAAATAAGCAGAAGCTGGAAGTAGGCCAGGTGTCCATAAATGGATGAGTTGACAAAAATTGTTGTGTAAAACACAGTGGAATACCATTCACTCTTAAAAAGGATGGAATTCTGACACATGTTATGACATGGATGAACCTTGAGGACTTTATGCTAAGTGAAGTAAAGCCAGACACAAAAGGAAAAATACTGCATGATTCCACTCATATAAGGTACTTAGAGTAGTCAAATTCATAGGAATAGAAAGGAGAATGGTGGTTCCCAGGGTCAAGAGGGAGGGACAACAGGGAGTTGTTGCTTAATGGGCACAGAGTTTCAGTGCAAGGTGGAAATAGATCTGTGGATGGTTAGAGGTTATCACTACACAGTTATGTGAATGTACTGAATGTCACTGAACTGTACACTTAAAAATGGATAAAGTGATCAATTTCATGTTATGCATATTTTATGACCATCTAACAACATTAATTATTTTCAACAAATGAACTAACACTAGCTACATGCAATAGCATGGATGAATATCACAACCATAATGCTGAATAAAAGAAATTATATTCAAAAGGCTATATATTTTGTAATTCCATTTATATAAAATGCAAAAAAGAAACAAAACCGAGGTCTAGCTTCCAGTACTAGTGGAGTAGCTTGTTGAACTAACACTCTCACAGATAACAATGATAAAATCTGCATGAAATATTATATATATTTATATAGAATCATGTATTTATATGTAATACACATATAATAAATGTGTATATGTATGTATGCATAAATCTCTTCCAAAGGCAAGCAGAACTGAAGGGGAGTCTTCCCTTGAATCATGGGAATTTTACCAGGAGATATTTGCAAGCTTGAGTCTTTTGCCTCAAAGCATTCCAAAATCCGTACATGGCCCAGACGGGAAAAACTATAGTATTACTTGTAATGTTAGAGGATGTATTTTGGGGCTGGCAGAGTAGCCGGAAAGTTAGGGGAGAAATTCTGGAAGGGAGGGAACCACAAAGAGGAAAATCTTAAAATATGTATGAAAGTCTGCCCCTCACACACACAGCAAATTGGCAGATCTTTGAACAACACACCTGCAGGGTAGGCCCCAGAGGGCGTAGTGTAAAAACAGCAGTTGGAAGATGAAAGAACTGAATGAGGATTTCAGCTATACCCATTGTAAAGGAGATAGGATTGGAGTTTCAGTCCAGCCAAGTTAACTCTCTGCTAGAAAAATAACAACACTCTTCACAGGGATACAATAGAATCCAGAGTCTCTATAACTATCATCCATGGTTTCCAGTACATAATTTAAAAAATCATGAGATTTGAAGAAATAGGAAAATATAATCCATATAAGACCAAAAGTGGGCAGTAGAAACTATTCCCAAGGTGTTGCAATTAGCAGACAAGGATGAGAAAACAGCTTTTATAAAGATGATCATGGTGGTAAAGAAAAATATTCTCATAATGAATGAACAGATGTAGAAACTCAGCAGAGAAATGGAAATTACAAAAAAGAACCAAATAGGAAGATGAAATACAGAAAATATTTTTGAGTTTACTGGTAGATTAGAAACAGTAGAAGAAACATGAATATAGAGCAATAGAAATTATCCAGTCTGAAGAAAAGAACATAAAAGTTTTGAGAAAAATGAAGACAGCCTTAAGACCTGTGAGATGAGTGAGTCCCCATCAGAGAGGGGAGAGACAAAAAATTAAATGAAGCAGAAAGGCAAATCAATGAGTAATAGCATAAAACTTCCAAAATTTGGTGAAAAATCTAAAATTTTAGATCCAAGAAAGTCAGGAAACACACAAAATAAAATACAAAATAAAATCATACCTAGGCACATGATAGTCAAGCTGCTAAAATCCAAAGATAAAAAGAAAATCTTGAAAGCAGTCAGGGAAATATATATATACAGGGGAAGACATTACATACAGGGAGAAATAATGTGAATGATGGATGATATATTATCAAAAACAAAAGAGACAAATCAACAACAAAATGACATCTCTCAAGTGCAGAAAGAAAACCCAAAAGTCAACACAGGATTTTATATTTAGCAGAACTCACTTTCAAAAAGGAAGCAGAAGCCACAATAAGATACCACACACCTATTAGGTGGCTAAAATAAAAAATAAATTTGCAACTACAGAGTGCTGGTGAGGACTAGGAGCAACTAGAACTGGGAATGCTACATGATAGTTGCATTCGGAAAACACTTAACAGGTTCTTATAAAGTTAAACATACACTTATTATATGACTCAGATATCCCACTCCTAGAGATTTACTGAAGCAAATTGAAAACTAATGTTTAAACAAAACTCTTTGCATGAATCTTCATAGCCATTTTATTCATAATTGTGAAAAGCCGGCAACAAACTAAATGTCCTTCATCAGGTGAATGGAGAAAGAAACTGTGGTGCATCAGTACATTAGAATACTACTTGGCAATAAAAAGGATAAACTCTTGATTCACACAACAACAAGGATTAATCTTGGATGCATATCTCTAAGTGAAGGAAGCCAGATTCAAAAGGCTATATAGTATATGATTCCATTTATATGACTTTCTAGAAAAGACAGCATTACAGGGATGGAAAATGATCAGTGGTTGCCAAGGAATGGAGTGGGGGAAGGGGTTGACTACAAAGAGACAGTATGAGAGAATGTTGGGAGTGAAAGAAACAGCTGTGTATGGTACCGTGGACATGGATACATGACCATAAAGTTGTCAAAACCCATACAACTGTACACCACATAGAGTGAATTTTACTCTGTAAATTTTAAAAATCAATCAGGATGCTGGGGAACTCAGATGGAATGCAGTGACAAATGTACCTCACTGTATTACAAGCATGTGACATAACCACACAGAAGGGGTGGGGATGAAAGGTCCTGACCAAAGTAACTTTGGAAGACAGTGTTTTGATGGGATACTGTAAAACTAAAGTACTATACAAAAACACTGTACTCTAGGTGGTAAATTTGTTTTTCATACGGGTATGGATTAGCGATTCTAAACTAATTGACACATTAGTAAATATATTGTAGATAACTGGAGTTAAGTTTCTCACTGTTGGTGAAAGAAGTTACAAATAAACAAAAGGAGAATGCTGGAATAAACTCTGTGGTGCTGGATTGGAGTTGGAAGTATCAGTATGAATCCATGTCTCTTTTAATATATCTATCCAGATAGATAGATAGATTGATAGATTGATATATCGATAGGTAGATGTGTATACCTGAGTTTACATTCATACATACATTTCCAAGCTCTGCTGAGAGGGTCTAGAAGCAGTGACACCCTCGTATCAATGGTCACACCTAGCTCCCAGATTTTGGTTTCTAAATATCATTCTTCAATAAAAAGAACCAGGTTTTCTTGGAGAAATGGCTAATTCAAATCTGGGGATGGGAAATACAATATGAGCCTGGAGCTTCTTGTAGTGCCAGAAAGTAGGAAAGTGCTTTCAAAAAAAAAACACAGAAAATGATGAGATGTGTCAAAAGGAATCAATCTGGGCTGGCCCTGTGGCTTAGCGGTTAAGTGAGCGTGCTCCGCTGCTGGAGGCCTGGGTTTGGTCCCGGGCGCGCACCACATCTCTGGCCATGCTGAGGCCATGTCCCACATACAGCAACTAGAAAGATGTGCAACTATGACATACAACTATCTACTGGGGCTTTGTGGGGAAAAAATAAATAAATAAAATCTTTAAAAAAAAAAACCAAAAGGAATCAATCTTAAAGACTTCCGTACGGCTCAAGCTGGAAAACTGGGAGCAACAAAATAAATAATGGTAGCATTGGATTATTACCCAGAGAATAAAATAAATATCCATGAGTCTATACTGATATAAAGAAGATTAAATAAGAAAGGAAGAAAGAAAAAAAGGGGGGGGGAGAATGAGAGAAAGAGAGAAAGACAGGAAGAAGGCAGGGAGAGGGAGGGGGGAATATTCCTCACAGAATTCCAAATAATAAACGCGGCTGTATAGCATGAAACAGAAAATCGCCACTAGACCACCACAGTAATAATTACTGTGGGCAAGACTGACTGATGGATGCAAAAACTGTGAGTGAAACTTAGAGAAGAAACAGCACATTTGCAGAGCCTCAAAGCATCTCCCTCCAAATACTTAACTTTTTTCTCTTAATTTCTTTAAAAGACCTATGACTATTTAAAGAAAAATCATAACACTGTATTGTGGGATTTATAACATGGGTAGATGTAAAATTTATGACAACATAGCACAAAGGACAGACAGAGGTAAATGGAACTGTTCTGTAGCAAGGCTTCCATAATTTACATTGATTAAACTGGTGCACTATTAAGTCTAGGTAGGCTGTGATATGTTAAAGATGCATATTGTAATCTGGATCAACCACTAAAAACTGCAAAGGTGTGTCACTTAAATGCTAATAGAGGAATTAAACAGCATACAAAAAGGGTTTGTACAAGAATGTTCACAGGAGATGACCTGCACGTCCCCAGGAGGAAGACGAGCCCACTTCGGGGCATCCACAGAGCAGAACGCCCTCAGCCATGCTGAGGAGCAAACGCTGACACACACGTGCTGGGTGAGTCTTGATGGTGCTCAGGGCAAGCTGCCCCAGGAAGCACCACTCTGGTATGCGGATTATTTCGAGCTGAAGACAATAAGGACTCAGAGAGCTCAGGAAAAATATTTGAGTTTCCCCTCCCAAACTGCCTAAAAAATTTAAAACCAAAAAAAATCTGTTTTAGGAAGGGGTTATTATCATGACTGCTATAAAAGATAATTTAGGATAGAGGTTACAATAGAAAAGGCACCAACAAGCCCATCTTATCAGGAGTCCTGTCTCTCTGGCCACATTCTTTGGATGGCCCTGCGAGGAGTTGCCAGACAATCATTTACATTTATAAGGGAAATCTCCATTTGTAAAGGTATCTCCCTCTCTGTTTGGAGAAGAGAGGGGGGGTGAGCTCATTTCTAGTAACTTATCAATGTGGAAGATGAGGCCTTGGGGCTGTATAATAAACCTTACTCTTGTTTACTGTGCTTTAGTGGTAATCTCCTGTAATTGACTCCCCCACCCCCAAAATCCTCCTTTGTCATTGGCTGAAAATGATATTTAAGACGAGAATTTCTGCTATTGTGTTGAGAAACGCAGTGTCCCTGCTTTCTCCCATGTATACGTGTTATTAAACTTGGTATTATTTTCTCCTGCTAACCTGTCTTGTTGATTATTTGGCCAGCCAGAAGAACCTTAAGGGAAAGGGCAGAGGGAGATTAGCCCTCTTCCCCCGACAGTTTTGGCGAGCCAGGCAGGAGAAGCACTGGCTGGTAAGTTGCCTTCTCTGGCTGGAAGACCTGCCTTCTCCCTGGACTACTGCAGATGATGAGATACGGGAACGCCTGACGAAAGCCGGCAAAAGGTAAGACTTCTTACCACGTCAGCCTCCCGGAATCTCTATCTGCGGAGTCCGGCGGAAGGAAGTGGTGAGAATTTTTTCTCTTTCTAAATTTAGATTGGCAGGAGAAAATATTTGGGAAACTAGTTTCTTGGGCTTTTAGTGACTCTTGGTTTAAATTTGGTAGAGTACTCTTGGTTTTTGATCTTGATCCCTTTTCCTCCCAGAGATAGTCTCTGTTTTTCTCTTTTGTCTGTGTCTTTTGTCATAAGAAGGAAATACCATAGGGTAGGACGCAGGCATAGGCCCTACAAGCCTGCTGTCCGGCCGGCCCCACAGACTGGTGAGTTTGCGGGTCTCACCAGACCGGCGTCTACAAACTTTGCTGTGGGTTATTATGCACATAAAGTGAAGGTCATTGCCAAGGGCATCTTGGAAGCCAAAAAGGCCGCAAATTTAAGTGGGCGCGGGTCGAGCAGTTAAGAGCCATTAGGGCGCTCGCCACTTTCAGAAGACTCCCGTGTCAGGATAAGTTGGGTCACGGAACGGGGTAGATGACACAGGTCCCCCGCCAACTGCAAGAAAATGTCCGTGCAACGACGAGGTACTCTGTAAAAGCACACAGTCCCCAACCCCGCGGCACCTCCCCCTCTAGGTATTATTCTGGCTCCAAGAGACCTAAGGCGTGACTAAAGCTGTCATTGTGCAAAGAAAAAAAACCGGATGAGGTTTTTCCTTCTGTCTTGTTCTGTGTCCTGAGAAAACTTGGCTTTGTGACCAGTGAGAATATTCTCCTTGGTCTCCACCATACGGAAGGTGCATTTACCGGGGTGCACCTTGGTGGCCAGTCGAGTAGACTGGGGTTCCGAACTGTCTCTTTGTCCGGCTGTGCCAAGTTCTCAGGGGAGTTTGTCATAAAGAGCCCAGTCCATAAGGGCTTTTGTTGTCTTTACCTTCGTTGCTTGTTAGTGCTGGAAAAATCCCATTCCAGTATCGCCCGCCCGGTGTCACAGATTAGCGGGTCTGTGACTGGAGGCGTCTCACACTATTGTGGGAGACCGGAGACATCCTTACCGCCTGTGCAACGAAGGTCTTTACTTTCTCTGAATATCTTTGGGAGTGAATTCTGTGGATCATGGGGGCTACATCATCTGCACCCTCACCAGGGACGCCTCTTGCATCCATGGTGAAGATTTATTCTAAGCGTGGAAAGTTACCTCCGGTTCTTTCCTTAAAAAGGCTTATTGGTTCGAGTCACTATTGGAATAAATATACAAGTGAAGATCCTACTTGTCAATGGCCAGACGACGGATCCTTTAAATTGGAAAAACTTCTAAATTGGGGAAAAAAAATTTTTTTGAGAGCTCTCACATAATTGCTTAATTGGTACCTAAGAATTAAGGCCAGAAAAAGGAAGGAAAAAAATTTGACTAGTCTTAAGACCTTGACTCAGGTTACAATTAAATTAAGAACATGTAAAAGTGTAAGTGTTGATAAGATTATAAAGGTTGGAATGTTTGAGCTAATTTTATACAAAGAGGTTACATCAACTTTGCCTGAGTATGTTTTAAAATGTCTGACTGGGAATGCTTCTCTTGTCCAAAGTTAGAAGACCAAGACCTATTGATAAAAATCTTAATGATAATTATGTTTAAAGGTATAAGAAGTGATGAAAATTGCATGAAATTTTGTAGGAAAAAACTGATGTTATTTCTATTACAGAACTGGTTAACAAAAATAGTAATTTAAATGATGGCTAATTTTATCTGAAGTCTTATGAAGTCTTATAGGCAATCTAAATAATTATTGGGAACAAGTAAATAGTTGTGAAAAAGATAAATGTTGGATGAACTTTAAACAATAATTATGTGTTATGGTAGTTACTGCTTCCAAACTCTTTTTGGTGACTTAAAACTTTAGAGTTTTGTTAAAATTTATGATAAAAAATTCACTGAGTATCATCATTTCCAAATAACATAAGATATTAGACATTGATTGCTAAATGTACGTTTGTCTACTTTTGGCTTTTCATTACAGGAAAACTAAAAGGTGTTTTGGCTCTATTGGTAAACATGTGTTTTATTAAAAGATTGTACTATAAAGTAACATGTTTCTAGAAGTTATGAAGTGTTTATAAATTTTCCAAGCCACAAGATACTAATGTAAAAAAAAGTTTACAATTGTTTACTTAGTTTTTACTTACAAATTAAGGTTTCTAAGGGGTAAAATTCCTAATTAGTATATGTGATTGAAGCTACTAAAAATTAAGAAAAATATGTCTGTGTACAAGGAAAGTAAGATGTATAAAGGTACAAAGAATGGAAATATTTTGTTTGGTTAAGAAAGATAAATTTGTCCTCAAGTACTAGGAGGGAAAAGAAAGACATGGGACAAATTCTGAATGTAAAAGGAAAGTTATAAAAGGTTTGTGGAAGAAGAATTCTGGAAAAGGAGTTTTATGCATGATCAAGTTGGCTAAGATTAAAATGAATTTAATTAAGTAAATGAGTTTTAATAGCAGAAATAAGCTGGTGCAAAATTAAAATTTGGTCTTCTGTCTCTTAAAAGGATAATTTGCTTAAACTTAATAAAGAGGTTACAAAAGATTTTTCTTTACCTTTGAGTAAGTCTACCTAAAAGATAGAAAAAAAAAAAAAACTGTTAAAATAACTTACTACGTTCAAAAGACTGAGGTCTCTCTATTAAGGCTTTTGGACTGTTAATGCTCTGTTTGCTTTGATTGTTTACATTTTTGACAAGCTCCACCAAAATTCATATCTTAAATAAAGTCTTTATTTTTTACTTTTTTCTTTGGGAATTTTCAAAGGGCCCTGGAACTTCTCAAAAAAATTTGCTCTCTTCCTATAAGGGGAAAGATACTAGACTTATTAGGCTTATTCAATATGTTCAATTACATGGAAAGCATTGTCAGACAAGTGATGATAAGCCTGCTTAGGTGCTATTATGTGGGCAAATGTTATTGGCATAGGTGTTTTAAAATTATATAACATTACTGAAATTCTGATCTGTCCTGGTTATCAGTCATAATTCTGGTTATTATTATTTTAAAGTGTTGTATGTCACAAAATTAACCAAATTTCCTTGTCAATTGCCATTTTGAGGTCTTGTTGTTTACAGACTTATTTCTTTGCTCTAATGCTTTTGCAAAATGTTTCGACTTCAGAAAAATTCATGGAAAGGACTCTGACATTTACACTGGAACTGTACAGGTTTCTGACAAACTTTCTGATCATAAAACTGAACTGGGTAAAAAATTATAGAAATCTGATGGAGAGACTGATAACTTCATAAAGCTGCTAACAAAAAGATTGGGATCAAGAATGGATTACACAAGACTGAATAAACTGATAAGGATGCTTATAATTTTTATGATTTTTCATTTGAAATATTTCTGAATTTTTAATGTTTTGTTTTTTCAGATTTAAGGAAAACTTTTTCTCTTTTCTCCCGAGATAGCTATGACTTACAGCAATTTAGTAAATGATATTTTTGACACAATTGGAAACACTGGGTCTATTACCAAGGTTGTGACTGGAACATCATATTTGCAATATAACCATACAGCTTTTGAGGAATGAAGATTGGACTTTATGAAATAAAGCCACGTGGAAATATTGGCCTGGTACCTTTATGTTCCAAGCAGCACTTACCAGGATAAGTAAAGAATGTCACTTATCTGGCAGGTACAAGGAACCTTGAAATATTTTGGAGAAACCTCAGAATAGAGAAATTCACCCAAATCTATAGATATTACAGGCAAAGTCTGATGACAAAATCCTTGGCTTGGCTTTCCTGGCCTCGAGAGACCTTTAAAGTTCAATGTGAGATTCCTTATAAAGAGCCTATGTGATCAACTGCTATTCTTGCTGTACTTATGTAAATAATTGGGCCAACTCTATTGGAACTAGACTTATTTTGCAAACTAGTTTTAATTTTGCTATCTTAATAAAAATGAGGGTGATTTTAGAGAAAAAAATTATATTTCAGTAAAAACTATTTCAGTATAAGTTTGCAGATATTAGATCCTAGTTTTGTTGTCTTTTGAGGTTTTTGTTTTATATCTGTTGACTAGACTAGATCCTGATTTCTTCTAGTCTCCTGAAATATCTGGCTACAGATGTCCAAACTAACTTTTTTGATTTTTTCCATCATTTTCATTTAAAATCACTGAAAACTGAACCTGCCCTTTTTCCTGAAGCCTTACAAACTGAAGCTGATAAACTTGATATAAACTTAAGAAATGACCTGACGACACCATCAGAGACATTTTAAACTACAAAAAATACTTTGACGCTGACATCTAAAATTCTTCTTCACTGGCTGTCCTCTGAACTCAAAAACTGGTTTACAATTTGCTCTAACCATTAACCTTGTTTTTCTTTCGTTTACACAAATATGCTTTTAGAGTCTGCCATGCTGTTGACACAATTTGAAAATCCTGTAGATTCTTATCTTCTGCAAGAACTCCTATTGCTAATGGACACTTAATTGCAGCCTTATTACAAGCTATTCACCTTCCTTCAAAAATTGCCATTGTTCATTGTTCAGCCCATACTAAAGAGACTGATGTCATATCTTTAGGGAATGACAGGGCTGACAGAGCTACTAAACATGCAGCTCACTATAGACCCCCTTATCCGTTTTCCACCCAATTTTTAAATCTGCCTTTATCCCTGACTGATGTTATTAACTATTAGGCAAATGCCCCACAATCTGAAAAAGACAATTAGATACAAAAGGGTGCCAAACAATTATCAGATAGATTATACATTGGACCAAATAGACTTCCAGTAGCTCCTTTTCTTTTGACTTTTTGGCTTGCACTTATCTCCCACCAAGTGGGACATATGTGCAAACGGGGGATAGTTAAGGAACTGAAAGACAATTGGTTTTGCCCTGGCATCCATAAAATTTCTGACCAAATCCCCTCCCAGTGCCCAACTTGCAAATCTTACCAAGTCTCTGGGAGAAATCAGTGTGATCCAGGAAGTCCTCCCAGGCCCACGCTGCCTTTTGTGGCACTCCAAATGGATTTTATAGACTTCCCTTCAGCTTTAGGTTACTCTCACTGTTTGGTTATTGTCTGCATGTTTAGTGGATGGACTGAATGCTATCCGACCAGACATACAGATGCCACAACAGTGGTAAAAAAATTAATAACTAAGTTATTCCTCGCTTTGGCATTCCTTTATAGATTGAATCAGACCAAAGAACTCATTTTACAGCAGAGATAAACCACTTGCTTACAAAAACTCTGGGGTATTCATTAAAATTTCATACCCCATATCACCCTCAGTCATCAGGGCAAGTGGAACGTAAAAATCTAGATATAAAAAGAACTCTAAGAAAAGTCTGTCAAGAAACTGGACTTAAATGGTCAGAGGCTCTGCCCTTGGCCCTTATGAAGATTCAAAATACTCCAAATAGAAGACATGGACTGACTCCTTTTGAAATAGTTTTTGGACGTCCGATGCCTACTGGCGTCTCTAAACCTTCAATTCCTGGATTAAATGAATATTATGGGAACTTAAGTGAACAATTTGATGCTATGACTTGTTATATACAAAAATTAACTAGTATACTTGAAGCATATCGTCAACAGGTAAAAGAGCCATGGCCACCACCTTCTGACAAGCCTTGCCATCCCTTTCGACCAGGAGACCGGGTGTACATCAAGGTCTTTAGAAGAAAACACGCACTGTCACCTCGCTGGGAAGGACCTTATGAAGTCTTACTGATGACCTGCACTGCCATCAAAATAAAGGAAAAATCTTCCTGGATCCATGCGAGCCACGCCAAAATAGACCCAGAACATCGCTCTCAAGACAACTGGGAGATAATCCCCACAGGTGACCTTAAACTAAGGATTTCGAGGGCCAAAAGCCAGGCCCCAGAAGCAGCCGACATCACGAAGTAGACAGCTTTTCCCAAGATCACGGATCAAAAAAACCTACTTTGACCCATTTCCTCCCCCTTGCTTCAAAACTCCCTATATATATACGCACTCACACACACAAACTATTAGTGGATATATATATATATATTTTTTTTTTAATCATTTAATAGAAAGCTGACTGGAGAGTGCTAGTCTCTATCTGCCCCTCTTCCCCTCTCTAAGTCTCCGCTAAGGGCTCTTTTCCCATCCGTGTCTTGCTTTTACTAACCCTCTCCTTTTCAACAGGTCGGGCACAGACCAAACACCCCCTTATGCCAGTTTACCAAGCCCTAGCCACGCTAACTAATCAATCTGACTGTTGGTTATGTCAACAGCTAGATAGTGCAAAAGAACCTGAACTAGTCTTTGTTCCTGCTGATATGAACACCTGGTGGACTAAGTACGGAAAATGGACGAGTAACAGAGTATGGTATCCGCAAGAAGGGAAACTTCACTCTGCTTCTTCTCCTGGTGAGTCACTTGGGCCCCAAAAAGATTACTTAGAAGGTCAAGGACTGTCCCTTGCCCAAGCACAAACAATAAGTGAAAGTTTTTCCCTCTGCATTGAAAGTAAACATGGCACTAGACCTTTCCTGGGTGATATACCGAGACAATATTGCCGTCAAACTCTGTGGTTTGATTCCGCAGGTGGCATCTTCAGAACTCTCAAGGGAATTGTAAGTGACTCTATCACTACTCCCTCTGGCACAAACATTTGCCAAATCACCAAGTGCTCTGGATGGCTTACGAGCCACCCGTGTGCAACTTGGGGTATAGCAGCTATCCACATGGTTAAGCTGCCCAATGCCACAGACTATATATGGGTGGATCAAAAATCTGGACTCACCTGGTCAGGTGACAAGACCAGGCTTTATAGCTGTCAGAATCAGACTGCAGGCCTCCTGTACCAGCTATTCCGCAATCTGTTCTGTTCTCGCAGACTGACAGGAGTTCATGGGAAATGGAGATATTTAGGTAGTAACAGTGCAAGTGGCACAGATCATGAAATAGTCCAGATCCTGGGAACTACAGACTCAATTCTAACCTTGTCTTTAAACTACACTGGTCTTTTCATTTTATGCGGCAACAAAGTGTATAAAGGATTCCCACCTAATTGGTCAGGACGATGCGGACTTGGATACCTGGCTCCTTCTGTCACCAAACACTCCACCTTAAATGCTAGCCAAATTACAAACTTGGGTTCGTTTGTTCATAAGATTGTGCCACATAAATGTGCCAGTCGAGAAATCGTGGAAAATCCACTTGTGTATCACAACTCCAAGTTCTTTTCAGCCTTGAGAGTCCTATTCCCCGGCTTTGGAGATTATGAGTTGGAGAAAGCAATATTAAATCTCTCTATGGTAATGGAACAAGAGTTCAACACCACCATGCAAACCTTAAACATACTCCAGTCAGAGATTAACAGCCTAGCATCTGTGGTGCTCCAAAATCGTCGTGCTCTGAACGTACTCACTGCCCAGCAAGGAGGAGCATGCGCAATCATTGGAGAAAAATGTTGTTTTTATGTGAATCAAACAGGTCAAGTAATATCTAACTTAAATCTATTAAAAGAGAAGATTGACATTTTTCATCAGATAAACGAAGCTCACACATTTTATTGGACTGACTTGTTTCCAGGATTGGGGGACTGGTTTAATGGAGTGTGGGGAAATGTGCTCCGATTTGTTCTTTTCTGCTTGTTCATCCTCATTCTAATCTATGTTCTTTTCTCTCTTTGCAGACTTCTTATCACCCGGGTACTAACACGATTTCTCTCTCCACAGTCACCAGCTCAGCTTTTAATATCTGAAACTTCTAGGGAAGTTTCAGAGGAGGGAACTGATGGTGCTCAGGGCAAGCTGCCCCAGGAAGCACCACTCTGGTATGCGGATTATTTCGAGCTGAAGACAATAAGGACTCAGAGAGCTCAGGAAAAATATTTGAGTTTCCCCTCCCAAACTGCCTAAAAAATTTAAAACCAAAAAAAATCTGTTTTAGGAAGGGGTTATTATCATGACTGCTATAAAAGATAATTTAGGATAGAGGTTACAATAGAAAAGGCACCAACAAGCCCATCTTATCGGGAGTCCTGTCTCTCTGGCCACATTCTTTGGATGGCCCTGCGAGGAGTTGCCAGACAATCATTTACATTTATAAGGGAAATCTCCATTTGTAAAGGTATCTCCCTCTCTGTTTGGAGAAGAGAGGGGGGGTGAGCTCATTTCTAGTAACTTATCAATGTGGAAGATGAGGCCTTGGGGCTGTATAATAAACCTTACTCTTGTTTACTGTGCTTTAGTGGTAATCTCCTGTAATTGACTCCCCCACCCCCAAAATCCTCCTTTGTCATTGGCTGAAAATGATATTTAAGACGAGAATTTCTGCTATTGTGTTGAGAAACGCAGTGTCCCTGCTTTCTCCCATGTATACATGTTATTAAACTTGGTATTATTTTCTCCTGCTAACCTGTCTTGTTGATTATTTGGCCAGCCAGAAGAACCTTAAGGGAAAGGGCAGAGGGAGATTAGCCCTCTTCCCCCGACAGTCTCATCTACCTCGTGCTGAGGGATGCAAGCTAGACAGAAAACAATACACGTGGGCTGATTTCTGCCAAGATGAACATATGGTGAAAAAAACAGATCAGTGGTTGCCTCGGGGGAAGGAAAAAATTGCCTGGGAAGGAACAGGAAGGAGTTTTCTGGGGGTGAAGGAAATACATTATTCTTAAAGGGGTGAAGGTTATATGGGCATGTTTATTTGCTAAAACTGTACGATTGAGATTTGTGCCTTTCAGTGTGTGTACATCTTACCCCCCCACACACAAAAAGGACTAAAAGAATAATAAAGTGAGGTGAGAATGGGATGGAGTCTAGATAAAACAAAAATGGCAGATGATTAGTAGTTGTCGAAGTTGGGTGACGGGCCTACTATGCTTTTTTGTTTATTTTGTATATTGTTTAAATTGTCCTGTACTAAAACACTTGTATAAGAAGACAAACTCGATATACAGTGTTTGCTGGTAAGATATTGGTTACCTTTGGGGAGGAAGGAGGGAGAAAGGGATTGTCGGGCCTGAATGAAGCTGGTGCTAGTTCTTGGTCACACAAGTGTGTTCACTTTGTAATAATTCTTTGAGGTTTACATGGATGACCTCTGCATATATTTCTGTATGAATGTTATACATCAATAAACACTTTAAATCCTGCATATTTGCACAAAGATAAACTCAATATCTGAGAACAACAGCTGTGTTTTGTTTTAAAGTGGAACACATTCACTCATGACACCATTAGATGGATTTTAATACTCCCAAGTATCGATTAATGCCCTCACCCTTCCTTGGTGCCCTAGGTCTTTCCATTTTTGCCTCAATTTGGCAAGTGGCATGGCTTTGAGTTTTTATGATGCAATCTTTTTCCATCAACGTCCACCCCCATAATGATGCTCACCAAGGCCTTGACATCTAGCACAGTGCAGTGTTCACAGCAATCACTCAAGACCTGTGGGACTGGGTTGAATGAGGAAGAAAACGAGGAGCAATGATGTTCATAACTTCTGTCTAGGTGCCATATCGTGACTTAGGAAATTGGAAGGATTTTTCGATAGATTTGCTATGCCTTCTAATTTTTCCTATTTAAAACAATGGGAAATAGGGTCTCAGAGTTCTTTCTCAGAGAAAGTCTCACATTTCAGACACAGATTACTGACAAATATTAATGGTATATGACTTTCCCACCTCATCTTAGTTTTAAGTTTTTAATTCCTTACCATGGAAATGACCTAACTTTGCTTCTTCCAAATCTTGTAGTAATACTGATGCTCCAGAAAGTCGGGCCACGGATATTCTGCTGTTGTGCATCCTCTCTGCAAAGAAGTGGAGCTGTGCATCCACCAGTCTGAGAAGCACGTGGTGCTGTAGTATTTGGAGTCAGAGTAGCTAAATGGAAAAATGGCTTCAGAGAGTTATCACCACAACCCCCAACAGCAACAAATTATTTTGCTTAATTATTTTGTGATTCTGAGGGTATATTTAAAAAGGGATATTAAAACTGGTTGCCAAGGAGCCAGCCCTATAGTAGAGCAGAAATTGAATATTACCTTCCTACAAAAACTTCCCTGACATTGTGGGAAGGACCAACGGGAAGTTTCAGTGCTGTTGCCTGTGTTAATGAGGCCACGAGGTCCACACTGGGATAAAGAAGTCCAGTGAACAAGCCTGTGTGCAGCGTTGGAGAAGGGGTGTGCGTGTGGTCCCCTGAAGTGGCTTAGGAGTCACTTACCAGTGCATCTAAGTTTCCCATCTGTATATGCAGGAATTGGGGCTGTCCACTGTGATGTTTTCTCCTTTTTATGACATGGCTCATGGCAGTCCTTCTAAAATGCCTGACCAAGGTATGGGCCCTTCAGGCAGGCGGGGTCCAAAGGGAGGATCTCTGCAGCGAACCTGACCACAGGGTCCAGAGGGAGGATCATGGCAGCCTGGAGGGATGGAGGGGATAGCAGGACAAGTGGCCTTGAAAAGGCAAATTCCAGGATCCCAGTCACCCGGTATTTCCATTTTAGATATTGAATTTACATTTCAAATACTGGCCAGGGAGCTTCAAGGAGGGCTGCAAGCATCCTCAGCAACAGCCAGGCTGGTGAGCCCCACCCCTACCTGAGTACCGGCCTCAAGGGATGCAGCCCAACCACACTGCGCATACTCCAGGTGGTGGGCAGGGCATGGAGGGTGGGCGTGGTAGAGAGAAGAGGCATGATAGAGGGTGGGGTGGACAAGGAGAGGAGTGGGGCCCAGGGGTGGAGGGACAAGGAGGGAGTTGGGGCCCCTAGCTGTGCATGCTGGGAGATTTGTGTCTCACCGCTCCAGGCTGGAAGCTTGCAAGACTACAGGACTACAACTCCCACGATGCTCTGGGCACGGGGCGGTGCCTAGCCCTGAGGGGAGGAGCAAGGAGGTGTGCTCTGCACTGTGGTCCTGCACCTGCTCCACTTGGACTGAGTCTCAGAGGGATGTGACAGGACAAGAGGGACCAAGGATTTAGGAGGGTGTGGCGGCTGCATGGGCAGCCGCGGGCCTGCATCGTGCAACTGCTTTTGTCCAAAATTGAAGACGGACTCATGTCTATTCCACACCGCCTCCCTCCGTTGCTTGATTCCTCCTCCCACCTGCATGTCTGTGGGTCTTGCCACAGCCTCCTACCTAGTCCAGGGCCAGGTGTTTCTCTAAAGTGCTTATGGGAACTGGTTTGACATCCCAGAAACTTTCCTCTGCCTGCTGCCCTCTGCCTTCTCCAGCCAAAGTGCCATCATTTCATCAGCTTTTGGGAGAAATTGGCCCTTGTGGCCCCTCTTGCAAGCACAACTTAAGAGCTTTGCAGGGTAGTAACAGTGGCTGTTGCTTGCCTTTTTCACAGAAGTGGAAGTTGAGGCATCCGTGAGGTTAATCATTGGTTTCCCCAGGATCCGCTAAGAGCAGAGGAGAACAACCCAATTCCCAGACAAGTATCTAATAGAACATTTTCACCAACACCTTCCAGTGCAGGGGCCTCTGAAACAGCATCCTTAAGACGAAAATAGCTTAAGCATTTTGCCATTTAGATTGATAGCCTAATCTCAGCTCAGGCCTGAGTGGCCAGTCTCTCAGGGACACGGGTGACGACTCTGATCCCTCAGGAAGAGACCGGTGGTCCAGCTTTGGGAGAGGGATGTTCAAGGTAGACAGCACTTGGGAAGCATTTGAAACCCATCAGCTTTAACATCTCTGCTTTGGATTCTGGCAAGGTTCCAGGATAAATACGCCTAGGGATAGTCAGATGTACCATATTCTTTAAAAATTGTTTAGAGTAGTGAAAGGAACAGAGCATAAAATATCCTGCTTATTTGCAAAAGATGAAATGCAACCAGACCTTGTTCTTTTCTTTTGTTTTTTGAGGAAGATCAGCCCTGAGTTAACATCCATGCTAATCTTCCTCTTTTTGCTGAGAAAGACCGGCTCTGAGCTAACATCTATTGCCAATCCTCCTCCTTTTTTTTCCCCAAAGCCCCAGTAGATAGTTGTATGTCATAGTTGCACATCCTTCTAGTTGCTGTATGTGGGACGTGGCCTCAGCATGGCCGGACAAGCGGTGCATCGGTGTGTGCCCGGATCCGAACCCGGGCCACCAATAGCAGAGCGTGCACACTTAACCGCTAAGCCACCGGGCAGGCACAAGACCTTCTTGTTAATTTTTTTCTGCTCATTCTCTTGCCTGTACTGTACGCTTGAATGCAGAAACAAAAAACATGAATTGCCAAATTCTTTTTTCCTGAGATTGGTAAATTAACTTAAAAGTCTTATTGAAACCTGTGGAGGAACGGTTAGCAGCTTTCATGATTTATGTCATCTCTAAAAATCTGGGCGTTGATCTACATCAAAAAAAGTCCTTGTTTATATTACACATCCCAATAGGTTACATTTCTGATTCCTGAATGTGGGATATTATCAAAACAACTGAAAAACCTCTGTCACTTTGTCAAGAATTTGCCCCTTTATGAATTAATGACACATGAATTCTTTGACATTTTTGTAAAGAACGGAAGAGAAACTCTGTAGTGTCTCTGAATGTGGCAAGACGGAGAATTCTCATTAGACCACATCCTTGGGTTCTTCTCTCGTGTTCAATAGGCCCGGGTGATAGTCTGTGTGGTCAGGTGCAGCGCCACTCTCCCAGTCCCCAGTGTTCCATCCTATTCTGGCCTGTGCCTTCTTCAGGGGGTTCTGATTACACTCGTCCACAAGGGTTGGAAAGAGACATTGTAACATGAGGATATTCATCATCTTATTTTATTTTATTTTTTTAGATTTTATTTATTTATTTTTCCCCCCAAAGCCCCAGTAGATAGTTGTATGTCATAGCTGCACATCCTTCTAGCTGCTGTATGTGGGACGCGGCCTCAGCATGGCTGGAGAAGTGGTGCGTGCCCGGGATCCGAACCCGGGCTGCCAGCAGCAGAGTGCGCGCACCCAACTGCTAAGCCACGGGGCTGGCCCTTTTTTTTTTTTTAAAGATTTTATTTATTTATTTATTTTCCCCCCAAAGCCCCAGTGGATAGTTGTATGTCATAGCTGCACATCCTTCTAGTTGCTGTATGTGGGACGCCACCTCAGCATGGCTGGAGAAACAGTGTGTTGGTTAGCGCCCAGGATCCGAACCCGGGCCACCAGCAGAGGAGCGCAAGCACTTAACCGCTAAGCCACGGGGCCGGCCCTCATCATCTTAAAACAAGGATTAATGGAGAGGAAAGTCTCAGGCTGTGTGTGCTCCGAAGCACTGCTGTTGGGGTGTGGCCGCAGTGACCACTGTGCTCCCAGCAGTCCCCACAATGACTGTCTCAGACGTTTGATCTCCTGGTGCAACCACAGCAGCTGTTGACAAAGCTGGGCTCTTGTGGTTCAGTGTCTTCCTTCAGATTTTGTGGCTCTGACCCTCCTCTGCTCGCCGCCTTCCTATTCCTATCTGCTGCGTTGATTGCTTTTAGTTGTTTCCTAGGAGCCACTGTGTGTAACTGTATTTCACAGTGTCTTTAGGGACCCACCCTCACTACACGAGTCACTGTACAACAGCCGCTTATCCTGGTGTAGCCCATGTTCATCCTCTCCAGTGGAGCTGTGAAGAACCCTACTTACTCGGAGCTCCTCTCACTCTCATGCTGCTGGGGCTGTTATGAAGCTGGGCATCTCGTCTTTGGTCTCATCATTATTCTTTTCATCGATTATTCTGAAGTCGGAGACGGCTTTGTTAATAATGTGGACACTGGCTGTCACAGGCACTTTTATGTATCTTCACCAACAGCTCTGTGAAGTAGGCCTGTGATTCCCATTTTACAGGGGGGGACACTGAGGCTCAGGGAGGTCGAGTAGCTTCCTTCACGCAGTTTCTTGGTACATTTTGAGTCTCCACCTGGAACTCCACCTCTCAGGTGTGTGCCCTTAGCTGGTGTTCGACTTTGTGCCTCTCTACCAGCCTCCCCAAAGACACAGGCCCCATCCTGAGTCCATTGTCTGCTTGATGGCAGTCACCCTGCACAAACAGGCCCTGGGCGGGGAGTGGACTAGTGGGACGTGGTCCTCCAGCTTACCCTGGGAAGGTACTAGGTTTCTTGCGAGAGCTGGAGCAGTGGAAGATACTGACCGTCACTCACCTGGAAGGATTGTTGTGTAGAAATACTCCACTGACTTTTTGCAGGTGTCGTGTCTTCTTTGTCTTCATTGCTCCTCTGGGCTTTTTCCTACAGTCCGTGCTGTGCAGTAACATACAGTACAGAGACTGGTGAACATAATGCTGTTGTCCTGCACCAAATGGTCACATCATTCATTTTTCTAATTATGAAAGAAATACATATTGTAAAAAAAGTCACAGTACACAGATCTGTATAAAGTGAAACCCACCCCTTTCATCCCCTTCCCTGAAAACTCACTCCCCTACTCAGAACCCACTACTGTTAACAGGGTGGGCTTTATTCTTCTGGAAATTTCCTATGAATTTATAAATACACATAAAGTTTTTTAACATAAATTACATAACTACATCGTTTTGCAATTTGCTGTTTCCCAAATCATATATCAAAGACGTCTCCCCTTATCAGTGCACATCATTCTAACTTACCATGTTAGATGTTTTAGAGGTATTCCAAAGAACAGGAATACCATAATCTGTTTACTTCTTCTTTGATAGAAACGGGATTACATCCAGTTTCACTATTATACATAATGCTGCAGTAAGATCCTTGTATGGAATTAATTACACTGCTATTCAACTGCTCAATTTGCTTTGTTTCCTTTTAGTCAGAGACTATGACATAAGATTTTCATGGTAATTATAGGGAAATTAATTTTATCATTGAATAAATACATTTATGGGGAAACTGGACTTCAAGGTCATCCATCTCAATATTGTGGAGAAAAATCATGAAACTTAGAAAGTGTGCTCCATCACATTCTAACAAGTCATGTTAACAATTTAAAGTTGAATGTTTGAGTAGCCTCTACTGTCTCTCTTCCAAAGACGGATGACTTCTTCTTTTCTTGAAAACTGCTGACTCCAGGGGCTCTCAGTTTGGCTAGAGAGGATAAGATATTGGTGTTGTATCTGTTTCTCTTCAGCTGTAGGCTGCATCTTCTAAAGATCATAGAATTGAACATGGTCCAATTGATATATATGATTTGAGTCAAAAATTCAAAGTAATGAACCTAAGAGAGGAATCTATAACTTGGGTTCTTAATAAAAAATTTCCTTTGATATCCTTAAGTTTCTGTGATTACTAGTAAAAACTCACCTATGGGTGAAGAGATGTAGTTCTTCTGGCAATGTCTGGCTTGAACATCCATAGGTAAGCCTGCCACACCCGTAGGTAGATTAGACTTGATCTCTTGAAGACCTCTACCCTTGGTGTTTGACCTGGGAAAAATAAGAATTTAAAAAAGCTGCTGTTATTAGCACTCAATGCTAGATGCCCATTAAAGAGTGAGTTTGATTTGGTAAACCAAAGGGAGTATAAGCAGAACAAAGTCAGTAATATGTATAAAATTTCAAAAAATTCTAATTTTTTAAAATATAACTCTATTTTTGCCACAGTGCAAACTGTGTATATATGAATGAAATATCCCTCTGTCCATTTCTTAACTTGTTTCCATTGATTTGATGGATTTATCCCCTAATCCGGATTCCAAGTGTGAAAGAACATCTTGGTCCTTCAAAGAAAAGAAGCCATTGAAATTTGATTTTCTTTTAGCTCGGCATCCTACAGGTTTGAAGAATAAATTATCATGTAATGATACAACGATTCTGAAATCTAATTGTTAATTAGAGGGGTGTAAGTGATGATTGAATGGTGTTTCATCCCCATGGTCAGGGGTATTGTACACATGGATGTGTAAACACGATTCAGGAAGCTGCTTCAGCCCCGTGACATCCCTGAGAACCACAGTGCAGGAGGATCTAGGCACACAGCCATCTGCCTCGATCTCCTGGGTTACATGTAGATCCAGGGGTCTTGAGAGTGGTTTCAGAGCAGCTAACTTTTATCTATTTCCCCCCTTCCTTCTCTCCAGCTTATCTCAAACAGTCTTGACTATCATATTTTAAAGTAAGACCAATTATAGTTATTTACATGAGTTTCTTGTTCATTATTGCAGAGTAATATTCAGGCATACCATTAAATATCATTTAATTGACCTAATTAAATTTGTCATACCTTATAATTGATTAGAACACTAAGTTTAGTTCAGAGTTTGATATTCACCAAATGTGTTAATCTGCTTACAACTGCCATGTGTCTCACTCCTCTTAGATATGTATCTTTGGCCCATCACAAGATTTTAATGAATGAAATCATCATAAATTAAGATAATGTACTGTCTTTTGGATGATAAGGAGGCATATGGGTCCATTTTGGAAATATGCCCATCTGTCTTTGCTCCTCATGGGAAGTTTCTGGTCACTAGGTCTCCAGGTGGCTTGCACAAGCCCTAGGTCTGTAATAGTTTGGTGCCTCTCCTTCTACTTGGGGTAGAAATAAAAGAGATCAGAGAGACTTATTAAAGTTTTGGTTGTATGAAGTCTTCGATGAAGAATATCCATACATATTGTTCTGGATACCTCTCTGTTCCTAAGAGTACTGGTTACATTAAGGGCTTGTCAGGAACCGTGAAAGGTATGATATTTTACCTTACCTGCAAGCTAATAAGTCAGCCTACCATGGTTTTATAGATGCTGGCAAAAGAAACTAGACCCATGGGTCAGAGACAAAGGACTTAACGACACAGCAATAACAGTGGCCTGAGTATCAGCATTTGCACTGGTTCACTAAATCCCACTTCCTACAGGGTGATACACAGTGAGCCAGCTGACATGCAGAGGGTTGCAAGAGCTCAGAGCTTAAGGAACTCAAATCTTTGATAATGGACAGGAAGTCTGCTGACCTTTGCCCCAGGGAGGGGTGTTATTTCTATTATATTGGGCAGTAAGCAAGCCTGCCCTTTGTTCCAGAGGAGGCCACTATTTCTATCTTCCAAGGCTGACAGCTCTACACACATCCTTGAAAAGATATCCTGGTTTCACTGGCTTTCAAAGATAAGCTTGACTGAGACTCGATCATCATTCAGTTCTTCTGTTTCCTTTATCGAGATTGTGCAAATATGCTCTTTTCTCTGTAAAGTTCACTAACTTTATTCATACATAAGGGATGCTTTTGGTTTTATTTATTAAGTTGAGATTTTCGTATTAGAGCAAATGATGAACTATCATGGGTTGGGTCTGAAAGTATACTTTTCCAAGATAAATGTGAAAGAAGATCAGGGCTCACAGAACTCTGCCACAAGGAGCTGATAGCAACTCAAATGATTTTAATTTGAATACTGTTTTGTACAACTTTCTTCCATCTTCCTTCATCCTCTCTGCTTCCTGTAACTCCCATATGGGAATGGGGCAGTTTCAGGGATTCACTGAACTCATTTACAATATTCAAATCATTTTGTCTATTGTGTTTTTTTAATTGAGGTAAAGTTGACATACAACATTATATTAGTTTCAGAGGTACAACTTAATGATTCAATGTTTGAATATATGTTGAAATGATCAGCACAATAAGTCCAGTTAACATCTGTCCCCATATATAGTTACAAAATTTTCTCATGTGATGAGAACTTGGCATATTTCAAGATGCAGAAGAATCAAACGATGATGTCATACTTTTTCATATACAGCTTGATGAATTTGGACATAAGTATACACCCTTGAGACTGTCACCACCATCAAGGTCACAAACATATCCATCAATTCCCAAAGTTTTCTCTCACCTCCTTTATTACTATTATTCTGTGGTAAGAACTCTTAATATCTACTGTATTAGCAAATGTGATGTATGCAGTACAGTCTTGTTACCTGTAGGCACTATTCCGTAGCCTACACCGCCAGAACTTATTTATCTTGATAACTGAAACTTTGTATCCTTTGACCGTCAGATCCCAAATTCTCCATCCTCCCATCCCCTGGCAACCACCATTCTAATCTCTGCTTGTATGCGTTTAACTATTTTAGATTCCACATATAAGTATTTGCCTTTCTCTGTCTGCCTTATTTCACTTAGCATAATGTCTACCAGGTCCATCCATGTTGTCAAAAATGGCAGGAATTGCTTTTTTTCAAGGTTGACTAATATTCCATTTCTTTATCCTTTCATCCGTCAGTGACATTTAGGTTACTTCAGTGTCTTGGCTATTGTAAATTAGCTGCAATGAACATTAGAGAGCAGGTATCTCACTGAGACCCTGATTTCTATTGCTGTGGGTATATACTAGAAGTGGGATTGTTGGATCATATGTTAGTTTTCATTTTTGGAGGAAGCTCCATACTGTTTTCCATAATGGCTGTACTAGTTTACATTCCCACAAGGGTTTCTTTTCTCCACATCCTCACCAAAATTTGCCACCTTTAGTTTTTTTGATAATCGCCATCTTAACAGGTGTGAAGTGATAGCTCATTGTGGTTTTGATTTGCATTCCCTGATTAGTGATGCCAAACACCTTTTCATACACCTATTGGTCCCTTGTATGTCTTCTTTGGAAAAAATCTATTCTGGTCCCTTGTCCATTTTTTAATTGAATTTTCTTTTTGTTATTGACCCAACACAAAAAAAGAGAAAAAAATTTTCAGGCATTATGAGTGCTTCCCAGTTGATGCAGATGGTTTTGTAATTACAGTGGTACCAAAAGATCATGTTTCGTGCTTTTTCTTCAGCTTGTTATAAGACCAGCAGTAGCTGCGGCATGGCAGATAATCGGGATCTTCTGGGTTTGGAGGTTTACAACATAACTAAGTGGTAAGGAATTTTTTATTATTCCAAGGAAATTATTGAGTTCATAGTCCATGGAATCCAGGATTGATAGGGGTAGGAGGAAATTAAGGTGAGGATCGGTGATCTGGCATTACTTCTTATCTTGAGGGACAGGTATCCACTGTATGAGTGTTTGAATAAAAGTATTAGATATCAGGAATTTGTGGTGAGTGAATATGTTTTCTGAATTATTTACTTTGAACATAACCATTTGGATTATGTGAACATCTGGGATGTGGGAGTAAGTCGCTAACAAGGGCTGGTTGACAATGTCACTATTGATTTGACTTCTATGAACACCGAGTGGTCAGTGGATTAAGCAAATGAGTAGTCAGAAAACACAGAAATGGTGGGATTTGGGATTTAGTAAAAGATTGGGGACCGACTGTCCTGAGAGGGAGTGCCAGGACTTGTACAGTTGAGAGTGACAAGGACAAGAAAGGAATAGAAACACACTCAAACAAGGAGGGGGTGTTAACAGGATGAAGGGAGAGAAATGATCTGGAGTAGCCTTGAGTTTTGACCTGGAGTTTTCTGTTCTTGATGCAAATCTGCCTTATGACATCCCAGGACACAGGTCAGATCCCCAGAGGATAGAGGGAGGGTGGAAGTACAAAACAGCCATGATAATTGTCCTAAAATGGCAGGCTTCCTTTGTCATTTGACCCACTTTCATGATTGGTTTTTGTAGGGTAAGAGGAAAAGAAGGATGATAGTCATGTCTTCACAGAGGAAGCAGCGTGACTGTGGGAACCAGTCCAAACCAAAGCCTGGTTTAAGCACCTCCATCCCTTTTAGGATGTCCAGTGACATAGTCAAGGGATGGGTTACTAGAATCCCATCCCATCCTAGCAGTGACGGGTCTCTGGGAGGACACCTTGGACCAGCCCCACAAGGTCTGCTGGCCCGAGAGACCGCAAGGACTCCAGGCCTGCAGCAGTGCAGGACAACTGGTAAGTCCTTTCAATCTTGCCAAAGCGTTGCAAAAACTTGCACCTAGTCACACAGGTGAATCCCTGCCAGGTGTGCTCGCAGGTGGTCTGCACTCCAGGTCCCATGCCCACTCCTGCCGGTCTTCAGATTTGACAGCGATGATTCCAGGAGCTGATCTGGGCATTCCACAGCTTCACTGCCAACAATTTCTGGTGACTGTGGAAGGTATCAGGAAGGAGGAAAGGGCAGTGAGAAGCACAAGAGAGAGACTGGTGGTAGCACTGATGGCGGACAGACTTGCTAGCGAGGCAGAGAAAACGAAGGGCCAAGAATGACGTCCTGACAGCAGATGAAATAGAGCAGGCACCTCAGTGAGGTCTCATGGGTGCGTCCCTAATGCTTCCTTGCTTTGAGCTCTTGAAACTTTAAAACACACCAATACGTTTCTTTTATTAAATTCTGCTGTGTGACATAGAAAATATAGACAGCGGTTTCTTTCTGAGGTGAGAGGTTGAGTTTCAGGTGAGGAGAGAAAGATCTATTTTCATGTTGTTCTCTCATTTTCTTTTACTACGTACATCATTTATTTTTACTTTCAAGTCAGCAGCGAGTTACCAACGTCACGGGATGATTCAGTTTTTCCCCTCACAGTCACAGTAAAACGTACTAAAAGTGGATTATTCTTTTTGTGTAATATTCCAATAGATTCCAAAATATTGTTTCAAAAGCACTTTGATGCCTATGTACTCAAATTAGGTATTTACTTCTAGGTCTCCATTTTTATGTTCTTTATTGCATGCTAATTCAGTGTTGCATCTAAGGAAATACCAGATTTCCCTCAGTTTTTTAGATCCATATGTGTTGGAAATTTGATTCATGAAGATGGACATGGCAGCTGGGGGATCGTGCTGTTATCAAAAGAGGCCTTTTCAGCATCAGTAATCTGACAAGAACCCACTGCTTGTTGGGATTTCATTGTCTATTTGAGGGATCAAGCTTTCACTGTTGGCACTTCTCTTTCTCTTTGGAGGGAAAGTACGGCCTTCCCAGTCTTTCCATTACCAAATCACTTTCCTGGGTGGCTGTGCCCTGTCAGGAAGGGCCTGGGATGCCGGGAACCAGAATTCATCCTCAGCTTCTGGCTGTCCTGAGAAGGCTTCCCTGGCAGAGTCCAGCCTGTGTGTCTGGGTGACACTTGCAGCCATCAGAAAGGAGGCGATAACACACAAGTGCCAAGTGATTCATCTGTCCCTTGTCTTACAGGGTGTTCCCAAGGGAAGAGGTTCAAAATGCCACTTGGTAACCCTTTGAAAGCTCCTAGTCATGGGTCGGGTTCTTGGTGTGAGATCAGAGCAGTGTCTATTCACCACCAGATGGGGAGCATTTCAGTATTTTAATTGGTAAGGCTGTGTTCATGCACGACCATGGATCATGAGTTCCGTGGCATTCCCTGCTGGACCTCCCAACACCCCTGTCATGCCTCATCTTTCAAAGCTCCAAACAGGGTTCACACCCCAGCAGCTGGTTGTAATGTAACCACAGCACAAGACTGGGGAAAAAAACACAGCCACCCAGGGGTGACACACTTTAATGACTTGGGCCCAATTACCCCATTTGGACGAGTTCAGAACACCAACACTGAGTGTGTAAACTGGAGGATTGCCCAAGACCTTGGACCTCAGAAGGACACGAGCTCAGAATTCACCTTGGACAGCAAGGGACAATGTGGGGTCACTGACTGGCCAGGATTATGGTCCCTTATCCTGGCAAAGCAGAGCTCACTCGGGATCCATCAGGCCAAGCCAGGGAGGAGGCCTGGGGCCTTCTAGGGAATTTCTGCCCTAAAGGGAATTGCATAAGGAAGGCAGGGGTGCTGAAAATCCTGGTTCACAGGGAGCAGTCATGTTTATGTAACAAGGCCCAACAGTAGCCTTAATAGCTGCATCAGAAATCGTTCCTCCTGGATACAAATCAAGCAGGAAAAGGAATTCAGGGTCCTGGACAAGGATTCCAGCAGGATTCAAATCTAGGTCAGGGGTGAACACGGAGCCCCTAGAGGGGTCTCAGGAGGGAAAGTCCTGCCTGCCTTTAGTCCATTTTCAAATGATCTTCCTCGGGCCTTGTCCTCTCCACATGCATGTTTTGATCTTTTTACATTGGTTTCCCCACTTAGAGCTGATGCAATTCCAGAGATTCAACTAGAAAACTAAAAGTTCCTAAAATTTGGTCAAAAGAAACCTCAGCAGTTGGGGTCTGGGTGTCCCAGAGGTCGCCATGCCATAAGGCCTGGGGCTGACCAGGGGGCCACTGAGACAGGCTCTCTGGACTGGCCAACAGGGAGAATCCACCCCTGCCCTCACCCAACTCCTGCCCGGCCTCACTCATTCTCGTTGAGCAGCTCCATGTCCTGGAACCAGGCCCCAAATCACTCCTTGGGGTCTTGTTATAATTTTTTGCAGCGACCTGGAGCAGCAGGATCTCCCTCATGACTCGGTATTCCTGGGACCAGAGGGAAGGAGAGGATGCAGACAGGGCCTGAGTGGGGGATGCTGCAGGGGCCTTGTGGGGGGTGAGGACTGGAGCAGAGGACCAGTCCTGGGAACGCTCCTTCCCTCCAGTTCCATCCAGGATCTACCTGTTCTCAGAATGGGAATAATCAGCCCCTCCTCCAGGAAGTTTTCCTTGATGCCATCCTCCCCTCAACCCACGCGCCAACTGGATGGGTCTCGACTTCTACCAAAATCTTCCACTCAATGTAAGATACAAGGGGTGGAGCCAGAAACTGTTCTCCCCAGAGGGTTTCTGATTTCCACCTCCTTCCCCTCCCCTGCAGGGAGTGCCACAGCTGCTCCTCAGTCCTCTTCTCAAGGTTGATCTCATTCCCCTGGAAGGCAGAGAGCCAGAGTCCATCAGACAGAGCCCCCTAGACTGACTAGCCCCCTATGCCCTGCCCTTCTCATGTGGCACTACTGCCAGGTCCCCAGAGGGGGCGGGGCATGCAGAGAAAACAGGACTTGGACCTAGGATGGGCTCTGGGCTCCAGAGTAGTAGGACATGGGGGGAGGCTGAGGGACCTGGCAGCATAACCCTCTCTGATGACACACTTGGAGGCTGAGGCCTCAGGCAGAGGGGACTGCTCAGCCACTTATGTGCTGCCTGACTTGGGGGTCCCAACTTCTCTCCCCCTCCACGGGCAGCATGGGAGGGACAGGCAGAGTCCAGCTCAGATAAAACCTCACGCAGCTGTGCCATCAGGCAGCTCTGAGCTTCCCCAGCCTGAGGAACGAGAATGGATGTTTCAGGCGGAGCCTCTGTTCACTCATCCCTAAGATGGGCCTGATGCCCCAGCTCCCAGGGGCGGCTGTGAGGCTCTCATGAGAGGAGATGTGCCAAGTGCTGAGAGCTCAGAGCTCAGTTCAGGGGCTCACGCATCCCCAGGCTCAGGATCCTGGTCCTTCCTGCCTGGTCCTCAGATTCATCCACTTCGAGATAATCACCCATCTCCAGGTGCAGCATCAGCAGGTCACTGAGGAAAGTGCCAAGATAGGGGACAACACCCTGTGACATCGGGGTGCGGGTGGGATGAGCTCTTGCTCTCAAGTCGGCCCCCTGCAGACCCTCCCCTGAAAAGTCCTCACCCTCAGCCTCCTGGCCCACCCCAGGGTTCCCACAGGGAGCAGCCTAGGACTCTTAGCAGCCTCCCCTCAATTCTTCCTCCCTTAACACCCCAAGAACACCACACTCCTCCTCCTCACCTCCCAGGGCCGGCTTCTGGCAAATCACAGGGTATGCGGTCCCTGTCCCTCCCCACAACAACCCATCCTGCACCAGCTCTTCCAGGCCCCCCTCCTGGTCACTTCTACTGGGGGATTCAGACACTGTGGCACCAGGAGGAAGGGACCTCCTCTCTTGATTTGAGGCCTCCGGCTGAGAGGCCAGAGCCCCTCCCCCACAGGCACACTCACCTGCTGCTGCTGCTGCTTCTCCTGCACTCTCTGGGGGTTGCTCTCCGGGGGGCAAACGTGGAGGGCCCCTCCTGCCAGAGTTGAGGACAGTGTCAGCGAGACCATACTCCCCTCACCCCATTTCTCTCGAGCACCACTGTCCTCTGATCCTGAACATCTGACTCGAGTGAACTGGAACCAATGCCACTCCACCCTGCAAGGTCTTGTGATTCCAGAACAAGCCCAGCTCCAACTCTCACTCTGGGTGTGAGCTCGGGCTTTTGGCCTCCCCGAGCCTGTTTCCTCATCTAGAAAGTGTGAGAACTCCAGCTACCTCACAGGTTCTCCTGAGGACTCACTGTCGCATGACTGTCATCATTGTTCTGGCCCTCACCCCTCCAGGTGGAGCAGGCAGAAAGCTCCCACATTCTTTTCCTCCCTCTTACATCATCACCCCCATGTGAGGCCTGCACCACACAATCACCACACAATCACCATACCTCCATTTCCCTGATGGGGAGACAGAGGCCCAAACAGGGGCAGTGAGTTGCTGAGGGGCCAACAGAGGAGAGGCCGCTTGCCCCTCTCAGCCAGAGGCCCTGTTCCAACATCCTTGCCTAACCCCCAAGCCCCACCACTGACAACAGTCCTGTCCCCTGAGCTCTCAAAGCTTGGCCCTGGGCCGAGCCATGGATGGAGAGGATGGGGTGTCTTGGGAGTCTGGTTGTTGAGTGGCTCCTGCCTGCCCCAGTCCCATGGAGTGTCTGGCCCCCATGCCGGACAGAGGCAATGCCAAACCCTTCTCCTCCCCAAAGAACCACTCAGGATATTCGCCTGCACTGAACTCTTTCTTTATCCACTCAGGAACTGGACCCACAAGGTGCCACCTCTGATCAACAGGGAAGGGGGTGACAGGATGCTTTGCTTCCCCATTTACATGAAGCTCCTAATGTCCTTTCAGCAGGATCCACTAAGTATCCACCAGTTGCCTAGACGCTACTCATAAGCCACCTGGGGCCTATATCATTGCCAACCAGGCACTCAGGTGAGACTCCTGTGGTTGACTCGAGTGACTGCTCTAGGGGTCCAGTGGGGAGTCGCACAATGCACACACATCTGTCTCTGGTCCAGCTGTTCAGATCCAAGGATGAGCAGCCTGTTTGTCCACCTGGGCCAGGGGAATCCCTAGCTGTGCCCGTCCCTGGGGCAGGCAGTGTGCCCTCTCCTTGGAGACATGGTGAAGATAGAAGGAGCAGCAGGGGCCTGGCTTCTTGAGGACAGGTTTAGGCTGAGGGGTAAACCCACCCAACCACCCAACAGCCTGGAAGAAGCTATATCCAGCAGGATGGACGTGAGTGGAAGCCAGAGACCTGCTGATGGCGCCAGCTCGGCAACTCGTCCTGGAACAGCCCAGCCAACACCACTGTGTCCCATGACCAAGGCCTCCTGCCCAAAATGGCACCCCACCTGCCCATGGGCAGAACAGATCCCTCTGCTTGTTAATCTGGACAAGATAGACGGGAACGTTTCAGAGAAAGTTCAAGTGAGAAATTATCAAAACCACAGCTTGCTCAGTCCCCCTCCCCCCCTGGCCCCTCCTCTCTTTCCAGACCCCCAGCCTCCACTCTACCTTGGTCATCAGTTCTCTGTTCAAGGACACGTCTTGGCTATAGCTCTCCTTAAATTTTTCAGAGCTCTCCCTGAGGGGAAGAGAAAGAAGGAAGGATAAATTTAGGGATAATGTGAGGGGTCTAAGTGCATATCCTTTTCTTTGACAACCTGAGAGATTCAAACTGCCTGGAGGAGTGCTCTCACTGAGCTCCTCTGAGCGCTAAGGTCTCGTGGGACTGGGAGGGGGCTCTCCTGTTGGTCACTGGGGTATCCATTCCCCAGCTATACAGAGCAGCTCTCTTTTGACCACTTTCAGTTTCAACTGGGCATAGAGTTCTGTTGCTATAAACACTTGAAAATCTCCAATGTGGCTCACTCCAGTACCTGGCATTTAGGGAAACCGAGTCCTGAAGCAGAACTGGTGCACTAAGGACCCCGGGAGACTTAGAGACCCACCGCTGAGGCCCAGGCCCTGTCCCCATCATTTGCTGCCTCCCAGGAGTTCCCACCTGACTGAGGGGCCAATAGCAGACATTCAGGAGATCCCCCATCCACCCTGGTCCTCCTATGGAGAGGGGCACTACCCACCAGGAAACTTCCCCCATGTGTTCTTCAAGTGGCATATGGATGTTTTCTGCAGAGCAGAGATGACAGTGCGGGGCGAGGAGAAGTTCTTCAGGATCTCGAACTCCTGGGGAAGGGAAGAGAATGAGCTGTGAGGTGGGGCGCAGGAGCCCTGCTTGCTCTAGCTTCAGTCCCCTTCTATTTAAATCTCCCCTCCTGGATTAGACAGATGTTCAGGGAGCCCCAGAAGGGCACATTTGGGACCCAAAGTGTAACACTCACAAGGAGGAGGATTTTAGCTCAACCCAAGGAGGGAGCCAGGTAGGAAGTGAGCATCCCCGCACTGGGACCTGGAGTCAAGATCAGCGTGCTCCTGGCAAGAAGGACCTAGGGACTTGCAGGGGCTTAGACCACACACTGCAATCCTGGGAGCTGATAAAGGTGGAGGCAGTTCCTAAGGCTCCAGAGAGGGGCTCCACTGGGCCTCCCACAGCACACCTGGGCCACCTGGATCCAGCGCTCCACCACCCTCGCCCTGTCCTGGGCCATCATGCTCGGGACCCCGAGGCAGGTGGTGATGACGAGGTTGGCCACCCTTCTGAAGTGGTCGATATTGGCCCGGACGGTGTGCGCCAGGTGCTCATTGCCGGGCTTGTTCCTCTTGCCCCAGGTGGAGCCCAGACGCTGAGAGGGCACCACCTTCTGGAAGGGCTCCTGGGGAACAGGGGGAGTGTCACCCAGCATTGCCACACCCTAGCTCTGTGTCCACAGCCCACAAAGTCCCACACAGGGGTCACAATTTAGAGCTGGAGCTCAGGAAGCTCATGATGTGGCCTGAGCCTTGTTCGAGTCCCTGGCTTTTCTTCTCTGTCACTGCAGGCACCCAGCAGAAGATGACCCAGGACCCAATACTGGCAGGGAAGGGAGAGGGGCATTTGCATCCATTCCATCCTGGCTAACTCCAAGCTCCAGATGGTGGCTCAGCTTGGCTCATCCCAAGGGGGCATCTTCCAACACACTGATCCCCCTCTGGTCCCACTCCCCATTCTGATGCACAGTCTCCTGTGGCAGCTACAACCACGGGCCTTGTCTGTCTCCCCCATAGTGAAGTACACATCAGGTGTCTAATAAGTCCTGAGGCTGTTGAGCCTCCTGAGCAGAAGGTTGGACCATCAGGGACCTGGCTGCACACAGTGAGTTCCCCTCCCCCACTGATGTGCCAGGCCCTGCTCACCCTTCCGTCTCTTCTACCTCATGGAGCCGGCACAACCACTCTGTGCAGCAGGTCCTGTTAGTGTCCACCTCTACGGTCTGCAGGTGGACAGCAAATGTTTGGGGGTTCAGAAAGTTGCCCAGGTTGTATGGTTGGTAAGGGGTGGAGCCAGGATTCGGGCCCAGATCATAGGAGACTGGATGAGGTCTGGGGCAATGATGGCAGAGTGAAGGCCTACCCCACCCACCCTGAGAGCCCAGCTGCTCACTGCATCCATCACGGTCAACTGCTCCACCACCAGCTTAGGAGGGAAGGCCGTAGGTTGGGCTTCTTCTCATGCTTCTTAGCCACAGGTGGAGATGGACTTCCCACTAGAAATGATGGTCCAGGTGACTCCAGCTCAGCAGCTCCCACTCCTGCTGCAGCCGATGTCGGCCCTTGCTCCAGCTCCAACACTGCTGATGGAGGGGACACTGGCTCCAGTGCTAGAGAGGGTGGTGTCAACGGAGCTGGAGCCAGCTCTACCTCCACCACTGCCCACAGCTCTGCTTCTGCTGCTGGCTGAAGCTCTGCACCTGGCGCTGGAGCGGGATAAAGAGAAAGGTTCACTCACATAGCTGACTTTCCATGTGTCCTTCTAAATACAGGAAAGATTCCACTTCCTTTCCAGGAATAGCCAGCCTGCAGTCCCCCTTACCCTCTGGCTCTGCCTCAGTGGCCTCCAGAAGCTCACACCAGTCAAAGGAAAGAGGGTCTCAGCAGCTCAGCTCTGAATCAGGCAAGGTTTCCTGCATGTACATCCCCTTTAGCTTGAAAAAGAGACAGCCCCTGACTGGTCCCACCCTAGTTCTGGTCCAACCCCATCATCTCAAGGTCCTGAGTGTGGAGGCCCTCTGCTCCTCTTCTCATCTTAGAGCAGCACTGGATGGTGTGGGTGGCCTCATGCACCTGCCCCTTGTCTAGCGAGTTGGTGGACTTGAAACCATTGGGCAGCTACTCGATGACCTCCTGAGTGGAGTTCTGCAAAGACTGCCTGGGAGCTGGGCCAGAGGGAATCAGGGGCTGCCTGCACACTGCCACTGTGGTCAACCCCCAAGAGAAAGTCTGCTCCTCAGTTCAGGCACAGAGGGCATCCTGGCAAAGAACTCTGGTCAGGGAGGGAAGGAGATGAAACCTCTAGGGCTCAATAACATACGAGTTGAGCAGCTCACCTTCTCATGCTGCCAGCCATGACTGGGTATGAACATGACAGACCCACCAGACTTCCGACACCTAACAACCAGCTCCTGCCCAGGAATGGCCTGCCCCACATACCCTGCCTTCCCCACACCACACAGACACACAAACACACACAAACACACGATGAGGGGCCTGGATTTTGGGGTTGATCAGGTGGGATCACCGTTGTGTCCTGGTCTGCACTAACCTTTCCTGGGCTGCCCTATGTTACCCTTCACTGCCTCCTGTCAGACACCCAGAGGCGTCAGGGATGAGGGCTGAGCCAATGTAGGCAACAATCAAAAAGATTCTTTTTCTGGGCTTTTTTGAGCCCAGATCCTGCAAAAGTTGGGATACAAAAACAAAACATTTTTGCCTCGACTGTCTCCCATCAAGTGAGCTGGATGGGGGACTGTGGGTGCCTGGTTACCAGAGTTCAAAGATCTGTTGAGGCCTAGGACCAAGGAGATGCGGTCATTTTTCAAGATTCCTATACCTGGACCCCTTACCTCAATCAGATTTCTCCAGAGCTGCCCCCTGAGCCCGGGCTGCTCACCCTCCTCTCTCATGTCACTTCCTGAACTGTACACAAGGAGCCTACACAGCCCTAGCCCCACCTCCCTAGAAACCTAACTCAGGTCCTTGCTTTGAGGAGACAGAGATGAATGCAGACATCCTTTAACTTACCAGTTCTTCATCCTGGGATAGTCCTTGTGCCTCTCAGGTCCTCCCCAGTCTCCAAACCTACACCAGGGGCATCAGGCTAGAATCTGCTTCCTAGGGACCTCACCTGGTGTATATGAGATAATATCTATTACCCCTGTGGGCTGGTGTCACATGTACATAAGGCACAAAATTAGAGATGGAAGAATAACAAGAAGGGGTGACAGGTAGCACAGAACACCACTCAAAACAGGCCTGGGTTCTAGCAATGTGATATTGGAACAGTCACTCCCAACTTGGCATCACTTTCAGGTCAGCATCATGAGGGGGTTGAAACTAATGGAAATTTAGATACTGCCATCCTGTGGCATTAAACCATTCAATTGTTTACTGTTTTATGGAGAATGAGACCCAAGTGCCTCATCTTGGCCTATGAGGTGGGCAGCCTCCACAGTGGTACCCAGTAAGCCCCACCCATGGTATAGCCATCCCCGTGGAACCACTAAGTAGTTAGTAACTGGCTTCTGAACATAATAACAGCCAAAGTGATGGGATGTCTTGTCTAAATTTTAACTACACAAGTCTCTCACTTCCTCTTACTCTGTCTTTCATGTTTCATCTCTCTCTCTCTCTCTGTCGAATCCTTGTAACTGAGGAATCAAATACCAGTGTTTTGGGACTGCCCAATGTGGAGGCCTATAGAGGAGAAAAGCACGGGTGTGCCCAGGCCAACAGACAGAAAGAAACTTAGACTCTCAGTCCAAACTGAACCCTGAAGTCTGAGAGTGAACTTTGGGGCTAGTCCTCCCCCAGTTGAGCCTCAGTTGAGGCCACAGCACCAACCTGTTCAACTCACTGAGGCAGAGGCACCAAGCTGAAACGTGCCTGATTGCTGATCCACACAAATTGTGAGATAGTCAACATTTGTAGTTTTGAAATGCAAGGTTAGGGGCAATGAAGTCAGAGAGGGAAAGGTAACTGACACAGCCTACCAGGCCCTGGCCCTACCTTCCACCCCAGCTCCTGTTCTCTCCTCCCAGCCTCCCTCCAGCTGCACTGGCCACATTTCTAACCTCCTCTGGCCAAACTCACTTCTGCCTGTGAGACTCAGGACCAGTGGTGCCATCCCCCTGACACACTGCTCCCAGACCCCTGAAGGGTTGGCTCCCTCTTGTGATTCTGGTCCCAGAAAACGTCACCCCAGTGAGGCCTTTCAGACCCTCCTACCCAGTGATGCCCAGCCCTCCCTCACAGCCCCCTGATGTGTTTCTCTACAGCACTTGCTCTTTTCTTGCTCCTGTTTTTGCTTTTGTCCATTTCCCCTCTAGGCTGTGAGCTCCTGGCAGGCAGGGACCACTTGGTCATTTTCATCCTGCACTTTGGCCCACCAGGGCACCTGGCACAGGGTGAGTGCTCAGTGCACAGCTGCTGAATGAGTACATGGGAAGATCTTGCACCCCTCTCCCTGCTTCTGACCAACTGTGATTGTGGAGATGAACACTAGAAATAGGAGGTACAAGTTGTTTCTGAGGCAGAGGGACAGCCAGAAAGACCTCTGCTTGACTCTTCTCTGCTCCAGGAGGTCAAGAAAAGTTCAGTGGACACCGTGTAAATTCCGGGTTTACAGGAGAAGGAAAGGACTTGATGTATATGTATATTATGTAATGGTTACCAAAATAAGTTTAGTTAACATCAATCACCAAGAAAACATAAAAGATTTTTTCCTGGTGATGAGAAGTTTTAGGATCTACTTTCTTAGCAACTTTCAAATGTACCACACAGCAATGTTAACTTGCATAGTGCTGTATATCAAGTATATCTCAATACAACTGAAAAAAATAAAAACAAAATCTAACTTGCCACCACTGACACAAGAGGCTGCCCTCCCCCTGGTGGCCAGCACTAGCACTGCAGCCCTCACCAAAACTCCACCAAACAGAAAGGAACCATTCTTCAGACGTCCTCAAGGCAGAGGCTCTCCAGGGTCCCAGAGGTAAAGGAGCAGGACCTGTCAGCTTCGAGAGAGTGGGGTGAATCTTGGGAGCCTACCTTTCCCCCCATCTTGCTGTCCCCCACCAGGTGTCTTCTTCATTCCTGAGGCATCCAACCTCAACCAGGACAATGACTCCCCCCTGCCTCCAGATGAGGACCCCGAGGATCCAACAAGAACTGGTCTTCTCCCTCATCTCTAGACTTGGTGTCCAGTGCTCTGGCATCTTCTTCCTTATACCCAGTTCTCATCCACCTATGCCCCCATGTCTCCTCAGTTCTAAATGATCTCAAGTGGGTGAAAGCATCTTCTCAACATTTCAGAGCACAGTAGGTCACCAACAGAGACCCTAGTCCAACAGACACATTGCGAGTGCATGGAACACTTGGAGTCACCTGCTGGATGCACTCCATTTTATACAGGAGGACCCTCACTGAGGTATTCTCTCCTGTTCCCAATGCCTACACAAGGGGAGGATGGACTCATCACAGTTCTGGGTGCCCACAGAGGTGGACTGCAGGATCCCAGTCCTGTGCTCCCCAGGCTGGGCCAAGGATGGGTCTGGAACAGACAGATAGGCAGAAACCTAGGAACCTTAGGGATTCCTCTGCCCATCTCTGGGCATGTATCTAGGAGAACGAATGCCATGGTCCCCTGGGAGAGCTGCCTCCCATCTCTCTCCCTCCTGCCTCTTGTCACTTCCTCCGGGTCAGCTCTTTCTTGACTGCACCTCCATGGCCCCCACATGAGAATTCAGTGTGAGTGGGGGTGCCTACGCACATGCTATGATGAGGAGAGGAAAATGATCTCATATGGAGAGGGGTGGGCAGCAATCCTCTAAGATCTTAATGCCTCTCATTGCCAAAGGAGACCTGAGGGAAGGGGCGGAGCCTTGGCCAAGGAAGCTGGAGCTCTGTCTAGTCTTTGGGACCCAGACTACCTCCTGTGGTCTGGGCCAGTACTTGCCTCTTTCTGGGCTATTTTCCCAACTGCACAGTGAGGGGTAAGATGTGCAACAGCACAAGCGTGTGCTCAGCCAGGACAAGTCATCAGGCCCCATAGATACATTAAGTATGTTTTAAGTGTATTGAAGACATTAATATTGCTGTGCAATCATCACCACGATCCATCTTTAGAAGTCTTTTCATCCTACAAAACTGAAACTCTATACCCATTCATGAATAACCCCCCATTCCTCCTCCTCCCAGCCCCTGGCAAACACCATTCTACTTTCTGTCTCTCTGAATCTAGCGATTTCAGGAACCTCATAGAAGGGAAATCACACAAGGTTGTATTTTTGTGACTGGCTTATTTCATTTAGAGTAATATCCTGAAGGTTCATCCATGGTGTGCCATATCTTAGACTTTCCTTTCTTTGTTAAGGATGAATAATATGCCATTTTATGTATATACCACATTTTGCATATCCATACATCCCTGGACAGATAGCCTAGCCGGGCCCAAAACCAAGCCCAAAATCAAATGGGGCCCCAACCAGACTTTTATCAACGGTCCCCTGGAGACTACTTTCTTAAGCCACGTTCCATATATTTACTAAGGATCTAGTCTTGGGCCATGAGTTGTTTTTCAGAAACTCCGTTTTTCCTCCTTGAGCAAGTTTCAACTGGTTTGAACCAGTGAGACCACAAGACGGCTGGCAAGACACAAACCATCACTGCTGTTTGAGTCAAGTGACTGGAGGATGACGTAGGGGACCAAGAACTCAGCTGCCAATCATGTTAAGGACACTGCCTTTTGAACGTGGGATGTATGACAGAACATGAAAATCTACTTGCACAAAATGCGTAGGACTGCCCCCAACCTCCCACACCCACTCCTTTGCCCTTAAAAAGCCCTTTCAACGGCCCATTGGGGAGAAGGATTTAACCTTTGGCTCCTGTCTCCCTGCTGGCCAACCTCGTAATAAAGCTTTTTCCCTTCTACAAGAGCGGTATCTCATGGTTGGCTTAAGGGGTGCATTGGGCAGCGAGCCCTTCCTCGGTTATGATACTTGGGTGGCTTCTATGTTTTACCTATTATGAATACTGATGCTATGAATATGGGTGTTGAAATATGTTTTGAAGAATATGCTTTCAACTCTTTGGGGGCGTATATACCCAGAATTGAAATTGCTGGGTCCTATATAATTATATTTTTAATTTTTTTTTAGGAATTGCTATACTGATTTCTACAGCAACTATATATTTTATCTTCCCAAGACAGTGCACAAGGGTTCCAACTTCTCCACATCTTGACCAACACTGGTTCTATTCTTTTTCTTCTTCTTCTTCTTTTTTTTTTTTGGATGCCATCTTTTTTTTTTTTTTTGATCAATGAATGTGAGGTGGTCTCTCACTGTATTTCTGATTTGCATTCCCTAATGATTAGTGATGATGAGCGTCTTTTCATAGGCTTATTGGTTATTTGCAGATCTTCTTTGAGGAAACGTCTACTCATGTACTTTGTTCAAATTTGATTTGGGTTGTTTGATTTTTGTTGTTGAGTTTAGGAGTTCTCTATCTATTCTGGATATTAAGCCCTTGTCAGACACATGGTTTGCAAATATGGTCTCCCATCCTGTGAGTTGTGCTTTTACTGTTGATAATGTCTTTTGAGATACAAAACTTTTTAATATCCATGAAGTCCAGCATGTGTATTTTCTTATTCTATTGGCTGCTCCTTGGGGGTCATATCCTTGAAATCATTACCAAATCCTATCTTGTAAAGTTTTGTCTTATGTTTTCTTCTAAGAGTATTATAGTTTTAGCTCTTACATTTAGGTCTTTGATCTATTGGGAATTAAGCTTTGTATATGGTGTTAGGTAAGGGTCCAAGTTGATTCTTTTGCATGTAGATATCCACATTTTCCAGCACAACTTGTTGAAAAGGCTTTTCCCCTTTGAATAATCTTGGCACCCTTGTCAAACATCGTTTGATCACATGAGTGAGGGTTAATTTCTGGGCTCTCAATTCTGTTTCCATTGGTCAATATGTCTGTCTTTATGCTATGACAATGCAGTTTTGATACTGTAGATTTGTAGTAAGTTTTCAATCAGGAAGAATCAGTCCTCCAACTTAGTACCTTCTTTCAAGATTATTTTTGGTATCTGGGCTTACTTGAGATTCCATAAGAATTTTAGGATGGGTTTTTTTCTATTTCAGCACAAAACGTCCTTGGGATTTTGGTAAGGACTGCACTGGATTTGTTGATCTCTTTGGATAATGTTGACATCGTCACAATAAGGAGTCTTCCAATCCATGGTGATGGGATGTCTTTCATTTCTAGCAGTGCCGGGTGGTTGTTCAGGTTGAGGGGGCGGCACTCCTAGATGTAGTCGTGCAGAAACCCACAATTCCTCCTCACTGTGCCTTCACCATTTCCTTAGAACTCATGGACCATCAACAGAAGAGAAAATGCATGTAAAATGCATGTGGGAAATTTGCAAGGACTGGGTGTGCCAGTCAGTGCGCACCCAGGATCCGAACCCGGGCCCCCAGTAGCGGAGCATGCGCACTTAACCGCTAAGCCACTGGGCAGGCCCTGGTGTCTTGTTTTAAACACATGACTTCTGTTGGTCCTTGATTTCCCCAGTTACACCCCAGCTGTCCTTTCACTGACCATTGTTGGTCACACACCCACTGCACCTGCCTCCAATCCTTCCCCTTCAACACCGTAATCTCACACACAGCTCCTCCCGACACTATCATGGCATCTCCCACCACACGTCCCCTATACCTTCCATACAGCCATCAAGATGCTTCACAAACACCATCACCATTTATGTCCAGTGGGCTGAGAGGGCTGCCTGTGCACTGGGAGTCATGAGTCACAGGGTCTGTCACTTGGCCTCCAATCACCTACTGTACCCCAGATGAAAGGCTTACCCTGCGGAGACACTCACTAGTAGCCAACTCCATCGAACAACAACATCTTTGCCCCAGGCTTCCTTCAAAATTATCCCCGCACTTTCTGCCCCAACTGCTCCTTGAGGGGTCATTTTGGGGCAGCCTTTGAGGCCACCTTGGTGATTTTGTGCCCAGGCCCAGACAGCTCTTGGCCCACAAACACTTTAACCATAACCTCTGAAATCATATAGCACAGGTAACCAGTGAATGGGTGCAAATTACTGGTTTTACCTCAAGACACCTAAGGAATATTTCACACCAGGAGCATCCACTTTTGGGTTTTACTGTGGGCTGATATCACAAGGCTCTCATCCAGTGAGCTTCTCTCTTCCCCAACCCCGTGAACAGCTTTCTCCAGGCTGTATTGTGTAATGCATTATTGTCTCTCTCTCAGCCTGCTTCTCTCATTTCGCAGGTCCTTTGAGTTTCCTGCTCTGACTAGCTACCATCAACCCATAGAAACAATGTCAGTCCTATAGCACTGGGTGTTCAGTTCTACTAGGATTGACTGACTGGACTGGGCACAGGTGTGGTGGCCCTACCCACACAAAATCAGGAAACTGAGGCAACTAAGAGGTATCAACAACCTTAACACAACATGGACAACAACTCCATAAGAACATATCCTAGCCCTTGAACAACAGTCTCATGAGTCTCTCGCCTAAATGGTTTTAGAAAATGGCCTGGCCCTAGACTGTCTATACTGGCCAAGGAAGGAGGGGTTGGTGCCTTTCCTAGAACCACTTGCTGAGTGTACATCAACAGAGAAGTTCAAACCTACCTCCATCAAATGGCCCAAGAGGTTAAAATATTGCATAATATTACCCAAATCTTTGAATAGATACCAAAGGCCCCCGAGATCACTGACCTATTTTCATGGCTGGTCTCTCCATGTTGTGGACAATGGAAATGGACTGGATTTTAAATTGTTGCTTGTATAATCATAGGATTTCTTACTATAGCCCTCGTCGGATGTTCACTCTCTTGGCTACAACCTGCCATACTCCTAATAACTCCATTAATTACACTTATTAAATATACTAACCAACTTAAAATTAACCAATACCCTGATTAACTTTAAAAATTCAAAATTTTTATGTGGAAAATCTGTTTAACGTAGAATACACCGTTTTAAGCATTTCAAAGTATACATTTCTGTGGCTTTTAGCACAATGATTATGTCGTGTGGCTATCACCACTATTTAATTCCAGAACATTTTCAACGCCCCCAAACAAACCCATACTCATTCACACTCTATTTTCTGCTAACCCAAACCCATGGAAACAACTCATCTGTTTTCTCCCCCTATGGATTTCCCTATTCTGGACAGTTCATTGAAATGGCATCAAGTTATCTATTGCCTTTGTGGATGGCTTCAGTGAGCACACATGTTTCAAGGTTCACCCATGGCCTAGTATGTAGCAGTACTTAATTCCTTTTTATGGCTTATAATATCCTATATTATGAATAGGCCACATTTGGTTTATGCAGTGATAACTGGATAGAAATTTGGGTTTGTTTCACTTTTGGACCATTGTGAACACTGTTGCTTTGAATGTCTATGGGCAAGTTTGCTCTTTTGGACATATCTACCATGGGCCTCTCCAGGTCAATGGTAATTCTAGGTTTAAGATTTTAGAAAATGCCAAGTTGTTTTCTGCAGTGGCTGCATCATTTTACTTTCCCACCAGTAATGTATGTGGGTCTCCCTTTCTCCACATCTTTACCAACACTTGTTATTTTCCATTATGTTGAATATAGCCTTCATTTTGAGCATGAAATAGTATCACATTGTGCTTTGAATTTGCATTTTCCTAATAATTAATGATACTGAGCAACTATCTTGTGCTTATTGGCCATCTATGTATTTCCTATTCCAGTTGCTTACCCCGTTTCATTGACTTGTCTTTTATAATTGAGTTCTAAGAGATCTTTATATATTCTCAAAATAAGAGCCTTCTCACTTATATAAGTTGCAAATAGTAGGAGACATCAAAGACCCACTTTTAACAATGGATAGAATATTCAGACAGAAAACAGGAAATAGCAGACATGAAAACATTAAATACTAAATGGAGCTATCAGACACACACAGAACATTTTGCTGGACAGCAACAAAATGCACACTCTTCTCATGGGCACACAGACTATTTTCCAGAACAGATCACGTGTTAGGTCACAAAACAAGTCTTAACAAGATTAAGAAGACTGAAATAATACCAGGTAACTTTTCTAAACACAGTGGCATGAAAGCAGAAGTCAATAACAGAAGGAAAACTGGAACATTCGTAATACGTGGAAGTTCAACAAAAACTCTTAAACTTAAAAGTAGATCGGGGGCTGACAGGTGCTGTAGCGGTTAAGTGCATGTGCTTCGCTGCTGGTGGCCCGGGTTCGGATCCTGGGCACGCACCGATGCATGCTTGTCAGGCCATGTTGTAGTGGCATCTCACATAAAGTGGAGGAAGATGGGCAAGGATGATAGCTCTGGGCCGGTCTTCCTCAGCAAAAACAGGAGGATTGGCATGGATGTTAGCTCAGGGCTGATCTTCCTCGCACAAAAAAAAGGTAGATCAAAGAAAAAATCAAAAGGGAAATTAGAAAATAGCTCAAAACATACAAAAAGAAACAATAGGGGCCGGTCCGGTGGCGCAAGTGGTTAAGTGTGTGTGCTCCACTGTGGCGGCCCGTGGTTCGCCGGCTCAGATCCCGGGTGTGCACCGACGCACCGTTTGGCAAGCTATGCTGTGGCAGCGTCCCATATAAAGTCGAGGAAGATGGGCACGGATGTTAGCCCAGGGCCAGTCTTCCTCAGCAAAAAAAATAAAATAAAATAAAATAAAAGAGGATTGGCAGATGTCAGCACAGGGCCAATCTTCCTCAGCAAAAAACAAAAAAAGAAGAAAGAAAGAAAGAAAGAAAGAAACAATAAACACACCAAAACTTCTAGGATGCAGAAAAAGTAGTAGTAAGAGGACAGTTTATAGTGATAAACTTGTACATTATAAGAGAAGAAAGATGTCAAAGAAACAACCTGACTTACAACACGCAGCATTAACAAAAGAAAAAAATGAAACCCAAAGTTAGCAGAAGGACGGAAGTCACCAAGAGGAGAGTGGCAAAAAATTGAAAGACAGTATGGAAGTTCAATAAAAGTAAAAGTAGAGTTTTGGAAAAAATAAAATTGAGAAACCCTTAGAAAAAATATCTAGGAAAACAAAGATAGATGACTCAAACTAAATCAGACATGAAAAAGGAGGCATGACAACTGATGCTTCAGAAAGAAAAAGATCAGAAGAGACTATTCTGAACTAGTGTACACTCATAAATTGGGTAACCTAGACAAAATAGATAAATTCCTAGAAACAACCTATGAAAGCTGAATCATGAAGAAATAGAAATCTTGAACAGATCAGTAACAAATAAGCAGACTGAATCAGTAATCAAATACCTCCCAACGAGAAGGGACTTCCCCACTCTGCCTGACCTTAGCCAGCCTGCGCCAATGCCAGGCTGACTCCCGTGGACCTAGCTGGCTCCCTGTAAGTTTCTGCAAATCCAGGCCCCTGGCTCACCCTGGAGCATGCCAGCTCTGGTGGCCTCAAGCAGCATCCTTGACACCAGGCTCCCACCAGGCTCCTGGGAACCCAGGCCCCATCTCAGCCTAGGGGCTGCCATCTTAAACAGCCCAAGGTGGCTCTTGTGACCACAAGTGGTGTCCTTGGCACCAGGCTCCTGGTGGGCTCTGGTGAATCCAGACGCTGCCTCACCCAAGGTCCTGCGTACTCCAGGCAGCCACAGGCAACACTCAGTCACAGGCAGCTTTTGTACCAGGGCACCCAGTAGGCTCCCACACCCCCAAGACCCCAAGTCACTCCAGCACTTGCTGGCTCCAGCAACCCCAGGTAGATTCCATGGCACCAGGCTCCCCAAGAGCTGCTGGGGAACTCAGGCCCATGGATCACCACACCACCTGCCAGTTCCAGGAGCCATAGACAGCTCTCATGGAACCAGGCCCCTGGCAGGCTCCCACAAAATCAGGCCCCCAGTTTACCCAGGTGCTTGCTGACTCAGGCGGCCCCAGGCAGCTCCCATGGCACCAGGCACCGGCAGGTTCCCATGAACCCAGGCTTCCATCTTGACCCTGTGCCTGCTGGCTTCTGCAGCCTCAGGCAGCTCCTGTGGCCCCAGGCTCCCAGCAGGCTCCCAGGAATCCAGACTTCTGGCCTACCACAGCACAAGCTGTCTCTCGTGGTGCCAGGCTCCTTGCAGTCTCCCATGAACCAAGGCTCTCAGCTCATCCCAGCACTGGCGAACTCTCATGGCCCTGGATGACTCCTGTGGCTGCAGGCTCTCAATGAGGACCTGCCAAACCAGGCTCCAGTGGGGCTACTCATGAACTCAGGGTCCCAGCTGTGCCCAGGGCCAGACACAATACCATAGACCCAAGCTTTCCACTCACCCCAGTACCAGGGTGCCCAGGACTCCAGCAGCAAGCCTGCCCCTGGACACTACCAGATGGCCTACACAGGACCCCTAGATGGGATGACTGAGAAGGCTTTGGTTTGCTAAAGCCAGTCTGTAAACAGTGGAAGAGGTGCCTACTTCCTCAAATTTGCAGACACCAATGGAAGGCCACAAGGATCATGAATAATCAAAAACCCATCACACCCCCAAAGAAAAAGAATAAAACTCCAATGACTGACCAAGCAATGAAGATATAGGAACTATGTGACAAAGACTTCAGAACAACCCTCTTTGAGAAATTCATAAAACTCTAAGGAAACATAGATAGACTACTAAATGAAATAAGGAAACAGTGCATGAACAAGTGAGAAATTCACTATAGAAACAGAAATCATTAAGGAAAAACAAACAGAAATCCTAGAGTTGAAGAACACAATGTGTGAACTGAAGAATTCAATAGAGAGCTTCTAGATCAGATTCAACTATAACAAGAAATAATTAGTGAACAAGGAGATGTGTCATTTGTAATCATCCAGTCAAAGAAGCAAAAAGAAAAATGGGAATGGATAGGAATGGGGAAAGGCAGTGTGAATTATGGGATACCATGAAAAGAAATAGATAAGCATTATTAAAGTACCAGAGGAGAAGACAGGGATAAAGGAAAAGAGTGTTTACTTAAACAAAATAGCAGCTGACACCTTCCCAAATCTGGAGAGAGATTTACACATCCAAGGTCCTGAAGCCAATCTGTCAACCTAAAATTTCAAACTAAAACTTTCTTCTCCAAGACACATTATAACAAAACTATCTGAACTCAAAAAAAGGATCAAACAACATGATCAAGTTCAACATGATGCAAATCAATGAATGTGATACACCACATTAATAGAATGAAAGATAAAAATCACAAAATAATCTCAATCGATGCAGAAAAAGCAGTTTGACAAAATTCAACAGACATTCATGATAAAAATTCTTAATAAAGGGTTACAGAAAGAACATACCTGAACATAATAAAAGGTTTACATGACAAAACCCACAGCTAACATCATATTGAACAGTGAAAGGTTGAAAGCTTTCTTGCTAAGACAAAGAACAAGACAAGGGTGCCCAGTCTCAACACCACTCTTCAACATACTGCTGCAAGTCTCACCCAGAGACATTTGGCAACAAAAAGAAATAAAATACATCTAAATTGGAAATGAAGAATCAAAGTGGTCTCTGTTTGCAGATGATATGATTTTATATAGAGAAATACGTAAGGACTCCCCCCCAAACTTTTAGGACTAATAAACGAATTCACTCAAGCTGCAGGAGACAAAATCAACATGTAGAAATCTGTTGCCTTTCTGTACACTCACAATGAACTATCTAAAAAAGATATAAAGAAAAAAATCCTATTTACAATAGCATCAAAAACAGTAAAATACTCATAAATAAATTTAACCAAGAAGGTGAAAGATCTAGACACTGACAACTATAAGACATTGATGAAAAAAATCAAAGACACAGAGAAATGAAAAGATATCTTATGTTCATGGATCAGAAGAATTAATATTGTTAAAATGTCCATGCTACCCAATGCCGTCTCAAGATTCAATGCAATTCCTAGTAAAACTCCCATGACATTTTTCACAGAAATGGGACAAACAATCCTAATATTCATATGGATCCACAAAAGATCTCCAATAACCAAAACAACCCTGAGAAAGAAAAAGCTGAAGGCATCACATTCCTGATTTCAAATTTTATTACAAATCTATAGTAATAAAAACGGTAATGATACAGGTGTAAAAAGAGACACATAGACCAATAGAACAGAATCAAAGGCCCAGAAATAAAACCACACACATACACTTTGCTAAAAGTTGATGAGTCAGCTAAGAAGACTCCATGGGGAACAGATAGTTTCTACAATAAATGGTGTTGGGAAAACTGGATAACCACATGCAGAAAACTGAAATTGCACCCCTATTTTACAACACTCTAAAAGTAATCCCAGGGCCGGCCCCGTGGCTTAGCGGTTAAGTGCATGAGCTCCGCTGCTGGCGTCCCGGGTTCGGATCCCTGGCCCGCACTGATGCACCGCTTCTCTGGCCATGCTGAGGCTGTGTCCCACATACAGAAACTAGAAGGATTTCTCTGTGCAGCTATGACACAACTATCTACTGGGGCTTTGGGGGAAAAATAAATAAATAAATAAATAAATAAATAAATAAATAATTTAAATAAATAAATAAATAAATAAATAAAAGTAATCCCAAATTGAATTAAAGACCTAAATGCAAGACACTAAATATAAAACAACTAGAAGAAAATATAGAGAAAACAGCCCCAAGAAACTCATCTTGACAATGATTTTCTTGGATATAACATAAAAAGTGCAAACAACAAATGTAAAACTGAACAAGTGGGATGACATCAATCTAAAAATCTTCTGCACAGCAAATAAAATAATTGGCAAATTAAGGGGTTAATATCCACAGTATATAAGAAACTCTTACAACTCAACAGCAAAGAAAACAACAAAACAATATGAAAATGGTCAAAGGACCTGAATAGATACTTTTCCAAAAAAGACATAAAAATGGTTAACAGGTACATGAGAAGATGCTCGTAATCACTCATCATCAGGGAAATAAAATCAAAACTACAATGAGATATCACTTCACATCTGCTAGAATGGTTATTTTCAAAGAGACAACAGACAACAAGTGTTGACGAGGCTGTGTAGAAAAGAGAACACTGTGCACTGTTGGTATGAATGTAAATTGCTACAGTCACTATGGAAAAAATTTGGAATTTTCTCAAAAAATAAAAATAGAAATACTATATAAATGAGCAATTCCCCTTCTGCTTGTATATGCAAAGGAAATGAAGTCACTATTCTGAAGAGATATCTGCACCCCTATATTCATTTCAGCATTAATCACAAACTGAGGACGTGGACACAATCCATGTGTCCATCAATGGATAAATAGATAAAGAAAATGTCAGACATATGTATATATACATGAAATATATAATGGAATATTATTTAGCCATGCAAGAGAATGAAATCCTGCATTTTGTAACAACACAGATGGAACTTGAGGCATTACGCTAAGTGATATAAGTCAGACAGACAAAGACAAATACTATATATTCTCACCCATATGTGAAATCTAAAAAAGCCCAACTCAAAGGAATAGAGGCTAGAATGGTGTTTGCCAGGACCTTGGGCGTGGGGGAAACGGGGAGAGGTAAGTCAAAATGCACAAATTTCTAGCTGTAAAATGAATAAGCTTTGGGGATCTAATGTACAACATGGTGACCATAATTAACAATAATATATTATAGACTTGAAAGTTGTTAAGAGAGTAAATCTTAAAAGTGATCGCTAGAAAAAACAAGTTAATTATGTGAGGGAATGGAGGTGCTAACTCACTGTATTGTGGTAATTCTTTCACAAATCATCATCTTGAACACCTAAAACTTACATGTGTTATATGTCACTAATATTTCAAGAAATATAAAAAAAAAATCTCTCAACAAATTAAAACCCAGGACCATATGACTGCAGTGGTGAATTCTACCATACATATAAAGAAGTTTTAAAAAGAAGCCTTCTTACACTCTGTCAAATATTGAAAAAGAGAGAATACTTCCAAACTCATTTTATGACGCCAGAATTACCCTGATACCAACACTAGACAAGGACACTAAAAGAAAATAAAATTACAGACCATTACCCCTGATGAACATAGATACAAAAATCCTCAACAAAATACTAACAAATTGAATTCAACAGCGTATAAAAAGAATTATACACTACCACCAAGTGAAATTTATTCCTGATATACAAGGGTAGATTAACACACAAAAATCGATCAATGTAATATGCAACATCAAGAAAATGAAGGGGAAAAAACAGGACCATCACGATTGATGGACAAAAACCTGTTGACAAAATTCAACACCCTTTCATGATAAAACACTCGAGAAACAAGGAATAGGAGGAAAAACACACAGCAAACACAAAACTCAGTGATGGAAGACTGAAAGCTTTTCCTGAAAGCGCTAAGATCAGGAACAAGGCAAGGATGCCCACTTTCACCACTTCTATTCAACACAGTACTGAAGTTCAAGCCAGAACCATGAGGCAATAAAAATAAATAAATAAAAGTCATCCAAATTGGAAAGAAAGAAGTAAAACGGTCTCTGTTTGACGATGATATCATCTCATATGTAGAAAATCGGAAAGACTCCACAAAAAGCCGTTTGATCTAACAGAGAATTCAGGAAAGTAGCAGGATACAAAGTCAATACACAAAAATTAGTTGCATTTCTATACATGAACCGGGAGCTCTCTGAAAAAGAAATTACAAAAACAATTCATTTATATCAGAAAGAATAACATGCTTAGGAATTAACTTAACCAAGGAGGTGAAAGGCTTGCACCATAAAAACTACGAAACATTTCAGAAAGAAATTAAAGAAGACATACATAAATGGACAGATATCCCATATTCATGGATTGGAAGGTTTAGTATTGTTAAAGTGTCAATATTACCCAAAGCAGTCTACCGATTCAATGTAATCCCTATCCAAATCCTAATGATGTTTTTTGCAGAAATAGAAAAACCCGTCCTAAAATTCACATGGAATCTCAAGGGACTCAGAATAGCCAAAACAATCCTGAAAAAGAAGAACAAAACTGGAGGACTCACACTTCCTGATTTCAAAACTTACTACAAAGCCACAGTAATCAACAGTATGGTATTGGCATAAAGGCAGACATAGAGACCAATGGCATAGAATAGCTAGCCCAGAAACAAACCCTCACATATATGGTCAAGTGATTTTTGACAAGGGTGCCAAGATAGTGCAATGGAGAAAGGTTTCTTGTCAACAAATGGTACTGGGAAAACTGAATATCTGCATGCAAAAGAATGAACTTGGACCCTCATCCAACACCATATACAAAAATTAACTCAAGGATATAAATGTAAAACCTAAAATAAGAAAACTCTTAGAAGAAAACAGCACAAAATCTTTATGACACCGGACTTGCAAATGGTTTCTTGGATATGACACCAAAGGCACAGGTAACGAAAGAAAAACAACGGACAAATTGGACTCCACGAAAATTTTATAAGTTTGTACATCAAGAGGCACTGTGCATAGAGTAAAAAGGCAACCCACAGAGTGGGAGAAAATATTTGCAAATCATATTTCTGACAAGAGACTGGTATCCGGAATATACAGAGATGTCTTAAAACTGAACAACTAAAAAACAAGCCAATTCAAATATGGGCAAAGGACTTGAAGAGACAGTTCTCCAAAGACTTATGAATGGCATATAAGCACATGAAAAGACGCTCAACACCACTAATCATTAGGGAAATGCAAATCAAAACCACAATGAGACACCACCTCACACCCACTAAGATGAGTGCTACAGGAAAGACAGAAAACAACATGTGTTGGACAGGATGCGGTGAAATGGGAATCCGTGTACACTGTTGATAGGAATGTAAAATGGTGCAGCCGCTATGGAAAACAGTATGAATGTTCCTCAAAAAATTGAACATAGAATTATCACATGATCCAGCAATTCCACTTCTGGATATACACCCAAAAGATCTGAAAGCAGAGCCTTGAAGAGAGATTTGTACACCCATGTTTATAGCAGTATTATTCACAATAGCTAAAACGTGGAAACAACCCCAGTGTCCACTGACACATGAATGGATACACAAAATGTAGTATATCCATACAACAGAATATTATTCAGCATTACAAAGGAAGCAAATTCTGCAATATGCTACATGTGTATTAACCTTGGGGACATTATGCTAACAGAAATAAGCCAGTCACAAAAAGAAAAATACTGTATGATTCCACTAACACGAGGAACTGAGATTAGTCAAAATCACAGAGACGGAAAGTGGAATGGTGGCTGCCAAGGGCTGGGGGAGGGGAGAAGGGAGACTTACTCTTTAATAGGTATAGAGTTTCAGATTTATAAGAGTAATGGGGATGAATGGTGGCGATGACTGTGCAACAGCGTAAATGTATTTAACGCCACTGAAGTATACACTTAAAAATGGTTAAGATGTCACGCTTTTTGTTATGTATATTTTAACTCAATATACAAAAAGAAAAAAAAAGAAATTAGCTATCAAGGCACAAAAAGACATAGTGGACTTTTAAATACATATTGTTAAGTGAAAGAACCCAAAGGGGGAAGGTTATATACTCTGTTCCATAGTTTTCATATATTCCAATCACACGACATTCTAGACAAGGCAAAACCATAGAAACAGTATAAAGATCAGTGTTGCCAGGAGTTGGAAGGCAAGGGATGAAGAGGCAGAGCACAGGGAATTTAGGGCAATCCAATTCTTCTGTAGGCTCTGTCATGGTGGATACATGAGATTATGCATTTGTCAAAATCCAAGTACGTGACAGTGAGACAGTGAGCCCTAATGTAAACCACTGACTTGGTTACGAACACTGTAGCAGCATCAGCTCCTCACTTGTAAGGAATGAACTGCACTAACACAGGTGGTCATGCAAGATGTTAACAGTAGGGGAAACTGTAGGGGAGGAGGGAGAAACGCTTTGCACTGTCTGCTGAATTTCTCTGTCCAACTAAAACTTTCCTAAAAACAATCTATTAATTAAAAATTAATCAATGGAAGGTAGGGAGTGGGTAGAAATATGGAGGAAACAAAAACATCAGAATATTAATGTGTTGAAGCTGGATAATAGGGACATGGGGGGCTATCACACTTTTCGGTTTAATTTGTGTATGTTAAAGGTTTTCCACAATAAAACATTTTTAAAGCTCCAGGTTAAATCTAGATTATATGTACAAAGAATCAAAGAATGTGAAGAAAACATATTTTTGAAGCAAGTACTCAAGGGGTACACTGAGGGAATGTGCAATCACACTGGATAGAGAGTGAACGTCCTGGTTCCACCAGGAAGGTTCAGAGCTCAGTGAGCAAGGCAGGCAACAGCACAGTCAGGGAAATGACAGATAATGAACACGGAAAAATGTTCGCCCTCGCTGGTCACAGAAATGCCAATGATGGGCCCTGACAGAACTGCCAGAAGATTTACAACGTTGTCACACTCACAGTTAGAGCAGGCTCAGGGACAGTGTACCACGTCCTGTGAGAAACCCAATCATCACCGGCTTTCTGGAGTGCAAACCTCTCAAACCCTGGATCTTGCAGGCCACTGGCCCGGCTGTTCTGTTGTACAGAATCGGTCCAAAAACAAAGGTATTGGGTAAAGATGATAGACTGAATAAACACATGTAGAGCCCCCTTGACATAAAATCCCTAAAAAATGACCCAAAGATTCCTTGATTGTTGAACAAATTCATAATAGCCCTGAGAACCATCAAGAGAGCTGACATTTTGAGGAAGACATCAAAGAGAGACAGCAGCTGGTGACCGGGGACCCCAGTGGGGAGCTCCTGGTGGGCCATGGAAACCAAGCCAGAGCGCCCTCTCCCTCTCCCCCTCCTCCCACTGCCGCTCACCTAACACCTCCTGCATCGCCCCTCCACTCCCAGCCACTGCCCACATCACACTCCAGGAACACAGGAACAGAGGCACAGGGTGCCCTTTCCACCAGCACATCTGTCCTCTTGTTCTCTGCACCTCCCCAGGCGGTGAAGCCCAGCCCTGCATCTCCTCAGGGCCCAGCATGCTCCTCCCTGACCCTCAGGCTCCTCCTCTCCATCCGGTCCTACCTGCAGCAACTGTTAGCTCATCTCCACCTTACAAACAAAACTCTCCCTTGGACGCATGCTCCTTTTTGGTTATTGTCCACTTTCCTGACTCCCCTTCATGGCTAAACCTCTTAAGTAAAGTGTCTCATCCCTACTGCCCTCCCATGGACCCCCTTCACCCACTCTAGACCCAGCTTCATTCCCACCCTCTCAAGGAGACTGAGGTCACCAGTGATCCCATGTGGCCGAGTCCAGCCATCTTTTCTTCATTCTGATCAGAGCTGTATCCCACCCAGCAGAGCACCCCTCCTTTCTGCAATACCCTTTTCCCCTCGTGGCTCCTGCGACTCCATGCTCCAACCTTTCAGTCTCCTTTCCTGGACCCTCTTCAGCTGCACCTCTGTAAACACTGCCTGCTCCTAGGCTGGGCCCTCCTCTCTTCTACAGCTGCAGTGTCTCCAGGAGACCTCATTCAATTCCATGGTTTTAAACATCTCTGACCTCATCCTGACTCTGCAGACACACTGATGCAACTTTAAGAAGATAGGTGCTGGCTCCCCAGTGTCAGCACCTAAGAAGTATTTCAGACTCGATTCCTTTCAAAATTTTACTGTCATATGAGTTCCAAAATAGCATCAAATATTTCCAAAAAGGAGGAAAAATTTGGCAACAATAAATAGTAGTGAACAAAGTAACCAATAAAACGTCTACTTGCATATAACCATCGTTGCTAGATGGGGAAAATAAGAACATAGAACTAAGTAAGATCAGACAGTCTCGAGCTGGGGAGTGGAAGGTGATGAGTTGGGAGTGTAGAACACAGGAACGGATCGAATCTAAGCATTTACAGAAAGAGAGGCAGAAATCGTTGTTCCTAAAAGCTGAAAGACACCCACTAGAAGAATAGAAAAATCATGAGAAAGCCTAACAAATTAAAAATTAAATTAAATGGTAGACTCAAATTCCAATTTATTGATAATCACAATTGTAAATGGATCAAATTGCTCTATAAAAAGATGAAGGCTCTCAAGTTGAGTTAAAATATAGTTATAAAATAAAGGTATATAATATGGTTGAAAATAAGGAGATAAAGAAATAAGACTTTAAATGGGACAAAAAGGGGTTCTCTGTGTTGATAACTGTCAGGAACACTTATACACCTAACAATATGGTCTTGAAACATAAAGCAAAACTGGACAAACAAGAAGACACAGGCACCTCAAGAATCACAGGGAAACCTACCTTACCTCTCTTAGAAATCCACAAGTCAAGTGATACAGTAAGTTAGGAAACAGATCTGATGATGAACACAAAAAAGCTAGATCTAGACTCAGCCCAAGGGACAACAACATAAGCAACTAGTGGAGAGGAAACATTCTTCTCAAACCACAATGAAACAGTCACCACAATGGACTGTGTGCTAAGCCACAGTGAAATCTCTAAAGAGTCCAAAAAGCAGAAATCTATGTGACCATATTACCGGACCTTAAAACAATAAAAGTAAAAAGTAATCACAAAATACTGGCTCCCCTCCCCCAACCTATCCACTTGAAAATCTATCCAAACCCTTCTAAATCTCTCAGGTTAAAGAGGGAATCCAGACAGACAGGACAACCTCTTTAGAAATGAATAGCAATGAGAGGAGCATGAGACAAATCTATGGCGTGGGGACAAAGGAACAGAAGAAGGGACACAGCCTCCACTGCAGGTATCAGGGAATATCAACTGTACACGAAGAAGCTGAGCACTTCCCTCCAGGAGCCAGAACAACACCACAATAAAACCAACATCAGCAGAATGAAGTGAGGATTCACAAGACAGGAACAACGATGTAGACCTGAGCAATGGAGTCAAGGGCTGACTGTCTGGAAAGACCTGCACCAGTGAGAAACCTTGCGCAATCTGACCAAGAGGAACAGACAAAGGCACCAAACTGTACCATCAGGTACAAGAAACTACAGAAACAGCTTTAACGTGATAGGAGAACATAGGGGATAACTCTGACCAGGACATCAGCGGTCCTCAACTGGAGCTGTCCTTCCCCCGGGATGCATCTGGAAACACGCAGGATGGGTTTTGTTTCTTGCTTTGTGTTTTCTTAATGGTTGTTGCCCTGGGGGTCCGGGAGGTCCTGAACAGCCTGTCATATAGAGCCGTTTCCCTCCTGAAGTGTTACTGACATCTGGGAAGACAAGCACTGATCCAGATTAAATGAACAATGTGGTAGGGAAATGTTCTCCATGGGTGTATAACAGGCAAAAGATGGTACCCTCAATACATAAGGAATATTGAGAAACCAATGTTTACAAGGACTAAACTGTAAAAGAGCAGGAAAATCAGAAATGTAGCCAATAAACACACCAACAATATTCCAACCTATTTGTACAGGTAGAGAAATATGTATGTAAAGCACAGGAAATAGTCTAGGAGATTACACACCAAATTTTACTAGCAACAAGGAATAAAAGTTGGAAGGTATGTGAGAAATAGGAGTTTTTACCACTTGTTACCTTGTATATTTCTAGAGTGTTTTAATTTTTACAAAAGAGAATGTATTCTACTCAAAAAGATGTTTCAAATTTTAAAGAAATTATTAAAATGTTCAAAATGACTTCAGTTCAAGGATATTCATTAAAACATGAAGGGAAAGAACCCCCCCATGACTTTAAGAGTCTCCTGTAACTATTCTAATAGTTACTATGTCGATTTTATTTCACATTTAGATCCTAACTCATTGGAATTTACATTTGTTTGAGGGATGCAACAGAAGCTGATTTTCTCCTGTTCAAGTGGAAAACCAACCATCCAGGAACCATTCATTGCGTAGGTCTGGCTTTCCCAGCAGACCTGCAATGCCTCCTTCCCCACCTGCTAAACCCTGACAACTACCGCTGCCTCTCGAGCACCCTAGAGCGAGCGGGGTGAGCTCTGCAGCCTGGGCTCCCTGTCTAAAAGGGGCAGCTACCAGCAGAGCCTTCTCCCAAGACAGCAGCAGGCATGCTGCACACAGAGGTGATCAGGGGCCATCTGCTGCGGAGCAGGAAACCCCTCATGATGAGCAGGCAGTGGGGGAGCCCCGAGCCCTGGGACTGACCCTGGCTGGGGGCAGCAGGCTGCTAAGGCAGGGAGCCCCTCCCTTCAGCTCGTCCAGCTCCTCCTGCAACGTGTGCACCTGGCTGTCAGCAGCTGCCCCTCTTCAGCTCGCTGTCCTTCTCCACCTGCTCCCGCAGGCGGCACCCGTGCTCCTGTTCCCCCGGGAGCAGAAGCAGTAGGAGTGCAGCAGTCGAGGAGATCTTGGGCCCCCAGTGCTGACAGGATGACTCAGCTGAGGGACGAGGGGCCGGTGTTGCTGTGCTCGCCCCGCACACCTTCTGTGGCTGGCTTCAGGGTGACATCCGTCGGAGGGTGGAGGGGCTCTGGGAGGGTTTCTGAGGCATCATTGTGAATGATGAACTTGGGGGTTCTGGGCCAAGCTCTCATCAGGCCCCAGGCTGGTCCCGCTGCAGCTAGGCTCCACATGCTTCTTCAGCCTCTTTTGGTCAACAGCCTCTCAAGGGACAGATGGCCTCTCTTGAGTGTGCTCTGAGAAGAAACTGTAAGAAGGAAGCCAGCCAATAAATCTGCACGCCCAGATCCTGAGGGATAAAGTCACCCACGGAAATGCCACTCTTACCCAGCAGGCCCTGGCTGGGAAGAGGGGGTCTCATCGCCAGCATCTACAGCAGACGTGTTTGCATCTCCTTGGCTGCCTAATGCTGTGGAGGCCACACTGTCTCCTGGAGTTCCATCCAGAGACTGCGCCCAATCCTGACTGGCAGCTTCCTGGGTGGCACTGTGTGCGTGTTCACCCTGCAGAACGGGTTACTTCCACTTGCGGGACCACAGCTGGGCCCTCAGCTTTTCCCTCAAGGACCACAATGAACCTGAAACTCCTTTCTCATCTGCTTCACGCCATGTTCCTCAGGCCCCCGGTGGCCTTCCTAGTGTCCTTTCTCCTGGGGCGGCCGTGGCCTTCAGTCCCCACTTCTCGGTCAGGTGGAAGATGGAGGGCGTGGCCATGGCTTGAGCACATAGTACTGATCCTCCAGCCTTTCCTAGAGCTGTTTTTGGTGAAATATTCACTACAGACGAAAGAATGCTTAGTGGGGTCCAGTCACCCCTGTGAACAGCTTTTAACCACTGGACCAGATGTTTTGAGCCAATTTTGTGGAGCCTGCAAGGATAAATGAAAGAGTAATTAGAAAGAAAGAATTAAATGTTTCCCCCTAAAATAATCAGCTATAAAAGCAAAACAAGTGTTTTTGGGAACACCCACACCTGTAGCCACTTTGCCCACTTAAACCTTTAGTAAAGATTTAAGGAACACTTGCTTGCAACTTATTACTGGAATAGAAACATGAAAGACCCATTGTCTAACTTAAGGAGGTGACCGTCTGTAGGGCAGAGAAGGAAGGAAGGTGAGGACCTCCTCCCAGGTTGTGGTAAGTGCCCTGTAGGGACACAGACGTTCTGGCAGATAACACGGGATGGCATCAAGACAACAGGAAAGGCTTCAAGAAGCCTCAGAAATAGTTCTTAGAAGCTCATGGCTGCCCAATCCTCCTGCTGTCCCTAGGATACAAGACTTTGGGTGCTAAAACGGGGAGGGTTGGCCCCCCTATTTCAAAGCCAGGCCAGGTGTTGGCCAGCAGAGCCTCCCAGGCACCGAGCAGGGCGCCTGGCCCCAGCTCTGCTCAAGCAGCTGTGGATGCGAGACCACCGCCAAGGGGAGGTCAGCCCCAAGAGCTGTGGATCTGTATTACTCCTGTCCTCCCACTACAAGGAGGAAAGCTGCTTCCTGTACAAATCAACCAGCCCCTGCAAGGTACTGACCAAGACACTTCATAATCTCTTCTCCTCATTAAGGTAAAATCTCTATTTAGACCAAACTGCACGTGGGGGGTTGGGGGGGTCTGTCCCGAGGGCTTTCTGTTCCACTTGAGGTCATCTAACCCCCCTGAGGCCACTGTGGACCAGACCAGTTGGATACTAGGTCCTCAGGGAGTTCCAAGCAACATGACTTTCTAACCTTTCTCAATGCTTTGTGACTATTTACCAAAGGACCCCTACCTCATTTGCCCCCAGACCACATTAGACCATGACACATGCCAAGAGCCACCTTCTCTGCAGGGCTTTGCCTCATTCTCAAAAACAGTAACAAAACTTTTGGGACACAGGCTCTGCAGGAAACCGTCAAGAAAGTAGGGTGTCTGACCTCTGAAACAAGCTCATGTTACTAGTTCTTTGGGTAGATTGTAACAACTTCCGAATTAGAACAAACCACTGTAAACCTTCAATAAGACTACAGACAACAAGTGGCATTCAGGTCTTTCAAAATTCAATAACAACCTGCAACATGAAACAAAATGATCTGCCAGGAGGTTTTCAAAGTAGAATGTCTTCAGCGCACTGTTCTGGGACCTCCAGTGTGGAGTCCGCAGGTAAGGACTCATTGAACTAGCTGAATTCCAGAAGCCCTCATGAAGGGAGCCAGGCCAGGGGGAAAGCAAACCCCTCACCCTGCTGTAGGAGCCCAAGGACGATGTGTAGAGAGGAGCCCCTTCACCGAGTCCCCGAGGTAAGCCTCCCTGTGAGGAGTGGGCCGTGCCCTCCTCCACCCAGGATGCTGTCAGATGCAGAATCCAAGTCCACATGGTCAGCCTCCCTATGAGGAGTGGACTGTGCCCTGCTCCCCCAGGATGCTGTCAGATGCCCAGTCTGCAGGGTCAGCCTCCCCGTGAGGAGTGGGCCTCGCCCTGCTCCACCTAGGATGCTGTCAGATGCAGAGTCCCAAGTGTAAGTCTCCCCTTGAGGAGTGGGCTGAACCCTGCTCCTCCCAGGATGCTGTCTGAGTCCAAGTCCACAGGGTCAGCCTTCCCATGAGGAGTGGGCCTTGACCTGCTCTGCCCAGGATGCTGTCAGACACCTCTCCAGCACTCACCTCCACCTGCAGAGCCACCTTTCCCTGCACTGCCAGGAACCTTCTAGCAACAGAGCATCTGGGAGGTGTATCCATCCAGCAGGTACAAGCTGCATTTGCTCAGCCACATTCCTGATTGCAGAGATCAAGGCAGGCTCCCTGCCATCAAAAGAGCAGAAAAGTCACAGCAAATCCAAGAAGATAGTGACCTAAGGAAGAGCGTTTCCAGACTATCCTGTTACTTGACATTGTTGGCACTAGCCCAAATCAGTGGAGAGCAGGGTGGCTGCAGGGTGGGGGTGAGAGGGTGGTGGAGGCCATAAGGTGGGCGCTGGTGGCTGTGGGGTGGCCATGGTGGCCCGAGGTGCCCTGAGCAGAGACAGTGGCGCAGACCACAGCTACACAGCACCCAGCGCTGACTCACCTGCTGGACAGGCCCTGAGCACAAAGTGCTGCCCACCTCGGGCTGGACCTCATGGGGGGCTGACTGGGCAGTGGCGGCCAGTTACCTGTGGAAGGAGACGGTGGTTTCTCCTCGTTGCCTGGCCAATGGGAGCAGATCGTGGCCGCGCAGCGAACACCATCTCAGGCCTCAGGCTGTTGCACCGCCAGGCTCCGTTCCCCTCCTCACCACCCCTGAGTGGGACCACCACGAGGGTAGAGCTCTGGGCAACACTCTATGGGATGTGGAACTGGTCCCCGTGGCCTACAGGACAGCAAGATGGCAGCACTTACTCCAGCCACCCCCAGTGCACAGTTCTGATCGTTCTTGAGCTTCTGTTAGTGTTTCTTTATATAAAAATAAGCCATTGCGAATGCATGCTTTTCTTTGCATGTTTGTCCTTGTAATGAGCAGTCAGACTCCGCACTTTTTGATGTGTGCTGACAGCTTACGCCTCTCCTCTCCCTCTTCCCCTCATGTCCACACCTGGACAAGCTGAAGAGCAAGTCCAGAGTCTCCCTTCTCTGGCATTGGCTTCGGATCCAACCACACAAGCCCCTGTATGTGTGCAGAACTCTCGCCCTGGTCTCAACCCTGGCAAAGATTTCTTGCTTTGACCAAACTTTAGTCAGGATCCTGAACCTTTTCCTAGGTTTGTCTGTGCACTTCCTTGTAAAATCCAGTTTTAGTAAGAACCTTGCTAAGTCAGTTTAAGCAGAACCCACACCCGTAGATCTGATCACCCTCGAGATCTGCTTGGGCTCCTCCACGTCCCCCACCATCCCTCAGGTGGTGTCTGATAACTCTGGCCTGGCTTCGGTAATAATCCTGTTAGGTCAGGTTAGCTAGAAACCCCAACACTTGTTTTTTCTCTTAGTAATTTTCCATCTCCTGACCCCCACCATGCTGCCTGGCCGTGAATGCTCACTTGCCCATGCTGCATTCAAAGTCGAGCCCAATCTCATTTCTCCCCAGCTGTGAATCCCATCACAGTGGTCTCTACATATTGCAGTGGTTCTGAATAAAATATGCCTTACTATTTTTGACAAGTGTCATTGAATATTTTTTCTTTAAAACCTCCAACCACGATAAAAACCCAGGCCTGGTTTCTTTCCTTGCTCCCTCAAGCCATTTCAGAGCTGCTTGTGATTTTGGCCCTGCTCTCCTCAGAGACGTCTATTATGTGAGTCATAAGACTTTTGCTAACTTCTGTGTGTGTGTGGAGGGGGACACACACCAGCATCAGTCTCTCCATGGCAACCATAGCACTTACCAGTGAGCAGTCATATTTTGAAAGGAATCTCTTTCTCTGGGCAGTAGGTCTCAACAATGAGTTCAAAATATTCAGTGAACGATGTACTAAACAGATGTGCTGTCATCCAGGCTTTGTTGTTCCATTTGAGCATTGACTCTAAGTTAAAGTCACTGGATGCATTACCCCTAACAAGAGAGCGAGCCTATACAAAGGCCCGGGGGGGTGGATTGGAGGGGGAGGGGAGAGAACAGGATCAGTTAGAGGAACCAGAGGTCAGAGTGTGAGAGAGGAGTTGGAGAAGGGGCCAGAGCAGTCGGTAACAGCACAGCAGCCAGGTCAAGTCCCTGTGCAACATGTCTGGGAGTCAGGATCTTCCAATTGCAGTCAGTGGGGGAGCCCCACTTCTGCTTGGATCTCTGGGGGACAAGAAGGCAGTGTCTTACCACGTCTGTCTGTCCACAGCTCCCAGACCCTGGCCAGGGAGCACGAAGCGCTGATGCAGAAGTACCTGCACCTGCTGCAGATCGTGGAGACGAGAAGACAGTGGCCAAGCAGCTACGGCAGCAGATCGAGAATGGGGAGATCAATATCGAGTGGCTGAAGGCAGAGGTGACTGCTGACGAGGGGTGCAGAAGAGGGTGGCCAGGGTGCCCAGGGCACAGGCCCAACACCCCACACTCCAGGCTTCAGCAGGATCGGGGGGGCACATGACCGGCAGCGGGGACCAGCTTCCAGCCACAGCTAAGCCAGTCTCCAAAAGTAAATTTAGTGATGCTGGCAGAGTGGGAAGGGCCTTAGTCAGATCTGAGTTCAGATCTACCACTTGACAGTTGCAACTTGGAGTGCGCCCCCCCCATCCTCTATGCGTCCATTCCTTCATCTATAAAACAGCCTTTTTATACTTGCCTGACAAGGGTGTGAGGATTGAGTGAGGTTATTTATGGGCGAGTTTTTATTTACTCTGCTGATGACCACATTGAGTAAGCATCCCCACATTATCAGCTGAAGAGTCCGGGGACACAGAGTCCCTGGTAGGTCATCATAGTGTGGGCTCCTGGCTCAGTTCCAAGCAGTCGTTCTCTCTGCCTGTCATAAGAGCTCCTACAGGGGCTCACCGGCTCCAGGCTCATTGGTCTGGAGGCCATGCTGTTGCTAGGTTAAGCCTTCTAGAACTTCACTACTCAAAATGTGGTCCATGAAGCAAGAGCATGTTAGGAATTCAGAATCTCAGGCCCTGCCCAGACCTCCAGAATCAGAATCTGCACTTTCACAACATCCCAGTTGATTGCCATTTACATTAAAGCTTGGGAGGCGCTGGCTCTCTGTCCCTTAGACGCCCCTCACCAGCTGTCTACCCCAGCGCCGAATGATCTGATTGCCTCTCCCCCCTCAAGAAGGACACTGCCTTCTTGTCCCCCAGAGATCCAAGCATGTTCACCAGATGCTCAGAGCCATTTGGCCACGTCACACGAGGACCGTGGACTCTGAGCTGAGGACGGGAAAATGGAAACATAGATTCTAACGAGGGTCGGCTGCATGATTTGTAGGGTCTGAGGCAAGGGAAAAATGCAAGGCCCTGGGTGGAGTCGGGGAAGTCGACCTCCCCTTCTCACAGCCCACCAACCCACCCATGGCAGACAGGCGCCCCCCCAATTTCAACCTCCAACCTCCTCTAACCTCTGTGCCATGATACACTTGGTACCTAGATGAGGGGTGGGCAAGATGTCCCTGCTGAGTCACCCACCTAGTGCCCAGGCATTGTCCCTCACCCTGCCCTGAGACACCATCGGGATTGCACTGCACCCACTCTTACTGCACCTACACCGAGGCTCCTGAAGAGGGTTGAGGGTGACTCACGGAGGGATGTGAGTTTTCCTTGCTGACTAGACCCATTTGCTCCCAGAGAGAGGGTAGAGGAGGTCATGGGTTCTGGGGTGCCAACGTGTGTGGAGCAAGCAGCTGAGAGACCACCCCAGTGAGGCAGCAGGAGGCAGGAACACATGGGGGCTGAGGCTCCAAGCCCCTGGGGTGTGCTCCATTGTTCCATCAGATGTTACTCATGAAAACAAATTAAAAGAGAAATGGTTAAGAACTACAAGGTTGCAACTGCGGAACTTGAAGCCCCAAGCATGGGGCCTTCTGAGCATAGGACCCCATCACATGACTTTGAAGCCAGCTCTGCCTGGAATGTTCAAAGATCTGAAGTTGCCAATTCCACCTTATGGTGCCGCTGCCAAGCTCTGAACTGATGGTCACGTCAGCTCGGAACTTGAGGTTGAACAAAAGTTTCAGATTCCACACACCTCCTCTACCCTGCACCAGGCACTGTCAGACATGCTTCCTTAGTCAGTTCCCATAGCTATAATCATAGGATTGAATGAGGAAGGGGGCTAAGAGAACTCAAGTCATCTGCCCAAGCTCACACAGCTGGGAGGTGGCAGAGCCAGCACTAGAACCCACGTCTCCTTGTCTACTTGCTAGTCTTGCCACTCTACTCATAGCCTCTTCCCATGTCACTCCTGGGATGGGGGCTTGTCCCGAGTCTAAACCATCTGGTTCACTCTGAGATCTATCCTAGCCCTACACATATCCCTGAAACCAAGCTGAGTCCTTGTTAGGGACCAGGGAATAGGTCTAGGGACCAGCATCAGGTTAGTGGCTTCATGATCAAGGGTGTCGGGTGTCATTCATTCACTCACTCACTCATTCACTAACTGCCTAAGATCAGCTGACCACTGCCTCATCCTCTTCCCCAGGCTCCTCTTCCCTCATCACTTGGGGATCCAGCCAGTGCTCCCTGGTCATGAGCTGTGCACATCTTGGCCTTTGCACATGCTGGGGCTTCTGTTTGGAGTGCCCCTGCCACCCCCACGCTTCCCTGCCTGGTGGGATCCTACCAAGCTCGAATGCCTCCTCCTGGGGACTCTCATCCCAGAATGTTCTCCTTGCCCCCTGCTCCCACGGCTTTCCCACCCTCAGCATGCCATGTCAGAGCCAGGTCCTTGGGTGTCTGTCCCCAACCCGGTCTGGTGAGACCTCCTTGAAAGCAGGGGTGTCCTTTATCACTCTGTCCCTTCTGCCTCACACATAGTAAGTACTCTGTAAGGGCTTGATGAATGAATGGGCATCAGGCTCTGTGGCACGCAGTAAAGAGATGGAAGATTCTACCCTTAAGGTCTGATTGGGGTAGAGTGTGATTGGTGCCATAATAGAGTTTGTGGTGTGAACCCAGCTAGAAAATGAGTCATTTTATGGCCAAAGAAGGTGTGGGTTCATGTCGCATATGGCCTTGAAAGGTTTCAGGGGTTGGTAGGCCAGAGAAGGGGTGGGTGCAAAAGGCAGGGCCCTCTCTGGTGCTGGGGAGCACAAAACTGGTCAGTTTTGAGTGAAAGTGTGTGTGTGAGTGTGTGTGTGTGTGTGTGTGTGTGTTTGTCAGTGTGGCAGCAGAGGCCTGTTTGGTGGGAATTTGGAGCAACGTTTTCAACTGAGTGCATTACTCTCCAGGGCAAAGGATTTCTTTAAGAAGACTGAAAGATCAGCTTGGTAAAGCCTTCTGGCTGTAGTCTCTCTCTCTCACTGTCTCTCACTCTCTCTTACTCTCACTCACTCTCACTCACACACACACATCCACATCCTGCAGGGCAGAGGACACCTGTGTGCTCTGGAGGGGCTTTAGGAGGGTGAAACAGAGCCCATTTCCCAGGAAGTAGGCCATCAGGTAGGCAGGAGGCACTGAGAAGCCAAGTAAGTGATGAGTGACGCCCGTGACAAAGACAGAGTGTCTTAGAAAGTCAGAGCTGGGAGGGATCTGAGAACTCAGAGGTCCACAGAAGAGGGAGGACTTATCCAAGGTCACTCCAAGGTCACTTCCAGTGCTAGAATCCAGGCTTAACCTTGGGTCTCCTGGCTGTAGATGCTTGGCCTGTGCCTGCCCCACAACTTATTCCTTCCTTGCTGGGGAGACGGGCCAGATAAAAGGTGCATGTTCGGGAACCACTGTGTCACCTGGATGACCTCAAGCTCTCATGGTCCACCTGATAGCCAGAAAAATTCCTCAAGCCCCATCCCACTTATTCCTGAGGATTTTCAGGGTCTTCCATTTTCATGGCCACGTCTGGCTTCTAATTCTGCTCTCCTGGCTTCTTGTATCACTTCTCACAGTGGCTGTCTTCACTCGGTCTTGACTGCTCCTTACCCCCGTATGGGCACTCCTTGTGTCCATCAGGTGGAGCTAGATTCTGCTGCAATTACAAACAGCCTCCAAGTCTCAGTGGCTTAAAACAACAAAGATTGCTTTTTCTCTCACACTGTGTGTCCATTGTGGGTTCCGCTCCACAACATTCTCACTCAGAGTCAGGGTCACAGGCTGATGGGTCTCCCACAATCAGGAAATTCACCAGTCCCATGGTAGGGGAAGCAACGTGGCAAATGGTGCCTGACAGCACTGCTCACATTTCATTGGACAAAGTGAGTCACTTGAACACACTCAACTTCAGGGGCTTGGGAAGTACAGTCCTGCCCTGTCCCAGCAGGAGAACCAGAGTATCCAGGAAAGACCTAATGACACCCAACTGGCTCCTCTTTCAGTCCCCAAGCCCCTGACACCAGCCAAGTATAGACCAGACTTTCTGAAAGGCTTAGATACAGTAGAAGGTGTTTGCAGTACTGAAACAGAAAATGGCTTAAAGGTGAATAGAAGACATCCTTGCCCTTCTGTCACTCAGCCTTTCCTGCTACACGGATTTCTTGCTGACCTCCTCTCCTCACACTGGCCTCTCTCCACATGTTTCCAACGCCATTTTGTTGGTGGTGGGGGTGTTCATAATCTCTTTATCTGCCAAGACCCTCGCCCCCGTCCAGTGATGTGTTGGAGCTGGCTTATACCAATTTGCAAGTTTGTTGTGAAATTTTCAAGACTCTTTCAAGCTTGTTATTCGCCCTTTGGTAGCTTAAAATGGGCCAAGGTTGGAATGTTTACACCATGGAAATCAGCCAGTGCTACCAGTCAGAGTTTTTTTTTTAGAGAGCTGGTCATTAATCCTTTACCAATATACCCTTGTATACACTTTCTTCAGGACCAGCTAAATACTTTGCTGGGTCCAGTGCAAAATGAAAATGCAAGGCTCTTAAGAATTTCAAGGCAACAACAACAGAGCCTGAAACCAGGCATTAGGCCCTTCTAAGCGGGCTGTGGACAGGTCACACATCAAGGACATTGGCCCTGTCTCTACTCCATGTATACTCTCCATCCCTGGAAACCCCCCCCACAGCCATGTCTCCCTAGAGGTAACGGGAGAGCATACTCAAACAAAAGTCTGCACAAAATTTATTAAGCAAAACTATCCAGCTCTGCTTAGTCTCTTCTTTTCCATCTAAACAGCCCTCTTGGGCCTTATCTTTTGTAACCAAAAAGCTCCAAGGACCATCTAAAACAAAGGGAGCATCCTCCTCTGAGAAGAATCCTCCCCTCCTCTAGAATCTTCAGTTTGGCACCATTTCATTGTTTTAATAGTTATTTTTCTCCCATTTATGATTGGAAGTAAGTTTGGATGGCTCAGGCAGCTCTAAAGGGCAGGGTAGGAGTTTAGAGATGGTGGTGATATTTTACTGACTTGGTAGCACTCAGAATCCTGCAAGCCTGACTCTGCAAGTAACTGCAGAGATCTTTAGTTCAGGGTTTAAGGTAAAACTGTAGCCATGGAATCAGGTTTGCAAACCAACTTTGACATGGAGAGGGCCGCCTTGACCCCTCCCCAGTCAGCCCCTCTGCAGGGCCCACTCTGTGCCTTGAATCCTATTTCCCATGTTCCTCCTGCCATCCCCAACCCTGCTGTCCTGCACTCAACACCCTGTCATACTCTGCATCTTTGTTCACACCATCCCCTCTGCTCCAATTCCTTCCATTCTATAACACACTTGCTGGGCTCCTTTTTTTCTTTGTGAGGAAGATAAGCCCTGAGCTAAAATCCATGCCAATCCTCCTCTTTTTGCTGAGGAAGACTGGCCCTGGGTTAACATCTGTGCCCATGTTCCTCCACTTTTATATGGGATGACACCACAACATGGCCTGACATGAGGTGCATCGGTGCAGGCCCGGGATCCGAACCCGGGCCGCCAGCAGCGGAGCTCGTGCACTTAACTGCTACACCACGGGGCCAGCGCAGTTGGGCTCCTGTTTTGTCCTGCAAAACCTCTGGGTAGCGCTTGTGGCTTCCATGGTGAGACCCTCCCACTGCAGGAGTTGTGCACCTTGTTGGAGTATCAGTTACCTCTGTGGGTATCTGACCCTCTTCTTAGGCTGGAAGCTCCTCCAGGGAAGGGATCTGACTTATCCACCTTTGGCTGTGTCTCACCCGTGCCCAGCATGGTGCCCACCACAGAGACTCCATCAGGACATGCTGACAGCATTGGCACAAAGGGAGACAGAGATGGGCATCTCTTAGGCTTGGAAGAGGCCAGAGGGAATGGAGGAAGGAGAGAGAACTGAGTTGTGTGGCAGCTGTTTGAAAAGCAAGAAGTACAAAGATCTTTAGCAAAACTTTGCTAACAAAAGAGAGAAAACCCAGGACTAATTCCTCCACCAATGACTGCACTGACTAAATGCATTCTGGATTAAAGACACTGTCTCCAGAGAGGGGACTGGGGTGTGGCAGGAGCCGATGAGCAGTGCTGCTAAGGAGTGTGACAAATGAGGGTTTGCCTCTGATGGGCCAAGAAGGTCAGACTGTGGGGTGGAAAGTGGGCAGGGCTCAGCTGAGACACCAGGCATTGACCCAGTTGGGCAGACAGAGCTGGACTCTAGCTGGCGAGTTGGGGTGTAAGCCAAATTCCAAACTCTCCATGGACATCGTTGAGAAGGGTCAGCTGAGCAGGCCCTGATGTCAACCAAGCAAACCCAGATCCAAAGCAAATGCATCCCCAGAAGGGACCTGCAGGATAAGGGAAAGGAGGCCTCTGCGATCTCAGTGGGGCTGGGGCTCCTGCCACCATCCTGACACTGGTTTGTAGCAGGGTTGGGCCATGGTCCAAGGCTTCTGCAGGGTCCCCAGGCTCACAGCTTTCCAGAGCTTTGCCAACCTGGCCCGATCCTTAAATCAGATTCCCAGACTGCCAGTGTTGCCTATGCAGGGAGCAGAGTGCCTGACCTGATGGCATCTGGTTTTTGCTCTTGTCCCTGGGGAGTAGATGTCTTGTAGACGTATCTGAGAAGGGCGCCATCAGTTTTACATACAGACTAGTCTTACACACACACACACACACACACACACACACATCCCTCTAGCCTAAAGAGAAAAGGATACCACGTGCAGATACCAGAACTGGCAAAGACAGCAGACTGGCATTAGGGTGATGACATCAGGACAGTAAGGGTGCTGACATCAGGACAGTTAGGGTGCTGACTGGGTATTCACGTGTCTCTGAGCTCTCCACGAGCCTGTGTGTGAGTCCCTTAGCTCTTTAGAGTTCAGATCCAAGAACAGCCATTTTTTCATGTGCCAAGGGTCTCAGAGAATCGAAAAAATAGAAAAGCCTGCATCAGCAATGCATATTTCTCCATTAGATATTTTCAGCCGCTCTTCAAGCACAGGCCGGGGCAGTTTTAGCAACCCAGAAGTGGAGAGCGGGTAACTGTCCCATTTTGCTTTCAAAGTGCTCCATTCACTCAATTGTCAGAGCCCATTCATCCTGCGGTTCAGCAAGTGGCCTTGAGGGGACAAAGCCACGTGCCCTGAAAAGGGAGCAGAGCTGGCTCTGTGGCGTGTTTGTGATTTCCTTAGCTACTATCTTTGAACGTCTGCCACACAGCTCAGGGATGTCTCTGCACCCATTCAGCACCTTCCACTCCTGCTCTTGTTGTACTGAGGGAGTGAGACCCCAGGGTGGGGGTTTGCCCTCAGGCAACACACTGCTGGGAGAGGGGACAGCCCCCTGTGACACATCCCCGAGGAGGACAACACCAGGGGCCTCCAACAGCCAAAGTGCTGGGTCATCACAGAGGAGGGAGCAGAGAGCACACGTGGACAATGGGACCAGGGAGGGGCATCTGATGTGGCAGAGAAAGACAGAGACCACGGCAGGGAGATGAGGACAGGCTCCTAGGCTGGGGCTGCCCTGGCTCCCGGGGGGCTTCACACTTTCTATCTGGGCCTGTTTTCCTGTCCACAAATGGGGTGTATGACAGAGTCCCTATGGCATCCCCTCTGCTGTTCAGCTCAAACCCCAGACACACTGGGGAAGTTCTCAGTTCTCCAGGGTGGTAGGAGATGGGGGTGATGAGCAGAGGCAGAGGAGGAACAGTTGGGAGGGCAGGGGGCTGCAGGAAGTAGCAGAAGTCTCTCTGGCATCCTTACAGCTCACCCTGGAGAGGAGACTCAGGCTGTGTTCTGGAGCTGGCTGGCTGGGGAGCATGGGTGGGGAGGAGGATGCTGGGAGGGGAGCCACAGCAAATGTGGCTGCCAGGGGTGTTCAGAAGGCCATTACTCAGCCTGGTGCTAAGCTGCTAGTGAGAAGGCATGTTCCCCAGTGCTCTTTAGGTGGTGACAGGGCACTTGCATGGGAAAATCTGGGTGTTTTTGCTTTTCTGTTTTCCCTCAAAATGGGGTTGTGGAGAGCTAGCATTTACTGAGCACCTTCTCTGCATCAGGCCCTCAAATTGTCCCATTACTTGCAGGAGTGACCTCATTTCACCTTCAGATTCTCCAGGAAAGACCTGAAGTTAAGAGATGTTAGGCATCTTGCTGGAGGTCACACAGCTGAGAAGCAGCATAAGGCGGATTTGAGCCTGCTCTGAGTGGGTCTCAAGCCTTAGCTCTTTTTCACATCATCAGTGGCATTTCCTCTGAATTCTCTAGAGCCCTGAGTTCCTCTAAGATCATTTAGGGTCACCCCAGCAGGTGGGCACTGAGGGTTCCAGGAAGGCTGGCAGCGAGAGCAGCTCCCATCCTCTGCCGGCTTCTGGGGAGTGTGACCCATATTTAGAAAAGCCTGTGTTTGGTGTAGAGCTCTGCTGTCACCATCTTGAAATTTTGTCATTTTTTAAAGAAGGGATCCTGCATATTTGCTCTGCACTGGGCCCCACAAGTTACATAGTCTATCCTTCTGATGAGGTTTTCACATAAGGTGTCACTTGAGAAAGGTGTTTGCTGCTAGAGTCCCACGGACGGTGGCAGCCCCTGCCCTCTCCCTGGGCCCCTCAGCTCTGCTGGGACTTGGGGGCAGAGGCCCTTTGAGGGGCAGGAACTCCATGGCCGGAGCTTACACTGTGCTTCCTCTGTCAGTGAGGCCATCGTGTGTTTGCACCACATCTTTACCAAGGCCTGAAGACCTGCATCTCCAGCTGGCCCACTGGGGCCTGGGTGAGCAGCCAGCCCTGGCAGAGTTCCCCAGCCACCACCTGAGAAGTCCCTCTCCAAGGCCCACTCCTGCAGGCTGGCGGCACTTCCATCCTCCCCGACTGTAACAGTAGCCCCTTAAAAACTCACATAATCCCTCAGATGGAGCAGAAGAGGAAAGACAAGTTGGCAAAAGCTGTTTTTCTAGGAAGAGATATTTTTAGTTTCTTATCTATTTTCCCTTTTAAAAATAATATATATGAACACATTTGAGAAAATTCGACTATCTAGAAAAGCAGAAAATGTTAAAAGCTATATCAACCATAGTTCTCCTTCTCAAAGATAACCACTGTAAACACATTGATGTGTTTCCTCAAACTTTTTTCTATACACAGATCTTGGGATTCCCCCCCCCATTTGATTTATATAATGTCACACATATGAATATTGAATTTGAATATTGATGTGTTTTTTTTTTACTTAAGATTAGCACATGCTTTTTGATGGCTGTATGATGCTTCAGTACCTGTGAGCATGCCCTCATCCATGCAGCCATCTCCCATCATTGGCTCTTACAGTTGTCGCAACCACTAGAAACACTCATCTCTGCATCTGAAATGTTCATATGAGAGAGCGTCTCCTTGGGACAGGTTTCCAAAAGTAGAATGACAAAGAAAAGGTAAAAGCACGGTCAAGGCTCCCACTCCGTCCACCCTGCGTCACTGCTCTCCGAGCTGGCTGCACCATCCTGATGGCCCCGAGGGCTGCACAGCAGGACCCCTGCATCGCTCCTCTCCCACACTGAGTGTGACCCTTTTATTGTTTACTTTCCTAAGTCAGAGAGCCCCGCTTTTCCCCAAGGTCACAATGAGAAGACTCCCTAGAAGGAAAAGGTCTGCACTTCCTGTAGTTGCGTCATTGAAGGTGCTGTCCCTTGGGTAGTGTAAGAGCTCCCACTTAAGAGTTTATTGCAAAGGAAGCACGTATTTCTTTTTTAATGGAGTTTATAAGCAGAGGTTTCAGTGGGTTCATCCCTGCCAATCAAGTATTGAAGGGCAGGTTTGGGGAGATTGGCTGGGCTTTCAGGGGCTGGAAGGCAGGGTATTGTGTATCCAGGAGGTTGGGACAGAGCGGGCCAGCAACAGACCCACCTTGCTGAACCTGGGGAGGCATGGAAGGACAGGGACACACAGATAAAGGGACAGAGAGCTGAGGGGACATGACCCGAGAGGGCATGTCATGTGGGGAGAAGCCCTGGAATGGGGGACTCAAGAGAGCTGGTTCCAGGCCAGCTACTGATTCACCTTATGACCACGGATGGGTCACTTCTGTCACTGGTGGGGCACTCTGGGAGGCCTCTTGGGGGAGCCAGGGCTGAGGGGGATGTGGAGCTGCAATTCAGTTACCACAGAGGCCTCAGCTGAACCCCCAAAATTCCGGAGCTGGGTGGCCCTTCAGACCCTTCAGGCAGTGGGGCACACCACAGCACCCACAACAGCCCTCTCCGGCCTTCCAATACACAGGTGTCAGAGTAGACGGAGCCCCATCTCTATAAAGATCTGTGACTCTGATGTGGTCCCAATGCCTGGGGCCACCTATCTGGCCCTGGATAGGGCAGTGGTGCCAGAGTCATCCCCAAAGGCAAGGGGGTCTCTGGGTGGGAGGTCTGAGCCTGGCCTTGACCTCCGTGGGTGGGGCTGGGTGACCGAGGGTTTGTGGGGCATCTCACCGAGCAGACCTGTTGGCCATCCTGCTGCCCCTGTTCAATTTCTATCAGGAGCTAGTATCCAGCCAGCAGTACAGCCTGCAGACCCTGGCCAACTGCAAGCAGAACAGTGACTGACAAGCTGCTGAAGCACTATGAGGCCAAACTGACTGCAAGGAGAGAGTTTTGGAGACCTTCCTCACTGACCCCATGTTCCAGCTGGCATTTAGCCCTGTCCTTGAGGGCAAATGCATGGGGAGCCCACTGGGGGCCATGACAGTGAGGGCCACATCTGGGAGGAAGCCACACCTGGGGGCACCAGGGGGCCATGGCCGGGAGAGCCCAAGCCCTAACAGGCCCCAGCTCTGGGCTGCCTGGAGAATGGGGTTAGAGCCAGCCCCTGACCTAGCGGACCGCAGGCCTGTCCAGCTCCACAGAGCAGGCAGTGTGGGAAGGCGAGGGGGAGCTCCTGGTCCTGAGCCCACCTCCAGGTCCTTCCTCTTGCTGGCTTAGAGCCTCAAGCTCTGGGATCTTGCCCTAGACAAGACCCTGGAAAAGTCTCCACATTAGAGTCTGAGATCAGAAGTGCTGTGGGTGTCCGTCCTCAGCCCTGCTCATGGGAGTGCTGAGAGTTCAGAGAACCATCCTCCATCTGCTTTCTCTCTCCCTCTCTACATTGCTGCTTTCTCTGACTTGCTTCATCACAGTCTCTCTCCTTCCTCATCCTTGCCTCTGTCCCTCTCCCCCTGCCTCTCCCTCCTGCAGATTCCCAGGCGCATTCTGACACTGCACGAGCTCCTGGCCCACTTTTCACATGCACATCCAGCCAACAGCCTGGACGACGCCAGGGCTAAACTGGGGGGGTTGTCTGGGTGAGCTCGCCTCCCGGGTGCCCCCGCCAGTGGACAGGCCAGGGCTGAGGATGCTCCCCAGCGGGAGTTTGCTGAGCCCCAGATGGTAAATCTCATGTTCAGTTTAGGATCCCAGGAGGTGGTGTTTGGGGGACCCCCCAGCCTGCCCCACCTGGAAGCAGGGTCCCAGGAGCAATCTGAGTTCACAGCTGAAGCCCAGGGGGCAGTTGGTGGGATGGTGTGGGTGGTGTGCTGTCCCTGGCACAGTTGTGGTTCGAGGAAGGGCCCTGGGCACTCACGTGGGCCCATCTGCCAGGATGGGGATCGGCCCAGGGACTCACAGGCACTCTGCCATCTTCCTCTGTTCTCCAGTGTCAGTGTCTCACAACCTGTGGTATAGGAGCCCCAGAGGGGAGCCTGGGTGATGGGCCTTCATGAGTCCAAGACTGCAGTCAACAGCAGGCAGTGTCACGAGTGGACAAGCCCGTGACTTGTCCAGTGTCAGAGGACCCAGCCCTCTGGTCAAGACACCTCCGCTGCCCCTCTTTCAGTCTCCAAAGCCCAGGGGGAAACCTTCCTCTGTGGGGGCAGAAGCAGGGGGACCAGGGAGGAGGCGCCTACAACAGCCCAGGCAGCAGTTGACGGTGGCCTGCACCAGGTGGTGGCAGTGGAGGTGAGGAGGAGGTTCAGATTCGCGGTGTGTTTTGAAGATGGAACCAACAGGAGTTTTTGATGCATTAGATGTGGGGAGAGAGAAGATGGGAGTCAAGGGCGATTCCAGAGTTTTTGGCTGAGCAAGCAGAAGGTTAGAGTTGCTGCTAACCAGGATGGAGAAAGGTGCAGGAGGGGCAGGTGTGGAGGGGGAATCTTTCTTGTTTCATTGGAGCTTAACTGGGGGCGTGTTGAACTTAAGATGGACAACAGTGATGGAGAGGACAAGAAGGGAGGAGGGCATTTGAGTCTGGAGTGTAAGGGAGCGAGCCATTCGGGAGCCATCAGCTCGGAGATGGTATTATAGTCACAAGACTGGTGAGATAACCAGAGGAGTGAGTTTAGGCAGAAAGGAGATGCGCACCAGGAGCTAGGCCCTGGGCTCTGCACCATATGGAGGCCAAGAGATGATGAGCAGCCTTGTACTCAGTGATGGGCTGCCAGAAGCTGCAAAGGACGGTCGGTCTGCAGCGTGTGAGGTGCTGTCCCCAGCTCTGCCAACCACTCAGTGCCCTAAATGGCTTCCCGAGTCCAGCAAGAGGCAGCCAGTAGGGCCACGGATCCCAGCTGGGCAGAGGGAGGACCAGGCTGGACCAGGGCAGGGCACAGGGCCCGGAGTGGAGGTTCATTCAGGGAGCAGATGTAATCAGAGCGTGATTGTAGACTAACAGAAACCATTGTGGGGTGGGGACCCCAGTCCTCTAGTGCCGCAAGTAGCCAAATCCTGCACACTTCCCCAAGGAGAAGACTTGGGACACCAGGGAGGCTCCTCATCCCTGCGGGATGCCCTGTCCTGGTGCGGGCAGGGGTGAGGAAGGCACATGGGTGCCAAGGCATTTATTCTAAGATCCTGATCCCATTTCCCGAAGCCTACTCGTCCTTTGTCCCACCTGATCACCTGTACCTGGCCTGAACACAGCCCTACTGGCACAGAAGAGAGTTTTCCTATCGGCCTGACAGCAGCCCTTTCATCCTCCTCTCTCCCTCCGGGGACTGAGGAAAGCTCCCAGCCCAGCAGGAAGCCATCAGATAACAAACCCTCCCTGGCTGTGCTCAGAAACACTCCTCCCCTGGAGCTGGCTCTCTCCTACCTCTGGCCTTTGTCCCGCTTTTTCTCCTGAACCTCATCTCTTGGGCTCAATGTAATCCAGGTCGTCACTTCCAGTTCCCCTGGGAGCCTGCGGCCCAGGGAACTCCTCCCTAGCTGCGTGGACGGTGTGGCTCTCAGCACAAAGCCCAGCCGGGGCTGGCAGGAGTCCTGAGCAGCTGCAGCTGGCACTTGTCTAACAGTGAAACTAGTGTTGCTACTCTGGGATCGCCCCCTTGTTTGTAGCAAATACAGCCCTCCTCAGCAAAATCCTCACCCTCTTCAAAAGAAATGGCTCTGCTTACTTTTGCTAACTTCCAAATATGAGTCCATATCCAGGGAACTAGCATATCTTTGAAAGGTGCCTCCCAAGAAGAGGGCTAGGGCCTGGGTTGCTGAGAGCATTGCTGGGAGGGACGGACTGAGGCTCCTAAGGAAGAGACCCCATCTCCATGCCCCAATCTGATAACCAGAAAACAACGGATGATAATAGTTTTATAATAACAACTTGGAAACCAGTGATAATAGCAACGGTGATCACTGCCCTTTATTCAAGCACCTGCCGTGTGTGCTGGGCCTGAGGTCAGCACGTGAAATGCGTTGTCGGGGGAAGAGGGAGAATCTCCCTCTGCCCTTTTCCTTAAGGTTCTTAAGGCTGGCCAAATAATTAACAAGACAGGTTAGCAGGAGAAAATAATACCAAGTTTAATAACATGTATACATGGGAGAAAACAGGGACACTGCGTTTCTCAACACAATAGCAGAAATTCTTGTCTTAAATACCATGTTCAACCAAAGACAAGGAGGATGTTGGGGGTGGGGGTGTCAGTTACAGGAGATTATCACTAAAGCACTGTAAAAAGAGTAAGGTTTATTATGCAGTTTTAAGGCCTCACCTTCCACATTGATAAGTTTCTAGAAATGATGTCATCCCCCCTCTTCCCAATACAGAGAGGGAGATACCTTTACAAATGGAGACTTCCCTTGTAAATGATTGTCTGGCAACTCCTCGCAGGGCCATCCAGAGAATGTGGCCAGAGAGACAGAACTTACGATAAGATGGGCTTGTTGGTGCCTTTTCTATTGTAACCTCTATCCTACATTATCTTTATAGCAGTCATGATAATAACTCCTTCCTGAAACAGATGTTTTGTTTTAAATTCTTTAGGCAGTTTGGGAGGGGAAACTCAAATATTCTTCCTGAGTTCTCTGAGTCCTTATTGTCTTCAGCTCGAAATAATCCGCATACCAGAGTGGTGCTTCCTGGGGTAGCTTGCCCTGAGCACCATCAGCGTTCTCTTCCATCCTCACTATGACCTTCTACAGGTAAGCAAACTGAGGGTCAGAGGGGTCTAGTAATTGCTCGTCATGCTGAGTTCATTAATCACGGATCCAGCTCGACCAGTGTCATCTCTCATTGCTGGGAGGGTTAAATTGGACAATGTCTACTACCACACACATTAACCAGCCCTCTTGGTGATCTGGTCGTGGTTGTAGAATTTGAGGCATCAGCAGACAAATAAGAGGTTTTGTGCTTTTCTTGGAGTAGGTGGGGTACTTTTTCCAGACGCTCCTCCCCACAAAATTACTAACATCCTAAGACTCCTGAAAACCCACCAAGGCTCTTAGCAAAGTTGGCAACTCACAGGCCTCTTTTCCCACCAATGCTATTTTTAAAAAGCAGTTAAATGGCGCCACCACCTGGAGGAGGAGTGTTGCGGCAGCCAGAACAGGACAAATAGGAAAGTTGTCCTTATTCTCAGATTAAGGGGCAAGGTGTGTTCTGCTCCCCCCCAGACGTGCTGAAGCCTACGGGAGTCAGTCTTTCCATGAGCCAGCACGATTGCCAGGTGCTCCAAAACTACGACATTCCAGGGCCTGAACATTAAGGAAGCAACTGTATAAAGTGCATTGGGGGAGGGGTGGAAAGAGTAACTGCAAAGGCCCTGAGGCAGGATGGGTGGGTAGAGTTCGATGGATGGAGATAAGACCAGTAGTGGTGTGGGGGACAGAGTAATGAAGAAAAGTTTTTTCCTGTACTCCCGTCCTCCTCTCAGTTTTGCCGTCTCTGTTCCACGTGGTCCAGACTTTTAGATCAGACCTGCTTTCTAGCTATTAATCTCTATTTCCTTCTCTCTGAAATAAGAACACCTGTCTCCTTGGGCTGTCAGAAGGGTGATGTGAGCGCATGCCCATAGAGTGCCCAGCACAGCAGGTATTCAATAGGCATGCTCTTTCCCCATCCGTGACCACAGTCTCCACCTGAGCATCCTGGGTGCCAGGCCTTCTTCCTAGGTCTGGCCAGAGGCCTGGCATTCCCTTCTCCCTGAGAGGTGGGGGCAGCCTGTCTCTGACTTATTTTCTGTCCCCACAGGATAATGAACAATGAAGTAAACGAGACAGAGAGCATCCAGGAAAACATAGCCATGGAGTGGGTGATCATCAAAGGCTATGAGACCCACCTGGACACCAGCCAGAATTTTGTGAGATGGGGCATGGCACTCTGCCTCCCCCCAACCTCAAGGTAGGCCCCAGCAGTGGTGGCATTCGAGGACACCACCAGTTGGTTTGTCTACCTTGTGCCAAAAACCGGCACGTGTGATTGCGGAGTATTCTAGGGCTGCTGGAGGAACATGACAGCTGTATGTAGATGTTGGTATCTGCACAAATAGATGCAGATATTACTGGTTTTCACAGTTCCCTTCTCTCCAGATGTACACATGGTTCTTCCCAGATGCCCTTGCTGTGTCTGTGGATGTCATAGTAAACAGTGACAGGTCCATTTGGGGAGAGAGGACTGGAGAATGAGGACAGATACTGATTGGCCTGGTGAATCACAAGCATGTTCTTCATCTGAGGGGAAGTCGTGTGAGTCAGTCCCTCTGTCCCTTGCTCATCATCCTTGGCCCCTTGCGGGAGGCAGTGATCATAGCAGTTCTCACGGGTAGGAGGTTGCCTTCACCCTCAGCCTCCACTCGCCTTGGGAGCCGTGTTTGAGAGGCACAGCCCTGTGAGGGGGCAGCTAGAGGCTGTGACTGAGGGGACTGACTTCCAACTCGGAGACGTTAGAGCCGCAAGGAGTTTGAGGGTCACCTCTTCAGATTCCACTTGTTTGGGACCCTCAGCTTCTGCTTGCATGCCCTCGAGGTGACCTCCACCTCAGATGGGCCTCCTGAGTTCCTTCTATCCAGCCCTGGGACTCTCTGAGCAGAGGAAAAGCTCGCCAGCACCTCCTGTGGCCTGTGGAGCTGCCTTTGGACCCTGCTGCCCTTAACAAGGGTATCGTCGACTTGGAGTTTTGTCCTGAGCCCCTCTGTGTGGCACCTGTGCCTTTTCCCTAGGCTGACCCTGTGACCTGCTGGGCCCAGAGCCAGCCTCCCTGTGTCCTGGCTCCCCCTGAGCTGCATTGGGTCCAAGTTGGAAGTGCCCCAAAGAATGACCTCTCCTGGGGTGGGCAGTGTCACCACAGTCCAGGAATCTGCTCCATTGTCCTGAGCCCAAGCATTTCCTCCCATCCTGAGGGGCTGGGCTGGATGTGGAGACCAGACAAGGGGGCCCAGAAAGGTTCTCGACAGTGATGGATGTGGGCAGGAGGCAGAGTGGTGGCCCAGAGCAGGCCTGGGGAGATGGAGCGTCAGGGAGGGCTTCCCGAGGAGGCATCACTGGAGTCGAGTCTTGAAGGATAAGTAGGAGTGCACAGGGTGGATGGGGTGAATGAAGGCCCTTCCAGGCCAAGGAGCAGCACTCAGGAGCCACAGGTAACTTGCCCTGGAACTAGAGTGGGAGCAGAGAGGGGAGGCGATGGTAAGGAAGGAGAAGTGCTGGAGCAGCCTGCTGGCGGGCCTTGAAAGCCTGAGTCCCGAGGACTGTGAGGAGCTGGCGGAGTAAGTGGGGAGAGGAGACCTGGAGCACGTCTTAGGGGAGCTGGGTCGGCAAATGGGTTCATCACAGTCCCCTGCTCTGCCCGGGAGTGGCTTCCGTGTGCAACTTGTTGAGGACTGGGGGCTCTCTGGGCTCTGCAGCCAAGCATGTCGTGACTGATTGGTGATGTCTGCTGCGGCTGTGTGTGGCAGCAGGTGCCCTGTGTCTCTTGCTCATCCCTCTGGGCCAGAGCCAGCCCCACACTTGTCCAGACTCCTCCCTCCTCCAGACCCAGCCCTAAAGAGGTACAGCCTTTTAGATACAGGCTACAACCATCCTTAGAGGGGGAGTACAAACAATACCTTAGTTGGCCTAAATTCAGACACCAATTAAGAAAGACTTCAGGTTCAACAATATACTTATCTTAATTTCAATCACAGAAACTAACTCCTAATCTAATACTGCCATTAATCTATTAATTCATAGAAGTAGTACTGTTACTATAAGCAACAAGAATTATTTCTCCTTGCATAATCTTATATCACAACAGATAATCACCAAAAGTTAACAATAAAATAAATTCAACCCAATAATTATTTATTACATTAATTGTTAACCCAACACAGGTAGGCATTCAAGGAAAGATTTAAAAAAGTAAAAGAAACTCGGCAAACACAACGCCCACCTGTTTACCAAAAGCATCTCCTCTGGCATTTCTGGTGTTACAGGCACTGCTTGCCCAGTGACACGGTGTAAAGGCTGCAGTGACTGGACCCTGCAAAGGCAGCATCATCATTTGTTGTCTAAATGAGGACTTGTATGAACGGTCACTCGAGGGTTTTACTCTCTTTTACTTTTAATCAGTGAAATTGACCTTTCCCTGAAGAGGCGGGAATGACAAAATAAGATGAGAAGACCCTGTGGAGCTTCAATTAATTCAAAAAAAAAAAAAAGGTAAGCCAAATCAAGGGATAACAAATCTTAAATGGACTAACAATTTTGGTTAGGGTGACCTCAGAGAAGAAAATAACCTCTGAGTGATGAGACCAACTAGTCAAAATATTTCATCACTTATTGATCCAAACTATTGATCAACAGAACAAATTAGCCTCGGGATAACAGCACAATCCTATTCTAGAGTCCATATCCACAATAAGGTGTATGACTGCGATGTTGGATCAGGAAATCCCAGTGGTGTAGCCACTGTTAATGTCTCATTTGTTGAATGATTCAAGTCCTATGTGATCTGAGTTCAGACCAGAGTAATCCAGGCAGTTTCTATCTATTCCGTATTTCTCCCAGTAAGAAAGGGCAAGAGAAACAAGGAGTACGTTACAAAAGCACATTTAAACTAATAGATGATATAATCTTAATCTAATATATGTATGTATATAGCCCTGGCAATGAACGGGGTTTGTTAGGCTGGCTGATTAATTGAATGAAACGTAAACCTGTATAGCCAGAGGTTCAATTTTTCTCCCTAACAGCATGTTCATAATCAATCATCTTTTATTAATTGTCCCCAATCTACTTTCCATAACATGCCTTACACTAATTGAATGAAAAGTATTAGGTTATATATGGCTCCGTAAAGGACCACACATCATTGGCCCCATGATCTGTGGAGACAACAGTATTTACATCAGTGTCACCAGGCCATCAGCTGGAGTTCACACTGGAACACGTACCCAGGAAAACAGCCTACAAAGGACCAATTAGCACACAACAGAACAAGTAATGTGGACTTTTGTCAATGACCTAGTATTTAAAATAGTAGGATAAAGATGCAGGACTCTAAAGTGTTCATGGAAATGCTGAATGCACAACTCAGAGATAAGGAATAATCGACAAGGTAAACCAACTTCAATAGATTTATAATTGCTTACATGTACACAGGAAGAGTTTTTGCTGAACAATTAAGTATTCGTGTATTTGTCTTGATGAAAACATGAAACTTTATGTTGAATAAAAATGGGCCATTTTCCTGTATTAGTACATTACTACTCATCATTTAGTCAATTTCTATAGTTAATGGAGTTATAAACATAATTACAAAGTCATGCATCCATCAGAAAACAACTATGAATGAATCTGGAAATTGTAGGGCCAAAAATAATGTTTTCAATATTATGTATTAGAACATGTATATGCATAACAAGGATGAGAGAAAACTTTGATTAAAGGAGATTAAAATGTAATCTAATCTTAAAAGAGTAAAAAGGGTGTCAGTCCTGGGAGACTGGGGATAGGCAGTAAAATTTCACAGAATTCTGAGACTGGATATGGGCCATTCCCTACTTTCATTTTTTTATTGTCGTTGCCAAGGGAATTTTTCCACCAAGAACAGAGAGATGGAGGGGAAAGAGGACAAGGAAGGATATTACAGACGTGAGAAGGTTTCCATTTTCAGGACACCTTAGAGCAGCCAGGTGTCCATATTCTAGACCATGTAACCACAAAGAATTTCCCCTGGCAGATGCCTTCTGTAGCTCTTCCCTCCAAATTTACACTCATTGCTCCTGGTGAGATCATCCTAAATGAGAACAGGCTGGGAGAAACACAGAGCTGCCTGGAGGAAAGCCCATCTTGTAAATTGACCCTGCCCTGGAGCTGACTGGGCAGAGGACAGGAGCTGCACGATGGATACCGACCCCTCTTCAGTCCAGGGACTTTCTTTTATTGCCCAAAGCACTGGCTGTAACACTGAAGTTCGCTGAAGGCCAATGGGATGAGGTGTAAGACTAAGGTGTCGATAAAACACATGATGCAACATGTTTTCATGTGTAGCAATATGTGCACAACTAGGGAGAAGGGCCCTAACGTCTTTATGATCCTTAAGGGGAATTTGACTCACACCAATTTAGGGATCATTGGCAATAATGTGTCATGTAGAAGAAGGATCGTCAATCTAAACGAACTTATTCACACACTTAGTGTCCTAGTCTGTATGGGATGTCGTAACGAAAATACCATAGACTGGGTACTTTATTTATTTTTTTTGCTGAGGAAGATTCACCATGAGCTAACATCCATGCCTGTCTTCCTTTATTTTGTGTGTGGGTCACCCCCACAGCATGGCTGCTGATGAGTGGTATAGGTCTGTGTCCAGGAACTGAACCCATGCTACCAAGAGGAGCTCACTGAACTTAACCAGTAGGCTGTGGGCAGGCCCCTAGACCGGGCACTTTTGGGGTTCCTTTTGTGTGTGTGAGGAACATCAGCCCTGAGCTAACATCTGATGCTAATCCTCCTCTTTTTTGCTGAGGAAGATTGGCCCTGGGCTAACATCTGTGCCCATCTTCCTCTACTTTTTATATGGGACGCAGCCAGAGCATGGCTTGACAAGCTGTGCATCAGTGTGTGCCCAGGATCTGAACCTGCAAACCCTTGGGCCACCATAGCGGAGCACCCACACTTAGCCACTGCACAGCCGGGCCATCTGTAGACTGGGCACTTTTAACAACAGAAGTGCATTCCTCACAGTTCTGAAGACTGGGATGTTCAAGATCTAGGTTCAAGCTGATTTGTTTTTGGTGAGAGCTCTCTTCCTGTTTTGCAGGACAGCATCTTGCTCTACCCTCATCTAGCAGAGAGAGCTCTGGCCTTCCATCTCCCTATAAGGGCACTAATCCCATCATGGGGGCTTCACACTCATGGCCTCATCTAAGCTAATTAACTCCCAAAGGCCCCACTTCCAAATACAATCATTTCGGGGATTAAGATTTTAACGTATGAAATTGGATTACGTAGACATTCAGTCCATAGCATTCATGAAACCAACAATTAACACATATTTATAAAAGTCATACAGCCCCAACTGAAGAATGTTCTGGAGATCATGTGGCAAATGATACAATGTCTTTCCCTTTACAGAATCTTCTAGTGGAGGCAATAAAAATTAACAGCCAAACAAAGCTTGTGATATTAAAAAGCTAACATAGATCAATTATGACAGATTGTATTTACAATTGTTTTCTGGTAAGACAGGTCTGATTATCAGAGTCCAGATTAAGCAAATTCCCCTGGGTGAGGGCATGTGTGGCAGTCTCACCTAAAAAGGCACTTTCCTTTTTGAAATTTTATTTCATCTAGTCCTGTTTGCTTCCACATCCCTTTGGTGTTTTCAAACTTACAGTATTTATTAAATCAACGTTTAATTGTTGCTCTGTCTTTACCACATCTAACTGGAAGCAGAAGTTACTGGACTTGGCTGGAATGAAATTTCAGTTCATTTTTCCTCCTCTCTCTGCTCAGAATCTCTTCTCTCACTGTTGAAATAGCAAATGCCTTAAGAGAGAAGCCACGTGGAGCTGGTGCTCACAATCTTCTGCTTCCCACATCTCAGAGATTGTAGACCCCCAAGTCCTTTCTGCACGGGATGTTCTAAGAACCTTCATACAGCTGTTCTGTGTACACTGTACAGCTTTTCTAGCTGCCCCAGGAAAGCTACTCAATAAAAGTGGAAGCTGCAGTAATTTTACCCTGAAATGTTTTAAACCAAAGAGCATTTGTCATTTTTCAATGAGTATTTCTATAATTTTATAAGAAACATTTAAATAGGAATTTTAACAGCAATAATGGCTGTTCTTTGGCCAGAATTCCATGTCATTCATTGTTTGGAATTATATCTAAGCTTTGATGGACTCTCCTCAGTGCCTTTTAAAATATCACTGTTCCTTACATTTAAATATCTTGGGATGGGTTTGTATCAGTCACTTCTTTTGTACCATTTCAGATCCTCTTGGGTCCTCCTACCCTTGAGTCATATGTCATTTAGCAACCAGCTTTTCAGGTATCATATTTGCTTTATGCAAGTGCCTCCTGACTGCTCCTCACATTTTGTCCCTGTGCCCTCTGCCTCTCCCTCTCGCCCTGGGGTGTCCATGTTGATGCTGAGGTGTGAAAAACTTCCTGATCAAGCCCACACATGCACAGCCATGCTCCTTGTTGTATGGATGTGTGTGTGTTCAGCAATTCTGTGTGGTCACAGGGTGCACGGCTATTATGGCATCTATGTGAAAGTGTGTTTTGTTGATGTCTGTGTTTGTTTAGAGAGTTCAAGTCACTGTGGGCTCTGAGACAGTGAGTGGTGTGTAAGTGTGTGAGTTTGTGTGTATGTTCTGAGTATTAGTGTGCATTATCAGGTGTAGTTTACAGTCTGAATGCTGATGGTCATTTACAAATAGTGTGTATGTGTGTGTGGCTGTGTTGTCAGCATTTCCATGTGTTCAGAGGATGTCTGTCATTGTGGGAATGTGTGGAATAAGTATGTTGTTACAGATCAGCATGGGCACTAACACTGTTTGCCTGTTACTAGTTCAACACTCAACACCCCTGAAGAAACATTGAGTCCAGACATTCACAGGCCCCATCAGGCCCACAGAGATCCTACTCAGCTGTTTTCTTCCCATCACAGAAATATGAACAGGTAGCCAAGGACCACTTGATATTTGAGAAAATCCTCTAGCATGAAAAATGGAGCAAGAAACACATACACTGAAGTGAAGGACTAAAGGAGTAGCAAGGAAATGCAGAGATCATAGTGAAACTTCAATTGCATATATAGTAACATCTTCAAAACAATTAGACATGGGCCGGTCCCATGGCCTGGTGGTTAAGCTCAGAGAACTCTACTTCAGCAGCCCAGGCTCCATTCCTGGGTGTGGACCTACACCACTCATCAGTGGCCAGGCTGTGGTGGCAACTCACATACAAAATAGAGGAAGACTGGCACAGATGTTAGCTCAGGGTGAATCCTCCTCAGCAAAGGAAAAAAAAAAAGAAGATAAAACATCCATTAAGTGTATATATATATGTATTGATGTTACTGCACAATATTGGGGTTCTCTTGCCCAATGCACATTTAAAAAACCAGTTATTCTGGCATCAGCTTTTGGGAAAAGAATTGTAGCTTTATTTTTGTGAGATTTATCTGCAAGGAGACAGGGGCCATGTGTCTGTCTCAGATCTGTCTCCCCGATCCAGGGCTTGGGGCACAATTTATGGGATGAAGGGCAGGGCGGTCTGACATGTGGAGGTACATGATTGGAAGTAAGGAGAAGTGAGGTAATTGATGATCTGCACAAGCAAAGTCAAGCTTTGTGGCTCTTCATCGGATGTGTGTTCACAAATTGGCAGTGTTACAATGATCTGAAGATGGAGCTTTTAGCTCCTTGATGTCAAAAATGTCATTTATCGAGCATTTGCGCAGGTGTAGCTGATGGGTTGGTGGTGTCAACTGGCCTGAACTGGACTAGGGGTCTCAGTTCCTGAAAGAAAACTCTTAACTAATCTGTTGATAAGATGGGGTCAGTTGAACTGGTCCTGGAGCGCCCATGGTTATGTTGGTATATGCATATATATGCATATGCCTGAGATTATCTATACGTGTGTTAAATGTAGAATATATGCAAAACCAGGCTCTAGTGAAAGTGGTCAGGACAGATTTTAATCAGTAATATACCACTGCAATAGGGAAGAGGGAACAGGATGAACTGAACTCAGTTTGATTTGTACAGAGGTGACTGGGCATTTGAAAGGGAGAATGAGGGAGCAGGCAGAGGGGTGAGCAGGGGCTCAGTAGAGTCAGGGAGGGAAAAGTTACAGAGTGTTGGTCAGTGCAGTGTAATCTGGCCAGTTGTGTCTGCTGGTTGGAAATGATCAAAGTTTCACTTTTCTCCTCTCACAGAGTCTGGGAGACAGACACCCTGTCCTCATCTCAAGTAATGGCTCTCAGGACCTTGAGAAATGCATTCCTTGGTTATTAGAGACACATATAACTCAAAAGGACAGAGGAAATATTCACAGTTGTAAGCACTTTTGGGTAAATTCTCTAAGAAAGGGATGTCAGAGGCCAATGATTGAGTGTTGGCCAGAACAAACAGTCAATTCTTTTGGCTGCCTTGAGCTTTCTCAGGCCGACACTCTTTAAGGGGGCAGGGGTCATCCTAGGGATGTGGATTTGAGCTGTTAGAAACTGTGTCAGTGTTTAAGTCTTATAATGCGTGTGGGGGTGTGAAACCATTTGTGCTGAGAGGCTGTAGTTATTATAGGACAAGATTGAGGCCTAGTCAAGAAGAGGGCTCAATGGAGCCTGGCTTGAGTTTGGTCAAGTACAGGATCATATATAGAAATAAGATATGTACATTTTTTGGATAATATAAATCATTATATTGAATAATATAATATATTGAATTAAATATTATATATATAATGAATATATATTGAATGTGTATAAATAAGTATATGTACATATACTTGAATTAAATAATATAAATATATAGAAGAGAGTGACATCAACATCATGGCGGAGTGAGCTTCCCCTACTGAACTCTCCTCCTCTAAGACACAACAAAAAGGACATTCATAGTCCAACAGAAGCTATTCACAAATAATATAAATATATATATGATTTAAAGGAATATTCAGACATAATAGAAATTTCCAGGGCCAGCTCCGGGGCTTAGCAGTTAGGTGCGCGCGCTCCACTGCTGATGGCCCGGGTTCGGATCTCAGGTGAGCACCAATGCACTGCTTCTCTGGCCATGCTGAGGTGGTGTCCCACATACAGCAACTAGAAGGATGTGCAACTATGAAATACAACTATCTACTGGGGCTTTGGGGGAAACAAAAAAAGGAGGAGGATTGGCAATAGGTGTTAGCTCAGAGCCAGTCTTCCTCAGCAAAAAGAGGAAGATTAGCATGGATGTTAGCTCAGGGCTAATCTTCCTCACACACACAAAAAAGAAATTTCCAGAATTAATAAAAGACTTCTATTCTAGATTCAGGCAGGTGAACACATCTCAAGCATAGTTTAAAAAAAAAAATCTAGAGTCAGATCCATCCAGGGAAACCAAAGAACACCAAATACAAAAGAAGATATTCAAAGCCCCACAGAGGGACAGAACACTTACAGAGACTTACATTTAGACCTATGATACATTTCTTAACAATGGAAGGCAAGAGAGAGTTGGATTAAATCTTCAAGGTACAGAGAGAAAATAACTTTCAGTGTATACCCAATCAAACCATATCTCAAGAACTGGGGTGAATTAAAGATATTTTTATGCAAACATTTACTAAGAGTATTACCACCAACAAATGCTCATTAAGGAACTTCTAATGAATGTACTTTAAGGGGGCCAGCCACCCAGTGTAGAGGTTTAAGTTCAGCACGCTCTGCTTCCAAGGCCTGGGTTCATGGGTTCAGAGCCTAGGCGTGGACCTACACCACACATCAGCCATGCCACGGTGGTGACACACATCAAAATAGAGGAAGATTGGCACAGATGTTAGCACAGAGCTAATATTACTCAAGGAAAAAAAATAAAAAGTAAAATGAATGTACTTTAACAAAAAATTGATAGAAGAAATGCTAAGATGTAAAAATGGATCATCAGGATAAAAAAGGGTAAACATCTGAATAAATCATTGAAAGCATGACTTTACCAAACAATAATAATATTGACAGTGTATAACTAATGGAGTTAAAAACTAATGACAAGGGAACTTCTGTTTTAGAGTAGACTAAGACAGGAAAGCACACTTGCTGCAAAACTGGACACAGCCAGATAAATTATAGATATATTTTTAGAGCATCAGAGAGCTTCAGAACCAACCAACTAAAATTCCAGAAAGAAGAAAAACACTTTTATGTGAGCAAGGATTTTTATCTTTCTTTCTCCTGCAGGCGTTTTCTGATTCAGGGTGCTTGCCGAGGATCTGGCTTGCTCAGCCCGAGTCTCGGCTAGGGAAAAGAGAAACTAGCCAAATTTGTAGTGATTCTGCAGGACTGGTGTGGCAGAGGAAACCTGAGGGCTTTCAGACACACAACTGCTCTTCCTCACAGCACCTGTGCTAAGTTTTGGTGCCACACAGGAATCTGGGGAACTAGGCCAAAAGCTTCCATAAAGCAAAGTGAAACCTCCAGAAGTGGTGGAAGTGGCCTAAGTCAAACATACTGCTAGTCTGACCTTCAGGGAATTTGCCATATTGTGAAGCGATGTAAGGTAGGAGGCTGCAGAGCTGTACTGAAATGTCTGAAGGGCGTAGCTGTATTTTCTGTGGGCTCCCAAACCCGAGGAGACAGAGATCTACCAGACTTAGAACCAGACCCCTGTGCGGGGGAGGGGAGCAGAGCAAACAGGAACAGGGGAAAGCGGAAGGGCTGGGTTTACTAAAAGTGAGACCCAGCCCCAAGTCTGATCAACATCTGATAGGACTCAGGTGATCCAACCTCACTCTGTTTCCCAACGAAGGAAGACAAGGTCACGTGGAGCCTCTCGAGTTACATTACACAGACCTTTCAAAGACACTGGTGAGAGGATGGAGAAGGCAAGCCACAGACTGGGAGAAGACCTTTGCAAATCACATATCTGACAGGACTATAAAGAACTCTCAAAACTCAGCAATAAAAAAATCCAAGTTTAAAATGGGCACAGAATTGGACACTTCACCAAAGAAGATAAACAGATGGCAAATAAGCACATGAAAAGATGTTCAACGTCATTAATCATGAGAAAAATGCACATGAAAACCACATTGAGATACTGCTATGTACATATTAGAATGTCTAAAATTAAAGATGTTGACCATACCAAGTGTTAATGAGGATGGAAAGTCACTGGAACACTCCTACATTGCTGGTAGGAACACAAAGTGGTTCAGCCTCTTTGTAAAACAGCTTTCAAGTGGAGTTTGTTATGCTGCTGTAACAAATTAGCACAAATTTCATGGCTTAAAACAGCTCAGATTTGTTTTACAGTTCTGTAGGTTAACAGTCTGACACGGGTCTCCTTGGACTAAAATCAAAATGTTGGCAGAGCTACGTTCTCTTGGGGGGACTCTAAAGGTTAATCCATTTCCTAGCCTTTTCAAGCTTCTAGAGATAACCACATTCCTTAGCCTATGGCCCCCCTCCTCCACCCTCAAGAGCAAGAACTGGGCATCTCTCTGGCCCTGCTTCCCTTGTTGCACTTTTTTCTACTCGCCTGCTGTTCTTTCCCTTTTAAGTGTCTTTGTGATGCACTGGGCCCACCTGGATAATCCAGGCTCATCTCCCTATTTTCAAGTCACTTGATTAGCAACTTAAATTCCATCTGCAAACTTAATTCACCTTTGCCAAGTAAACTAATGTATTCCCAGGTTCCAGGGATTAGGACATCTTTGTGGGCCATGACTTTGCTACCACAAACAGTTTTTAAAATAAAGTTAAACATACACATACCATGTGACCCAGCAATTCCACTTCCAGGTGCTTACCCAAGAGAAGAAGACTAACGTTCACACAAAAACTTGTTTGCAAAGATTTATAGCAGCTTTATTCATAGTCAAAAAAGACAAAACTGAAAATAACTCAAATGTCCTTCAACTGCTGGATGGATAAACTGTGGTACATTCACACAATAGATACTACATTCACCAATAAAACAGAAGGAACTGCTGATACAGGGAACAACATGGATGAACACTAAAGTGAATGTATTGTGCTGCATGAAAGAATCCAGACTCAAAAGGCCAAATACTGTAGGATTCCATTTATATGATATTCTAGAAAAGACAAACCATAGGGAAAGACAACAGATCATTAGTTGCCAGGAGTTAAGGGTGGGGGAAGAGTGGACTACAAAAGAGCAGCTGAAGGGAGTTCTGGGTGCTGGAACTTTTCAGTATCTCAATTTTGGTAGTGGCACAGCTCTATGCATTTGTCAAAACAGTTGTACAAAGAGGAAAACAAATACATCATTTCTCAGTCATCAGATTGGCAAAACTTTAAAAATCTGACAATGCTGACCTGACAATTCCCAGGGAAAGGATGACTCAGACACTGTTGGCGAGAATGGAAATTGTTAAAACTTCAGAGGATGATTTGGCTGCAGCTCATCAAGTTGCAGATGCACATCAGCCTCTGGCCCAGCAATCCACTCACAGGCAGGTGTCCATTCTAGGGAATCCACATGTGCTCAAGGAGACACACACAAGTATAGTTATTAAACATGGTATGGGAATGAATTAATTGTGGTTAGTAGTTATTTAAAAAAGAAAGGAAAAAATGCATATGGGAAAGAATCAACCCTGCTGGCTACATATATGATCTGGGAAGGTAACTCACTGGTTTGTCTACTTAATAGTACGTAGCACAGACAACACTGTACTAGGAATCTGGAGACAAGCATCTGAGCATATAGTTCCAACTCTGCCACTAAGTAGCAGTCAGACTATGGATGACTTAACTTGAGAAACCTCACTTTTCATTTACTGGAAAATGAAGAGGTTAGGTTCTACAACCACTAAAATTATTTCCAACTCCACTATTCTATGCTTCAATAAGTCAACAATCAAAAATTATATTCCAAAGTACTTATGTTCAGAAACTGTTTTTCCCAGACACTCTGAAATTAGAAACTATCAGGGAAATAGGATATCTTAAAATATTGATACATAGGGCCGGCCCCGTGGCTTAGCGGTTAAGTGCGCGCACTCTGCTGCTGGCGGCCTGGGTTCGGATCCCGGGCGCGCACTGACGCATCGCTTCTCTGGCCATACTTGAGGCCGTGTCCCACATACAGCAAATAGAAGGATGTGCAGCTATGACATAAAACTATCTACTGGGGCTTTGGGGGAAAAATAAATAAAATTATTAAAAAAAAAATATTGATACATAAAATGGCCCAAATTTCTTGGTACGTCTATCACAAGCTGTTTAATCAAGATCGTAACTCAGAAAGAGCATATAAACAGCGAAACCTACCATATTGACTTAGGTCACCCTCAGGAAAAACATATGTCCTCTCCCACTTTAACATTCCAAAACAAATTCACCATACTAGTGAGTCCGTCTTGTCAAGTTCAGGTCTGTCTAGCCAGAAGTCATTCATGTATATGGTAAGATTTACTTCATTTTTTAACAAAGATAAAAAGACAAATGGCTTTTTGTATTTTTGCCTGTTTCATCTATAAAGATCTTACATTACAATTTAATAGCTTCAGCCTGCTACAGTAATTTAAAGGGCATTTTGAAACTTGTAATATGCCATGTCCAACACGATCTAGTAAAAAAATCAGTAGTTCACAATCCAAAAATGCTTATTTAGATTCATTACCAACAATACTTACACTTCAAAGACACCAATAACCAACATGTCATTTGTTCCTCCTGCAGAATTTCATAGGTTGTTAAATTCTGGTATCATCCAAAAGTATAATTAGGATGCTATCAATAAAAGGTATTTTTTCATCAGAAATATTAAAACTAATAATTAAACTATTAAACTAAATGATTAACTAAATATTAAAACTAATGGCAACTAACGATCTGTTGTCTTTCCCTATGGTTTATCTTTTCAAGAATATCATATAAATGAAACCCTACCGTATTTGGCCTTTTAACATTTCACCCTCTCAGTTGTGGGAGATCAAGATTTGGCCACCCTGAAATCTATCTCTTTACCTTGGTTGTTTTCTCTAGGGACATTTGACCTCCCCCACTAACTGCCTAAAGAATTTGACATAGTAACTCCTTCCTGGCACAGATCTATCATGATGGCTGTAAAGATAATGTAGGATAAATGTTACAATAGGAAAGGCACCAACAAGCCCATCTTATCGGAAGTTCTGTCTCTCTGGCCACCTTCTCTGGATGGCCCTGCGAGAAGTTGCCAGACAATCATTTACATTTATAAGGAAAATCTCCATTTGTAAAGGTATCTCCCTCTCTGTTTTGGGAAGAGGGGGGGATGGCCTCATTTCTAGAGGCTTATCAATGTGAAAAGTGAGGCCTTAAATCTGCATAATAACCTTACTCTTGTTTACTCTGCTTTAGTGGTAATCTCCTGTAACTGACTCCCCCACCCCCAACATCCTCCTTTGTTGTTGGCTGAACATGGTATTTAAGACGAGAATTTCTGCTATTGTGTTGAGGAACACAGTGTCCCTGCTTTCTCCCATGTATACATGTTATTAAACTTGGTATTATTTTCTCCTGCTAACCTGTCTTGTTAATTATTTGGCCAGCCATAAGAACCTTAAGGAAAAGGGCAGAGGGAGATCCCACCTGTTCCCCCGACACAGTCAAATCAGAATTCGAAAATTCTTGCTCTATGGGCTTTCCAAATCTAAATTCTTACAATTCTAAATGAGTATGGAGACAAAACACACACTACATACTACTTCTAAAAACCTCCTCCTTATCCGATTTTAATTTTAGCACCAACTGCCAAGAAAAACCTTTCCACTGAAAACAAAATTCCATACACATTATGTCAATCATCAATTGATCAGTCATCAGTCTATGTTAACAGAAGGTGAGTTATTATTAGGAAGCTACATAATTTGCACCAAAGACTGTTTAAAGCTCCTTTCATTAAATGCAGTTTACAACCATTCACAGGCTTCAAAGTTCCCCTTGCAAATATAGAGTCAATTATCAGAAACCATTAATGGGATTAGGCTTTTCTATAAAAGTGTCCCAAGGAAGTAGGAAGGCTTATTTGTTTCAAGAACGCAATGAGGAGCCCAATAGCCTGCGCGGAGTCAGGCAGAGGAGCGCTGACCACAGTCCATCTTCTGAAGGAAAGTGTTCACCCCAGGATGTCGAGACCTGGCCTAGACGGGCCCCGGGGAGCATGAACTCAAGGGCTCGCGCAGAGGGCAGGCGACTCCTTGCCGCCCCCTGCACCTCCGCTGGGTGGGCAGGAGGCCCCGCCAGGGTGGGGCCCCGCCAAGGCAGAGGGACCCGCCGGCCAGGCGGCGCTCCTCTGCTCCTCAAAGGGACAGAGTTGGGCTCCCGCCTGGGGCAGCCCGCCAGCAGCCCCGTCCCCATCCGCCGACCCCCCCACCGCGCTCCCGCCATCAGCGGCGGCGATCTCCACGCCGAGCCCGCCGCCCACCGCCTACCTCAGCGCCGCCTCCTGCCCAGCGCTCCTCCACACTGCAGAAAGGAGAGCTCCCCTGTGCTGAAAATCATGGAGGAAGGATCCAGAAACCGCCAATCCCCCTACACAAACCTCAGAGACAGCCACCTGTGCACCTGGGGCCCCGCCTCCAGTGCACACGCCCCGGGGCTCTCCAGCTCGCCAACCCCTCTGCCGCTCTGAGAGCCAGTCCTGCGCATGCGCGGGCCTCCAAGAATACAATGGGAGACGCTGGGGAGCACCCGGAGGGGGATGGGGGTGCGGGGACCAAGGTGTACCTGAGAGGGAGAGCGGGAGCTGGCTGGCACTCTGCAGGCCTTGACTCTGCTCTCCCTGGATGACCAGCAGCTCCTGGAGAAAATCTGCCTTCCATTGAGGCGGCTCCTCCTGTCCTGAGCAGCACGTTACATGATCTAACATTTGTTTAAAAAAGAACAATGACATCCTTAACACCTGATGTGTCGTGTCCCCAGAAGAATTCTCTGCTTCCCCAGAAGACTAGACAGCGAGCAGCTGGGACTGAGTTCTGATCTAGGAAGGAAGGACGCTGAGGGCACAGCTGTCTCCCCTCTGCCGGCTCCTTCCTCTGATCTGTGGCCGTGATGGGGCCACAGCGTTGGGGACTCGTGCAGGTGACAACACTCACATGTTTGCCCACCATATTACATTTCTCATGGTTGAGTGGTTAAAATGGGAGGCTAGCTGTCAGTTTTTCTGACGATTTCACTTGCAGAAATGTCTTTGGACAAAGAAGTTGGTTTTCTTAATTTCTGATTTTTATAATCAATAACAATAGTTAAAATACTTATTTTCTTAATCTCATTGGCATGCTAAAACAAACAAGTCACTTGGTTTTCACCAAATTGGCCACATTTTCATTAAAACTTTGGAAGTATTGCTGTTTGAGGTAAAGAAAGCATTTGGGAAGAACAATTACCCTTGGATAATATCTTCCCAGATAAATGTACAAACACACAGTTATGAGCCGTTCTGAGGGGCCTGAGAAATCCAGTTTGAGTTCTACAATGGATCATCTGAAGTAAGGTTAAATTAGTAATTTTCTGAGGAGTTTACAAGTAAATATTCACGTCGCCTTCATCAAATAGGTCTGATGATTTAAATGAAGGTTGAGCTTAATGATAAAAGTTTTCAAGAGACTGAGAAATATTAAGTAAATGTACTTAAAGAACAAAAAGGTGCAAATCAAAGTAAAGCCCGCCATTATCCTCTTTAAAACAAAGTCACAGTAGCACTATTGTCAAGGTACGAGAAGGAATAGAAATGCTTTATAAAGTCAATTCTTCACTTCTAAATGACCTAACGTGACATTCTAGAAGTGTCCATAGTCTTTCACTCATCTAGATTAAAATTGCTCAATTTATATTTTAAAGACTAATGTATCTGAGGGCAAAATATTCAAGGTCATTGTTTAATTGTTTTTCATTGTTGCAAAGTACATGGGTATAAAGTGTGGCTGAAATCCATGGTCTTGGAGAAGAAAAATATATAGAACTTATTTATCACTCTCACAGCATGTCCTGACTTAATCCTACAAATATCCCAAGAATAAAGCCTCAGTGAATTCCATTCTGTTCTTAGATATGACATCTTTCATTTCTAATGTATATTCTCAAATAAGGCTCTAGCTAGTAATTATGTTCCTGATGCAAATAGGCAGTAAAAAAGAATCCATGCTTGATTAACTCGGGCTCAAGAGGACTACTTAGAACCAAAATTTGTTTTTTGCTTTGTTTTTCTTTATCGATTTCTTTCTTTCTCCTCAGTGGAGTCGGCAGATAAATGACACAGAAAGCTGAGAGACTAGAGGGCAGGGTCTTGAAGAATGTAGGATTTCCTAATCTTCCAGATCTTTTTTATCTTTAAAATTCTGTGATTTTTGCTATTTACATAGGGGTTCATTTTTTTCATTATTTCTCATAGTGATCATAATAGTGAGACTAACAAAACTTAGCACCTGTGGAACATTTTTCGTCGTAAAAATTTATGTCATTCTGACAACTGTTAATATTTTAAAAAGCCACTAAGAGATAACCTGATGCTCAGAGGATTATTAGGGTGGTGAGATTGTTCTGTACATAATGGTGGCTACATGTCGCTATATGTGTGTCAAAACTCATGTAACTGTACAACACAAAGAGTGACCCTTAATCTAGGGACTGTAGTTCATAATGTGGGAGATCAAGATTTGGCCACCCTGAAATCTATCTCTTTACCTTGGTTGTTTTCTCTGAGGACATTTGACCTCCCCCACTAACTGCCTAAAGAATTTGACATACTAACTCCTTCCTGGAACAGATCTTCTGTCTGATGGTTGTAATATAATGTATAACAGATGTTACAATAGAAAAGACACCAACAAGCCCATCTTCTCAGAAGTTCTGTCTCTGGCCACATTCTTTGGATGGTCCTGTAAGGAGTTGCCAGATAGACATTTACATTTATAAGGGAAATCTCCATTTGTAAAGGTATCTCCCTCTCTGTATTTGGGAAGAGGGGGGATGACCTCATTCCTAGAAACTTATCAATGTGAAAAATGAGCCCTTAAATCTGCATAATAACCTTACTCTTGTTTACTGTGCTTTAGTGGTAATCTCCTGTAACTGATTCCCCTCACCCCCAACATCCTCCTTTGTCATTAGCTGAACATGGTATTTAAGACGAGAATTTCTGCTATTGTGTTGAGAAACGCAGTGTCCCTGCTTTCTCCTATGTATACATGTTATTAAACTTGGTATTATTTTCTCCTGCTAACCTGTCTTGTTAATTATTTGGGCAGCCATAAGAACCTTAAGGAAAAGGGCAGAGGGAGATTCTCTCTCACTTCCCCAACAATAACAACGTTTCAATATTGTTCATTCATTGTAACAAACGTATCACACTAATGCAAGGTGTTAATAACAGGGGAGATGGCGCTTGGGAGAGAAGGGAGAGGCAGTACGGTGGGTGTATGGAGCTCTATGTACTGTGGGAGATCAAGATTTGGCCACCCTGAAATATATCTCTTTACCTTGATTGTTTTCTCTGAGGGACATTTGACCTCCCCCACTAACTGCCTAAAGAATTTGACATGGTGGCTCCTTCCTGGAACAGATCTTCTATCATGATGGCTGTAAAGATAATGTAGGATAGAGGTTACAATAGGAAAGGCACCAAGCCTCCTTTATCAAAAACTCTGTGTCTCCCTGACCACATTATCTATAGATGACCCTGAAAAGAATTGTTTTCCTGCCCTCTGAAGTCCCAAGCCACTACCCGCCCCCAACACGCTCCTCGCCTTTAGCTGCGATATTTAAGCAAGCAGCTTAGACAGAGGGACGAGTTGCTCATTTCTGAGTTTCTCCCATGTATACACGTTATTAAACTTGGTATTATTTTCTCCTGCTAACTTGTCTTGTTAATTATTTGGCCAGCCATAAGAACCTTAAGGAAAAGGGCAGAGGGAGACTCTCTCCCTCCCCCGACATGCTATCTGTTCAATTCTCTGTGAATCTAAAACAGTATTGTTAAGAATAAAGTGTTTAAAGATTTTTTGAAAGGCACCGAAAGGTGAGCTAACACTGTAGGGCATCTATTTTGTGCAGAAGGGCAAGGAAGAAGAAGTTGAAATGATTTAAAAAGTTCACCTTGTGACAGTTTGAATTGTGGTGTGTTTCTGAAGCCTTAGACAAGGGCAGGACATAGAATTTGAGACAGGAATGAAATAAAGGAGAAGGAAGACATCAGCGTGATCAGAGCTGATCAATTAATGTTTAGGACAAGTTACTATATTGGATGGATTTGTTTTTATTTTCTTTGCTTTTTAGAAACCTTACACCTTTCTATGAAAGCCACACGTGCACAGTGTCAACAGGTATGTTTCTTACCGAGCGGCACCTGCTTCTCTCCCTCTGCATCTTCTATTCCCTCCCCCTCCTCTCACCACCTCTGACTGATGGTCGCTGTTTCTATCTCCCTTCCTTACTCTTCCTTTCTCCTAATTTTTTTTTTTTCTTTATCTTTGTGTTTCTTTCTCCTCTAACACATCAGACTAACCATAACCTTCCTGGTCACTGTTTAGTTCCACTGAAGGAACTCAGTGGTTTCCATCAAGAAATGATAGATCAGTGTTCTGGGAAAATTTTCTCTATTTCAGCTACTTCTCCACCCTCAATCTGAAGCAGGAAAATTTCTTGGACGTTGAACCAATTTTTTATATTTTTTTTCTTTTTCGAAACCAAATTTCAGAGCTCCTGGTTGTGTTGGAAAAATTCCTGAAGAAGGCTGCCTGGAGTTGAGCGGATAGTTCTTCCTATGGCCATAAAAAAGAATCCTTATTTTGTCCATGGGGCCTCAGGAGAAGCCCTCGTGAGAGAGGAATCCTTGCTAACCCTATGTTGTACCTAGGACTGGCTTCTCCTAAGACAGTGGTTCTCGAACTCCAGTGTGCATTAGAACTGTGGGGAGGTTCCCTACAACACAGAATGCTGAGCCCATCCCACAATTTGTGATCCAGTAGGATGGCGGACACAAGAATTTACATCTCTGATCATTTCCCAGGTGATACTGCTGACCAGCTACACATTGAGAACCACCGGCTTAGAAACCTTAAGTTTCAAAGGATGCTTTGCTTGAACAGACAGCCAAAACTATCAAAATCTTAATCAAGATTCACAAACAACTTCAATGAGTTGGCATTTGGATCTAGAGGCTCCTGAATTTTCAGGGGCTAAAGCAAAGATTACTCTGAGTTCAAGGTTTATGACTCTTCTAAGTGTTGCCCAATTCCTTTGCTTGCTTCCCTCGACCCCTACTTGGCTGGGAAAGAATATTAAAAACAAAGCCAGCTTTGATTATTTAATCTTCAGTCAATTCAGACATTTTTGAGGAAGATTTCTTTGACAGAATAGCCAACTTTCTTTTATCTACACTATTGGAAACGAATTATTAGTGATAACAATGGTTATTTATTGAGGACCTAATATGTCTCAAGCCCTTTACAGACTTATTGCTCTGCTTCTCAGAACCCTACGGCATCCCAGGTGTGTTTACTGTTTCTCTACCACTCCTCTAATGAACCCCCCAGACCACAATTATATTTGACTTCACCATGCCTTCTCTCATTTAATTTAGCAGTAGATTAAAATTAAAGAAGAAACTTGAAGGGGTCTTGAGCCCCAGCAGGAGAAGGTCTAAAGTCTATCCAGGACAAATGGCTTAATGTTGGTTTCTGAGAAGTTTCCAGGGACGAAAACTCCACAACCTCCAGAAATCAGTTCTGATATCTCTAATCAATGATATACATTAATTAATTGGTTTTTTATTGATTGATTGATTGTCTGCTATATTACTTTGCCATATAATAAAATTTTTTTGTGTGTTATTTAAATAATTTTCACTTTATATCCACTTTTTAAATTTAGCCTTCTCTGGACTTCCTCATACATTGAAGATGGTAATTGTCACCTATTAGCATTTTCCTCTTCTGTTTAGATCACCTCAGTTTCTTTACTGTATTAAAAATATTTAATAAGGCCGACCCCATGGCTTAGCGGTTAAGTGCGTGTGCTCCGCTGCTGGTGGCCCGGGTTCGGATCCCGGGCACGCACCGACGCACAGCTTCTCCGGCCATGCTGAGGCCTCGTCCCACATACAGCAACTAGAAGGATGTGCAGCTATGACATACAACTATCTACTGGGGCTTTGGGGGAAAAAATAAATAAATAAAATTATAAAAAATATATATAAATATTTAATAAGTGTTGTTCTTTTTTTCTCCAGTTCTTCTCTAGGTTCAATTTATTGGGTAGTATAGTGGAAAGATGACTTCAGAGGCCCTGTGTGGTAAAGAATCATCTTTGTACTGTATTCAATGTGAATAAAATCTATATTAGTTTTGTGTTCAGTCTAATCTGGAATCTGAACCTTTCTTCCTCCCTCCCTCTATTGTCTGGAATAGTTAATAATCCCAGACTTAGAGTTTTGCTTGTGGAAAGTGTTTCTTGTTCTTGTTGGTTAGTTGGTTTGACCATCTAACAATTCAATTTATTTAGTAGATATGTCAGTTTTCCTATTTTATGTTTTTTTGTGTGTGTCAGTTTCAGTATATGGATTTTTTATAAAGTGAATTTTGACCTTTGCTGTCTAATTCATAGTGTTAAGTATTTCACAAAATGGTGTATCTCGTTAAGATCTAAGCACTCTGTAGAGAATACTTCTTATTTGATTTCTGATACTGGTCATTTGTGTTTCATTTCTTTTTCTTTTCCTTAATCAGTTTTGCTAGTGGTTTATTAACATTATTAATATTTTAAAAATAACTACTTTTAGCCTGATTTATTTCTTTAGTATTTTTCTATTTCATTGATTCTTATCTTTATTATTGTTTCCTATCTGTATTTTTTCCAGTGTTATTCTCTTTTAATTCTTGAGACAGAAGCTGAGATTGTGGATTTCCTGTCTTTCTTCCATACTCATACATTCATTTAAGGGTACACACTGATGTAGCTGGTATCTCTTGTCTTCCCTAGTGTATTTCTAAACTCTGTGCTGCAAGCCATGTCTGCCCCATAGTGTCTCCAGCCCATGATCTGCAACCATGCCAGCCTTTGTGTGTCTCCGTCCCTCTACCTAAAGCTCATATCTTGTGTCGAGTGTCACCATCTCATATGACTGCAGCCCATGTCTGCCCTTTTGTTTTGTCAAGATTTTCTCTTCCCTCTGTCCATACCACCTCTCAAAAGTCTCCATTCCTTGTTCCTGTAGCCCTTGCCAACCCATATGAGTCTCCATCCCCTCTCTCTAAAACCCATGTCAGACAACTAATGTCATTCTCTCACTTACCTGCAGCACGTATATTTTCCTCGAGTGTCTCTATCGCCTGTGCCCACATTTTATACAAGACCTCACATGTCTCTCTCATTCCATGTGTCTGCATCCCTTTCCATCCCTGAGTGTGCCTGTCCGCTGTGCTTCAGCCCATGCCAGCTCGTGTTTGTCTACATTCTCTGTGCCTCCAGCCCATCTAGACAACCAGTGTTTTCATTTACTGTTCCTCTAGCCCCTGTCTGAACTCGTGTGTTTCCTTACCCTGTGCCTGCAACCCATGTGTGCCTCAAGTGTCTTCACTCAAGGTCTCACGCTTGGGTGTCATTCACTTGTTAAAGGACATCTTGGTTCCTTCTAGGTTTTGGCCACTGTGAATAAAGCTGCTTTTTAGATGTTCTTAGGGGTCTGTGTGTGGATGTATATTTTCGCAGTAGTTGGAGAAATACATTGCTGCACAATTGGTGCACCGTATAGTGACACTATATTTAGCTTTACAAGAATTAGCAAGATGTCTTCTTAAGAGGTTGTACTGTGTGTATTCCCATCAGCAGTGAATGAGATTTCCTATTGTCCTACATCCTCACCAGTAATTGGTATTGTTAGTTTTTGGTTTTTAGCTATTCTACTAGAAGAGTAGAGTATTTCATTGGTGTTTTAATTTGCTTTTTCTTGATGCACAATGGATTTTATTTTCCAATAATTCCTTGTTGTTGAGCAATTTATATTTGCTTATTTGCCATGTATATATATATTTTTGGTAACTTGTCTATTCATATTTTGGTCTATTTATTTTAATTTGGGGAGTTTGTTTTCTTGTTGCAGTATTTGATTGGTTCTTTGAATATTTTGCATGCAGGTCTTTCTGCAGATATGTGTTTTACAAATGTATTATCCTAGTCAGGAGTTTGCATTTCCACTCTGTGAATGCTGTCTTTCCCAGATTGGAGAGTTTAAATTTAACCAAGTCCACATGATCAACTATTTTCTTCATGGATTGTGCTTTTTGTCTTGTATATGAAAACTAATCATCAAACTATAAATCATGAAGGTTTTCTCCTGTTTCCCAGTATGATTTTTACAGTTTTGCATTTTATATTTAAGTTGATGAGTGATTTTGAGTAAATTTATGTCTAAGGTGCAAAGTTGGTGTCTTTGTTCATTTATTTCCATAGGGTAGTCCTTTTGTATCATCACCATGGTTGATGATGACTAGAGACTAAAAGACTAAAGACCTAAAAGACTATTATTTTTTATGTTGGAGTGCATTTATTGTCTTGACCAAGATCAATTTGTCTGTATTTTCAGAGGTCTATGTGTGGACTTTCCATGTTTTTTCATTTACTTCTGTGTCTATTCATTTTTTTTTTATTTTTTAATTTTTATTTATTTATTTTTCCCCCAAAGCCCCAGTAGATAATTGTATGTCACAGCTGCACATCCTTCCTGTTGCTGCACGTGGGACACCGCCCCAGCATGGCTGGAAAAGCAGTCGTAGGGGCGCCCCTGGGATCCGAACCCGGGCTGCCTGCAGCGGAGCGCGTGCACCCAACCGCCAAGCCATGGGGCCGGCCCTATTCTTTTTAAAATATCAGGGCTCAGATCCCTGGCCTTCACCGACGCACGGCTTCTCTGGCCATGCTGAGGCTGCATCCCACATACAGCAACTAGAAGGACGTGCAGCTATGACATACAAATATCTACTGGGGCTTTGGGGGAAAAAATAAATAAATGAAATTAAAAAAAGTAATTCAGAACAAAAACCACCATCCTAGTTGATGAATATTTAATGGGGACTCTGTCAGTCCCAGAGCTGCTGACAGAGGCAGTTCCCAAAGCTCCAGCAGGTCCCGGGAGAGGACAGCACTGGTAATCAGTGTCGTCAGAGTTTGGATGAGGCGTGGTCATTCTGTGGATGTTAGAACTGAGTGGAGTGCTCAAATGCAGCCCAGTGACTCTAGACCTGAGCTCGGCTCAGAAGCCAGTTGACTTGTCATTCGCTCTGAGCATGGTGTCTTCCGTCTGCTCGTGCCCCTTTTTGCCATTTCTCATGCTTCTCCTAACTCTTTCTCTTTCCTACACCTTCTTTCTTATTTTTTCTCTCTTTCTTACTTTTACTCTCTATTATATTCCTTCTCCTTATCAATTTTTTCTTCCTTCTCTTATTGTTCTCATTCATTTTCTTTTTACTTTGTAGTACAGTTACTCTGTACATCACGTTCATCTTAAAATCTTGACCCTCTACAACTTTTATACTTCAGCTAGCTATTTTGAAGAAAGTGTTTTGATAAATTTCTCTTAGATGTTATAACATGGTGATTCAAGGAGACAAAAACTATCACGAAAGGAATGGGGATGGAGAATGAATTCAGTTCAGGTAGCCATGGAATTAGACAGAGGGAAACTGAGAGCTTAGGTGTGGGTGTTCAAAATATTTCTTGATACATCTTTGTAGTTCATTGGTGTGGTAAACTGCACACAGTCTTATTTACTGTTGGAGCCCAGAAGTTTGCTCCTCTGGGCAGGTCAGCAGGTCTCGCTTGGCCTATAGAAAAGAAGCTAGGAAACACTGCCTGCATTTCTAATGTAAAGAACTGTTCATGTTCCACCAGGAGATCTTTTGGGCTCTTCCCTGCACTATCTGAATAGAAAAAGAGGAAGAGAAGCTTTTCTCAATCTGCACAAAGCCGGGACCTTATCTTGAGTTTGAGAGGATTTGCATGTGACTGAAAACAAAGTGTTCCCAAGTTTGGATTTGCTTTAACAAGATCTATTGGCTGGCTTTGATGTTAAAGGTCTTTATTCAAAATTGGCTACCTCTAGTGTTAAGTTCAGAGTTGAGATTTGTGAGTATAAGAAAGAAGAATCCCTTTTTGATTAACTCAATGAAATACAATATTTGGGAAAATGGTTATATTTGATGGCCACTTGTTAATATTCTGTTGCCACAGTGACATCTGTTGGTAAGTGACTACTTCATGCTATTCTCGATTATTTCTGTTTGAAAGACACGCCCTGAGCTTGATAAATAAATTGCAAGCAATAGGATATATTGGAGCATATGAGGAAGCCATTTGAGGTAAATCTAATTCAGCCTGAGTTTGTTTTTCCAAAAGGGCCTGCCACCTGCATTGTGTATCTGCTTTGCCATGTCTCAAAGAGAAGAGTAAATTCCTTTAAGGTAAGGATGCAGCTTTCCCCTCATTGGCATTGCCTTAAGGATAAGCATTTCTCCCTAAGCTGGGATTATACTGCTGCACTCATCCTGTGACCACCCAGTTTGAGACAACAGACCTGACACCAGCCAAACCCATCAAGACAGCAGACCTGCTCCCTGTTGTGTCCATCAATAGCTATTCTGGCAGGGCAACCTGGCATGGTGATCTTGTGGCTATTGTAAAAGGTACATTACAATCCTATGTGATACATGCTCTTTGACGATACATAACCACTCTATACATCCCACTTCTTCAGTGCCCTTCCTTCCTTATGGAAGGAAGGCCCAGGGCCATGGTCCTCAAAAGTTGGCTCATAATAAATTCACCCCAATTTTGATTTATACATTGGTTACAGATTATTGACGTAGACATTTCTTGGTGTAGTCATGGCAGGATTTCAGAGAAACCCACCAGAGACCACCTGGAATCTACACTGAACTGGCATTGGGTACCAATAGGGACCCATTGTGTCCTCCAGATTACTGCATTCTTCAGGTGACCCCAGTGAGTTCTCCTGAAACTTGGACCTCTTTATTTTAAGTCGACAGTCCAGAGTTTATTCGAGCTGTTTTCAAGGCTTAAGACTAGGTGTCTTGTCGGGGGAAAAGGGAGAATCTCCTTCTGCCCTTTTCCCTAAGGTTCTTATGGCTTGCCAAATAATTAAAAAGACAGGTTAGCAGGAGAAAATAATACCAAGTTTAATAACATGTATACATGGGAGAAACTCAGAAATGAGCAACTCGCCCCTCTGTCTAAGCTGCTTGCTTAACTATTGAGCTAAAGGCAAGGAACGTGTTGGGGGTGGGTAGTGGCCTCGAACTTCAGAGGGCAGGAGGACAATTCTTTTCAGGGTCATCTATAGATAATGTGGTCAGGGAGAGACAAAGTTTTTGATAAAAGAGGCTTGGTGCCTTTCTTATTATAACCTCTATCCTACATTATCCTTACAGCCGTCATGATAGATCTGTTCCAGGAAGGAGCCACCATGTCAAATTCTTTAGGCAGTTAGTGGGGGAGGTCAAATGTCCCTCAGAGAAAACAATCAAGGTAAAGAGATATATTTTAGGATGGCCAAATCTTGATCTCCCACAGTCTTAAGGGGGTGCTGGTACATTCTCTAGGTCAGAGGAACCTAGGGAGGAATTCCTAGGAAAGAGAAATGTAAAGGGAATTTCATAGGCCTGGGGAGCCTAGGGGGAACTTTTGGAGTGAATGGGGCAGGGTGACTTATTAATATGGCTTAAAATTGGGAAGAATTATGTTTATAAAGTATGAACAAAACTGCTTGATAGAGAAATGAGAGACTGAATCTGTTCAGCTCCGAAGAAAAGGGACATTGTTCCTCCCGACCTTTCATGAATTCTCAGGCAACTGAGAATCTCAACGGGGGTGTCAGAGGCGAACACCACGACGTGTAACGGTCCTTCCTATAGGGAGCTCCACTATCATTCATGTTAATTAATCACAGGTTCGTCCAGGGACGCACACAGGAGGGTTGGTCACCCGGGCTCCACACCCCCATGGCAGTACCTAGACTGCGGGCGGAAGAAACTGAGGCACGTAAGAGAGTGATTACGACCTTTCTTTAGCGAGCAACACTCACAAGCAGTACACTCTTGACCCACTACACAGTCCCTAGAAATTGTTCAGACTTTGTAGTAAAATAAAAGAAAAGAAAAGCGGGAAATTGAGTTTGCTGGACAGTTCCCGGCTGGGCAGCCTGGCCTCTGAACCCAGGAGACTTGCCCAAGTGCTAAGACAGCAGGGGGACTAAGACTGAAAGAAAAAAAAAAGGTTAAGAAGATTTCTGCAGATAGAAGCTAATAAATTTTCTAAAACAACGGCTATAAAATCTTTGTTGCATTTGTCTGTTCTTCATGTGTGCGTCTCTACATGTATGTTGTATGTGTGTGATATCTTACCTCCGGAGGTTATGGTCAAAATCCAGAGGTCTATTCAATTAACTTGAAGTAAGCACTTACAAAAGTTGTTTCTAAATCCAAATATTTTTCCAGTTAACGTGATATGAAATAATCTTTGGTAAATAAAAGCTTATTTAAGCTTGTTAGTTTTCAGCACTGGATATGATGCAGATATGCAGCCTTTATTCGTCAAATAAATTGATGTTATTTCTATTACAAAACTGGTCTCAAAAATAGTAAATGATGGCTAATATTATCTAATGTCTCATAAAGTCTTGTAGGCAATCTAAATAATTATTGAGGGGCCGCCCCGTGGCTTGGCGGTTAAGTGCGCGCTCCGCTGCTGGTGGCTCGGGTTCAGATCCCGGGTGCGCACCGATGCACCACTTGTCAGGCCATGCTGTGGCGGCGTCCCATATAAAGTGGGGGAAGATGGGCACAGATGTTAGCCCAGGGCCAGTCTTCGTCAGCAAAAACAGGAAGATTAGCATGGAAGTTAGCTGAGGGCTGATCTTCCTCAGAAAAAAAAAAATTCATTAGGTATCTAGGTCATTTCCAAATAAGATAAAATATTGGACATTGATTGCTAAATATAGGTTTATCTACTTTTGGCTTATTACAGAAAAACTAAAAGGTGTTTTGGGTCTATTGGTAAACATGTCTTGTGTTTTATTTAGAAGATTGTACTATAAGGTAACATGTTTCGCAAAATTATAAAAAGTGTCCATATAAATTTGTCAAGCCACAAAATGCTAAAGTAAAAGAAATTTTATAATTGCTTACTTAGTTTTTACTTAAAAATTAATGTTTCTAAGGGTTAAAAATTTCTAATATGTGATTAAGCTACTAAAAAATTAAGAAAAATATGTTTGTATTCAAGGAGAGTAAGATGTGTGTTTTCATTAAGAAGATATGAAAAATGGAAATATTTTTGTTTGGTTAGGAAAGATAAATTTGCCCTGAAAAGTACTAGAAGGAAAAAAAAAACAGCACATGGCACAAATTCTGAATGTAAACAAAAAGTTATAGAAGGTTTGTTGAAGAGAAACCCTGAGGAGTTTTATACACGGTCAAGTTGGCTAAGATTAAACTAAATCCGATTAAGTAAATGATTTTTAATATCAAAAGTAAGCTGGTACAAAATTCAAATTTGGTCTTCTTCCTTTTAAAAGGATAATTTTATTCTACTCTTTTTTTTCTTCCCCCAAAGCCCCAGTATATACTTGTACGTCAGAGTTGCACATCCTTCTAGTTGCTGTATGTGGGACGTGGCCTCAAAATGGCTGGAGAAGCAGTGCGTCGGTGCGCGTCTGGGATCAGAACCAGGGCCGCCAGCAGTGGAGCGTGCGCACTCAACCGCTAAGCCACAGGGCCGGCCCTATTCTACTCTTAATCTACTCTTGATAGAGGTTAATACATAAAAAGATTTTTCTTCACCTTTGAGTTAAGTTTATCTAAAGAACAGAAATCTGTTTTGTTAAGGTAATTTCCTATGTTCAAAAGACTGAGGTTTCTCTATTAAGGTCTTTTTGACTGTTTAACTGCTGTTTGTTAAGTAAGCATGATTTCACTGCGACAAGAGCAGCAACTCCTTGATCTTGTCTGACCAAGTGTTTAAAACCCTTCTATATTTTTGAAAATCTCCCCAAAATTCATATCCTAAATAAAGTCTGTCTAATAACTTTTTTCTTTGAGAATTTTCAAAGGGCCCTGGCAATTCTCAAGCAAATTTTATCTCTTCCTATAAAGAGGGAGATACTAAACTAATTAGACTTGTTAAGTATGCTAAATTGCACGGGCAACATTGTCAAGTAAATGAGAAAACTTCTTAGGTTATACTGCGTAGGTAAATATTACTCACTATTTTAACCCTGCTATCTTGTTTCCAACATTACAAGAGGAAGGACCACGACTGCATTCTATTTAATTTGGTTTACAGATGGGTCTTACTTAAGTGATAAGCAAGATATTACCAAGCTGGATATGCTGTCCAGCCCCGAGAATGCCTGTGTGGGGGAAGAGGGAGAATCCCCCTCTGCCCTTTCCCTTAAGGTTCTTATAGCTGGCCAAATAATTAACAAGACAGGTTAGCAGGAGAAAATAATACCAAATATAATAACATGTACACATGGGAGAAACCAGGGACAATGCGTTCCTCAACACAGTAGCAGAAATTCTGATCTTAAATACCGTCTTTACATAAAGACAGAGGAGGATGTTGGGGGTGGGGGGTGTCAGTTACAGGAGATCATCACTAAAGCTCTGTAAACAAGAGTAAGGTTATTATGCAGATTTAAGGCCTCACCTTCCACATTGATAAGTTTCTAGAAATGAGATCATTACCCCCTTCCCAATACAGAGAGAGAGATACCTTTACAAATGGAGATTTCCCTTATAAATGTAAATGTTTGTCTGGCAACTCCTTGGCAGGGCCATCCAGACAATGTGGCCAGAGAGACAGAACTTCTGATAAGATGGGCTTGTTGGTGTCTTTCCTATTGTAACATCTATTTTACATTATATTACAGCCATCAGATAGAAGATCTGTTGCAGGAAAGAGTTACTATGTCAAATTGTTTAGGCAGTTAGTGGGGGAGGTCAAATGTCCGTCAGAGAAAACAATATAGGTAAAGAGATATATTTCAGGGTGGCCAAATCTTGATCTCCCACACCTGCTAATTCCTATTAACTCTGCTAACCCTATAAAAGACTTCTTTCCACAGGCTTGAAAGAAATCGCCACCAAAGAAGAGAAACAGATATAGCAGTCAAAAGGGGGAGTTTTTGACACCCCCTCACAGATGTGGTTGCACCCAGTAAAAAAACCCATAGTATCTATTGGAGCACAATTGCCACTGCTCCAGCATATACACCAATTAACCCATTGGGCCCCTGAAAAGATAATTTTGTGGGAAGAGCAATGCTTTAAAAAACCTTCTCCCACAGCGGCTCATAAAGCTATACTGATTGTGTTATATGCCCAAAATATCATCTAGGGAAACTACTACATGAATCACAAGGCCACTTTGCCTTTACTAAGGGACCCTTTGAGGTATAGCAATTGGACTGTGTCCATATGCCACCATCTCAAGGATAAATACATCTTGTAATGACTGCATGTTCTCACATTGGGTTGAGGCCTTTCCTTGCAGAAGAGCAATGGCTCTAATAGTAGGCAAATTACTATTAGAGAGAATAATTCCTGTTTGGGGAATTCCTGCTGAGTTACATAGTGACCAGGGAACTCATTTCACTGGACAAATAATTAGTCTATTTGTAATATTGGGCCAATGATACAGCATTTCCACTGCGCTTAACATTCCCAATCCTCAGGATTGGTGGAAAGAACTAACGGCACAATCAAAACTCAACTGGCAAAGCTTTCAGGAACATTTCATCTCATGGCTGAAAGCTCTTCCACTACTGTTCCTCAATCTTAGATCCACGCCCTTTGCTAAACATCGGCTGTCTCCTTTTGAGATAATAACTGGATAGCCTATGCAATTAGATAAAGAAATGTATGAATCAACTTCGCGTAAAGAAAATATCTTAATTACTGCCAAGGTCTCATTGAGACACTTAAAAATACATATATATGAGAAGTCGGTAGCCGATTCTTTTTACAGAGCCCTCCCAGACCTTAAGGATGATAACCTAGAAAATTTATTTATCAGAAGAGACATCAAGTAAAAGACTCTACAGCCCTATTGGAGAGGAACATACCAGGTACTTTTAACCAGTTCCTGCACTGCAGAATCAAAAGACATAGACTCATGGATTCACATTTCTTGTTTTAAAAAGAGGCTTTTGCATCTGAGTGCGTTACTGTTCCTATTTCTGAAACCTGACTTCAACTGGCCAATACGAATATCTCCAAAACAGGATGAGAAGAAGACAACATCACTTGTAGACAGCTGTCCCAAGACTCCAGACCAGGACTGTATTCCCAACCTTAAATCCACTCATTTAAACCTTTGTTATGCTTAAACTGTATACCTAATTTATAATTGTTACATTTAAGATTTTCAGAATACTATCATTTTCAGAATACTTAAGGAAGGTGCTTGATTTGGAACAGAGTGGTCTTAAAGTCCAGGCATTTATCAGGTGGCTCCTAATATAACTTAATGGTTATATAGAACAAATCTCTGACCTTGACTACGGGCCTGATGTGTAAAACACTGCACCCGATCTTCCCTTAAATGCAGGGAAGGCTTCACAGTCACAACTGCTGCCAACCTGCCTCTGCTTAAGGCCAGATGGGCTCATTCAGTGTTTCCCTGGTATGACCACCGAGCAGCTAGCTATATTTGTTCCTTTTTTAGGGCTAAAGGATGTCACATCACATACAGAAGCCCTTAGTGACAGTCAAGCAGGAATTGCTTTATTAAATATTAAAACGTCTTTAATAAAAAGACTGTCCTTCAAAATAGAATGGCCTTAGATATTTTAACTACATCCCAAGGTGGTACATGTACAATCATTCAAACTGAATGCTGTGTTTTCATACCTGACGAGTCTTCCAATGTGTCGTCTCTGCTAAAGCCCATGAAAAAACAGGTGAATGCCTTAAGCGATCCTGCACCCAGTCTTGAGTTGTTTGGCTGGCTCCCTTCTGGTATTGGTTCCCTTTTTTGATCTGGATTGCAATTCCTATTTCTATTACTTCCTGGAATTCTTGTACTAGTCATAATATTTAAACTAATTGCTGTTTTCTTTACTCAGTGCTGTAAGACTGTCATGTAAGCTGGAGTAATGAAACTTGAGGTGGTCGATTGATCTTATAGCCTTGGACAAACTTCCTTTTTTGATAAGGACTACGCCTAAGAACTCATTTTAAAATAATCTTTTCAAAGATGTTAAATGATTATCATTGTTACTGTACTTGTTCTATAATTGTGAATAGCGTCAATACAAGGAGTCATAAAAAGCACATATGCAATGCTTGTGCAACAACCTAAAATTAATCCAAAACCCATGAAATGCTTCCTCTATTAATATATGTATCCCTCTTTGCTTGTCCACTATATCCAATTAATTCCCCCCAACGGGGACAACTGGGCAAATAAATGAGATAAAAGCCTGGCACCGAGGGACATGAGGGACCCAGGGCTGGCAGCAACCACCCTGGGGCTGACAGACAATATTTTGATCATCAATGCTTTCTATCAAAATATTATAGATCAAAAAGGGGAAAATGATAAATAAACGGCAAGCAATAGGATATATTGGAGCCTATGAGGAAGCCGTTTGGGGTAAAACTAATTCGGCCTGTGTTTGTCTTTCCAGAAGGGCCTGTCGCCTGCATTGTGTATCTGCTTTGCCATGTCCCAAAGAGAAGAGTAAATGCCCTTAAGATAAAGATGCAACTTCCCCTTCCTTGGCATTTCCTTAAGGATAAGCATTTCTCCCTAGGCTAGGATGTGACTGCTGCAGTCATCCTGTGACCACCCAGCTCTAGACAACAGACCTGACACCAGCCATGCCCATCGAGACAGCGGACCTGCTCCCCACTGTGTCCATCAATAGCTGTTCTGGCAGGGCAACCTGGCAGGGCGATCTTGTGGCTATTGTGAAAGGGACATTACAATCTCATGTGATACATGCTCTTTGATGGTATATAACCGCTCTGTACACTCCACTACTTCAGTGCCCTTCTTTCCTTACGGAAGTAAGGCCCAGGGCCATGGTCCTCAAAAGTTACTTCATAATAAACTCACCCCAATTTTGATTTATAGATTGATTACGGATTATTTACATCGACATGTTTTACAAGTAATAAAATATCTTGAAAGGAAACAATAAAGCAGCAGCCTTGCATTACACATGAAAGCTGTGCTCCCCCTGGAGGGAAAATGAGGATACAACATGGGTTGAGTACTTGATTTTATAATCCACTGGTGCCTTTCAAAAATATAGCTATTATTGTAAGAGTAAAGATATCCTTAAGAACAGTGCCACAAAACAGGTTTTCCCAGCTTCTTTTTGTCAGAGCTGAAACCAACATCAGGCTGGGGCACTTGAAGAGGCATGTGGACTCAGCTGAGGGTTATTTAATTACCTTGAGATGATTAGCCAATAGCGAACAGGATGCAGAATGATTAAAAACAGGTAAAGGGACATAAAGTTGGAAATAATTAAGAAAAATATCGCCTTCAAAATATCCTATCATTATTTTTATAGCATTTTTTTTTTTAAGGCATGACTAGGATAGTATGTTAGATTTTTCTAAATCCTTATCTCCAGGGCATATATTACTGAGTTCTTCATTAAATATGATAATGCCAAAGAAAACCTGGACAAAAGTATTCTGTACTATCAACAAGGACAAAACATGTACAACATTGCTCTATACATTAAGATTCCAGCTGTAATAGTCAAGATATATATTCATGTGTGTAAAATTATAATTTTCTATTTTTCTCGGGCTGTGAACCATGGTAAAATATATAATAATAAGCAGAAAACCTGATGAACTAGGTGATTTAAAACACCTGATGTTACAGCTTGGCCATTCAAGGGTGAAATACATCAATTTACATTTCACACCTTCTTTCCTTCTAGCCAGTGAAGTGTCTGGAAGACACAAAATTAATTGAGAGTTAACAGTATTTGGAAGCAGTTGAGGTTAAGCCCTCAACGATGGTGGCCCTTACTTCTGGAGCCATTGACTCTTTGTCATATGTTTATTGTATAGACGAGTTCTCTTCTTAGATGATTTGTGTATGTTTCACAGAAGAAAGACAGGGCAGGAGAATTAACTATCACTCTACACCGGTTCCTTTACTGTATTACCTCATGCAATTCTTACAGTAATCCTTTAAAGTAACTATTATAATTCATATTTAGCTGATAAAGAAAACCATGTTTAGTGGCCTGCTCGGTGGCGCAAGCGGTTAAGTGTGCGCAGTCCGCCGCGCCTTCCTGGGGTTCACCGGTTCGGATCCTGGGCACGCGCCGACGCACCGCTTGGCAAGGCATGCTGTGGTGGCGTCCCGTATAAAGTGAAGGAAGATGGGCATGATGTTACCCCAGGGCCAGTCTTCCTCAGCAAAAAATGATGAGGATTGGCAGATGTTAGCACAGGGCTGATATTCCTCACAAATAAAATAAGACCATGTTCACAAAATTGATCAAGGGTGAGAGGGAAGATCTGAACATCAGTCTGTTGGGTTTATGCCTCTATTCTCTCCACTGTGATAAAAATGGTACTTCAACATGGGTACTCACCATCTGGCTATTTAATACCAGTTCCTGTCAGCATCATTGGATGAGATGAGATGAGAACTTTATTTCCAAAGTTATTCTATTATATTTAAACTAACTATTTATGAGTCAGATGTCAAGACATGTTTTAGAGACAGAGAGAACAACTGATTAGCTCACCTACACATTTTTCAGTTTTACTATAACATTCATGTGTCACATTGTGTCAACTTTACCAACTTTAGTGCTTCACTGTTCTTTTTTAAAAAACTCACAGTTTCATTTTCCATGTAAAACACCTTGCTGCTCTCTTCTTAGTCACTAGAGGGCAGTTCTGTATGTCTGTAAATTACCACTGCAGCAGGAAACGAGAGGTCTTAAGCCAGTTTGCTCTGTACAAATGATGGACATGGGAGGATTTCTGGTCCATCAAGGCTGCTTGTGTTATTCCGTGGCCTAAGGGGGATGTCCAGGACTACTTAGTCAAAAGCACGAAGCAGAGTCAGAAAGCATCCTCTAAGTTCTTCTTCAGATGTGAGTTCAGGCACCTATCTTCTCACCTGAGCACACTGGAGTTTATTGAATGTGTTCTGACTCTTACTCTCTCCCTGTAGTTAATAAGTCTGGGAGCTCCATACCCCTAGAAAAAAACATACGACTCATAAAGCCTTTTCTCAACTAAATGGAGTTGAGGGCTATGGTGTTGCCCGAGAGTCTGATGCTTAAAGCAAACGCAGCTGGTGCTCATGTGGAGGGAAAGAGCATCAGCTACCTCTGGAAGGCTTTTATTGATGCTCCTATGGAATGAGCAAGTTTAAAATAAAACCACATTGCTTAAACCTCACTAACTGATTATTTTATTTTCAAGTAATATGCTGTGAAAATCTGCTATGTCTAAAAAATTATTTCATAAAACTGAAACAATTCTGTTTTTTATTCTCTGGTATTTGAAATACTATTAAAACTGTAAATCCTTTAACATTCTACAATATACAAATAGGCAAATTTCAATTATAGTCTCAAAAAATGTTTGCTCCCATGTTAAAGATTAATATATGGTAGCAAAACTGGTTACCACCCAGTTTTTAACTAAGTTTTTGCTTTTGAAATTACATATAAAATTTGTGTTTTGAAGTATTTTCCTAAAACTCAGCATCTTTCTGATAAATGGACTAGTTGAGAGGTAACTAGAATGAAATTTGATCTTTAAAACTCTAGCTTTGTGTAAGAATTGATAATATCAGGCAGTTGAATGTTGGGTCTCTCCACATTATGATATTTATTAATTGTGAATAGCCACATCTATTACAAAGTGCTGAATAATAACAAGAAATTGAACAATATCAGCACTCTCTTAACACACATGTACCGTTTATATGCAAATAAACTCTCAAAGGTCAGAAAAATGCTTCTGATTTCAGATAACTGGTAAAATACTATCTCATTCCAGTACTAACCTCATTTGAAATTGACTTAAAACTTTTCTCTTAGGATCACTGCTCTTATCAGTGACCCCAGGTCCCCTCAATGTCTCATTTGGTTGCAAACCTATCTGAGGAATTGAATATTCTCTTCCATTTGTTCTCTTGAAGGTATCTGTGATAGTACTTTTTATACAATGACTAGTTGGTACAATTTATTATTAGTTTCAGAAACACCTTGGGCTGGCCTTGTGGCTTAGCAGTTAAGTGCGCGCTCTCCGCTACTGGCAGCCTAGGTTTGGATCCCGGGTGCGCACTGATGCACCGCTTCTCTGGCCATTCTGAGGCCGTGTCCCACATACAGCACCTAGAAGGATGTGCAATTATGACATACAACTATCTAATGGTGCTTTGGGGAAAAAAAAAAGGAGGAGGATTGGCAATAGATGTTAGCTCAGAGCCGGTCTTCCTCAGCACAAAGAGGAGGATTCGCATGGATGTTAGCTCAGGGCTGATCTTCCTCACAAAAGAAAACAAAAAAAGTAACATCTTTATTTAGGAACAAATCAAGGAAACACATGTGAGGAATGTGGGGTCGCCTAGCTGTTGGTGCTTGATGGATTCCTCACGTGAATCTTGGCATAGAAAAGTTTAAAGAGTAAAGCAGCATTGGTCAGATCAAAAGTGTGGGGTGAACGTAATTCTGAAGGAATAATGATGGAGACGTAAAAACAAGAAGCCACTTGAATTGCATTGGAAGATATTAGACACATCAAGGGGCTGGGAAAAAAATCTTGTTTAATGTAAGTTCTTTCTAAACTCTAAGGCAAAAAGTAATATGAATTTACATGGTAATTATAAAACACAAAACAACAATTCACAAGACAAGTAAACAACTAAATTAGAAACCAGAATAAGAAAAATAGAGGTTAAAGGAGAGATGGAGAGAGCTGGTTGGGGTCAGAAAACATGGCTTAGTCATCCTTGAAGTCTCCCTCAGACTCTGATCATTCTTAGTGCTCAGTAAACACTTTGAGCCCATGAGCCTGGGGAGGGGCAAAGTGAGAGGTGGTTGGGAGGGGACACAATGCGAGGATATCCTTGTGGAGGCACTGACATTGAAAATCAGTGACATTTTGTCAAAGTGTTTACCATAATATATTAAGTATTATCCTGGAAAGTTAAGGATTTTTCTGGAATGTGCGTTTTCATTTTATGGAAACTCCAACTAGCCCAGAGAACAATTTAGACATTTCAGCTTTAGAAATAAAGAGAGGGGCCAGCCCTGTGGCACAGCGGTTAAATGCACATGCTCCGCTGCGGCGGCCCCGGGTTCACAGTTTCGGATCCTGGCGCGCACCGATGCACTGCTTGTCAAACCATGCTGTGGTAGCATCCCATATAAAGTAGGGGAAGATAGGCACAGATGTTAATCCAGGGCCAATCTTCCTCAGCAAAAAGAGGAAGATTGACATCGGAAGTTAGCTCAGGGCTGATCTTCCTCACAAAAAAAGAAAGAAAAGGAAATAATGAGAAAATTTTCTGTCAGTTTTAAGAATGAAAACCGGTTAGCATCTGGAAAACAGTTGCAATTTAGGATGAGAATGTGGAGAAAGAATTAGATGTCACACGTTGTTTTTGCTTTTCTGTAGGGCAGCAAGGCTTGCAGAGGGAATGAAGTTCCATCTTTGCTCTATTGAGTTTGAGAAGATGTAAAATTCATTGGTGCTGGGCAACACTGTTGACCTGTGGAGAAACACAAATGGTTCAAGCAGCTGATCTAAAGGAATAACTGAGCTCATAAAAGTTCTTAGCTAATGAAAGGTGTTTCTTCTTTATTGAATTTTACGGGACATCCATTGACCTATATGTCCAAGGTATTTGTGGTAGGTATTGAAGGAAATACAAAGAATTATAAGGTTCCAAGCTCCTCCACATACATGAAATGGTTTGCAAGATGTATTTAGATTCTGCCAAGGTATTTAGTGTATGTTGTATTACAGAACTTAAAAAAATGGAAATGTTATTGAGAAATTGTAATTAAGGACAGCCTCTTAGGAGAGGTGAACTAGATCAAGTCCTCAAAGGGACCACTGTTGGACAATGGAGGGAAGAAAGAGTGGATTTCAGATGGGGGAAGAGGGGAAAGTACAGACGTAGAAAGGAACATGGCATTTTGGCATGAGGTGAGGAAGCCATGACAGGCACAGTCTTCCCATGACTGAGAGGTGGCTCAGTTTCCTCCTCCAGGAGCCCAGCACTGCTTCCCACCTCCTGGCCTCCTCCACCTGCAGACCCCCTGCCTGAGCCAAGGCCTATCTTATCTGGATCACTGCCTAGTCTCCCAACAGGTCCCTTTACTTCCAGTCTTAATTTCTTCTAATCTTTCCTCCCCAATGCCTCCAAAGTTACCTTCTGGAATCCAAATTTGCTTAAATCTGACATCTGCTTAGACTCTTTCAATGACTGCTTAGAGCATCCGTGAGATCATTCAGACTCCTGAGCTGGACACGCAGGCTTTGCCTTGCTGTCCTCATCTTTAGCCTCATCACTGACTGTCTCCTACATGTTCACTTTGTTCCAGCCTTAAAAATACCATTTTCTGAAAGCTTTAGCATCCTTTACATCTGTCTTTTTATATGTGTTTCTTCTGTCCTCCTACTCCCTTTTTTGATCAACTTAATTCCTATTTCTTAATCTAAACTCATGTCAATTGTTCCTTCCTCTTGGACACTTTTCCTGAGAGGTCTCCATCTAGAGACCACTTTCGATGTCCCCACTCTGGGACCCTGTACTTATCTACATTTCCATAACTGTAGTTTTATTCATGTCTCATAGACAGTGAGCTCCTTAAAGCTGAGACTATCCTTCTTCTTGATGAATAAATGGCAAGCAATAGGATATATTGGAGCACATGAGGAAGCCATTTGGTGTAAAACTAATTGGGCCTGAACTTGTTTTTTTTTTTTTTTCCCAAAAGGGGCCTGTAGCCTCTGTTCATCCATTGTACATCCGCTTTAAGCAATTAATATGTCCCAAAGACAAAAGCAATGTCCTTAAGATGTAAATGCAACTTCCCCCACATTGGCATTTCCTTAAGGATAAGCATTTCTCCCTAGGCTAGGATTTGATTGCTATGCTCATCCTGTGACCACCCAACTCGAGACAACAGCCACACACATGGAGACAGCAGACGTGATACCCACTGTGTCCATCAATTGACGTGCTGACAGGTCGACGTCATGAATACTGTAAAAGGGACATTGCAATCACATGTGATACATGGTCTTTGATGGTATATAACCACTCTGTACACCTCACTTCTTTGGGCCTCCATTTCTTTGTGAAAGGACTCTCCTGGGCTTTATGGCCTTCAAAGGTTGGCTCATGATAAACTCAACCCAATTTTGATTTATAGATTGGTTGGATTATTTGCGTCGACATCCTATTAGTCCTTCCAGTATCTGAACACAGTACCTGACACCTTTGGGGCACTCAGAAAATGTTTGATGAGTGAATAAGTATGTGGGAGACCACACTGACTGGAGCAGAAGGGGCTTTTCAGGGAGTGGTAGAAAATCCGCTCACATTCCTACCATAGTGGTTGAGTCTGTGGGCTTTGGACCAGTTTGTCTGGGCACCAATCCCGGTTATTCTACTTTTAACTGGGGAACAGGTGCAAAGTATTTACTCTCTGAGCCTTAGTTTCCTCATCTACAAAATGCGGCTACTGATAACTCATCTCATAGTGTTTTAGTGAGATTTAAATACATTAACTTATGTAAAGTACTTAGAAGAGCTCCTGGAACATAGTAGGCACTAAAATGTTAGCTACCTTAAGTTATCCTTATTGCTCTTCTATCTGAGCAATACTCTGGTTTTGAAAAAATGCTTTCATAATATAGTTGATCCTCATTATTTGTGGATTCCGTGTTTGCACACTTGCCCACTAGCTAAAATGTACTGACAGCCCCCAAATCAACACTGACAGGGCTTTCATGTCCATTTGCAGATAAGCACAAAGTGGTGAAAAATTTGATTCACTGGACGTGCATGTTCCCAGCTGAGGGGGAACCAGGTGACGTTCTGCCCTCGTTTCAGCCCATACTGTAAACAAGTGTCCTTCTTGCAGTCTATTTAGTGCCTCATTTCTTATCTTTTTGTGCGTTGTGTTGGTGATTTTGCTGTTTAATATGTCCCCCATGTGTAGTGCTGCAATGCTGCCTGGTGTTCCTCAGGGCAGGAGGCTGTGACGTACCTTTACAGAGAAAGTATGTGTGTTGGACAATCTTCTTTCAGACGAGGTACAGTGCTGTTGGTGTGAGTTCAATGTTAATATATCAACAATATATCTTAAATAAGGTGACTTTAAAGAGAAACACACAGAGAACAAGGTTATGTATTGATCAGTTGAAGAAATTGTGACTAAGGCTTGCAGCAACCTAACCCTGCATTTCCTGTAGTAGCAGTGGGTCATATTCACCGATTCAGTGTTCACAGCGACTTTATAGAATGTCACACTGTGCATAACGAGAACTGACTGTATCTTATGTAATCCTCACGTACTTCTTTATAGTAGGCAGGGTAGGGAACAGGGTGTCCACATTCTACAGGCTATTACAAACCTTATGAGCCAAGTAGAGAATTTAAAATGTCTTGTGCTCAGCATAAGATCCATGAGTTTTTGAGCAAGGAAGATCTATGATGAACTGATGTTTAAGGAACAATTATCTGGGAAGAAAATTTAGTTTTGAGAGGAAGAGGGAGAACTGAGCTGGAAAGGAGGACTGGCTGTTAAACTCTCCAAGTATTCCCATTGTTAGGTGAGGAGATTCGGATCTAAGGTGCTGATGTGATAAAGGAAAAGTAGCAGCCAAAGGATGAAATAATGGATTTGGTAACCATATATATGGTGCAAGTTAGGCTGTGGTTCTCAAAGTGGGGTCCCTGGACCAGCAGCATCAGCATCACCTGGGAGCTGGGTAGAAATGCAAATTCTGCGGTGCCGCCACAGACCTGCTGAACTGGAAACTCTGCAGTGGGGCCCGGCAATCTGGATTTCAACAAGGCCTCCAGGTGCTTCTGGTGCCCATCAAGTTTAAGAGCCAGGGAATTAAAGAAATGATTCCAACACGTCACCGTGCCCAGGTAAGCTGCCTGGCAGGGAGGTGGTATTTGTTTAGAGGATAAGATGCATTTTAAATTTTAGGAAAAAGTAGTTCAGCGTCTGTTTCATCATAAGGATTCCAGAGATGACATTTTAGCTCTCTGCGTTTGGGCTCTTTTTTCCACAATATGTTCTCTTTTAGAGACCCTTTGGTAACTTATTTACCACTTACCACATGTTCTGAGAGTCCCTTCTTTCTTGAAATCCCCTTTCAGACGTGAAAATATACTTTATTTTTTGTTCACAATCTCTTTTATTTAAAATCTGGATTTCTCTTCCTATAGGATCATGTATTGCACATGCAGCCCTACTGTCAATTTGGAATGCCATTGGTTTGTTCCAAAACCTTAGAATGTTTTAGAATTTAGAACCTGATGAATAGAGAGTTTATATGCTTCTGTGTAGGACTCATGTTTTTCAGATGTCTAGAGGTATCCCAACTTGCCAGTAATGTGGCCTTAGATGTAGCAGAACTTCAAAATCTGAATATAGTAGAAAATGAATTACATCTCTCATATTAACATTTACAAAATAAATGATCACAATGTTAACTTACCAATAAGCACTTTCTATATTCTCGGCTCTGAAAGTATCTTGCTTACACAAGAACCATGACAAAGTTTCAAAGATGAGCCAATTAACTTTTCAGCAAAAGCTTGACTTGAGTGTATCTTGGCTTCCTTTTTGACAGTTTTAGCCTTAATGTTACAGTATTGTTTTCTTTTTCTAGGAATCAGATAATCTTATATTTGGTGAACATTTTAATTTTTAATGACCACTTGTATTTTGTGATATGCACGTGTTCAAACAATCTATAAGAACCAACCATTACCACCCACATATAAGATTATACAGGAATGGAAGAGTTTTGGCTGACTTATTGTATATAATTGTTCAGCCAAAGCAGATGGCAGACTCTACCACTTACAATGATTTAGAAGTTTGAAGCAGTATTTTTAAATACAAATAATCTCAAAATTGGTAATATATAAAATATAATTCTGTGTTAACTAACCAAAAGAGTTAAATTTTTTTATCTTTCCTCCATTTATAAGGATACACCCATTATATAGATTCTGTACAAAATTGCAGAAATCATTTTTTTCCTTTTCAAAGTTTATTTATTTTAATTTTTAAAGTAAGAACCTTAGTGTTGGGTAAACTGCTACACAATTACTGGAAATGCTGAGAGTCTTTTTGAAAAGTGTGGAACTCTAAAGACAATGAAAATTACATTTCTCCAATATCAAGTCCTTTGAGCCTCTGTCTAGTTGTACACTGAAGAGATGGAAGATTAAGTACCAGCACAGGACACAAGAGAACAGATTCCCAACTTGAGACCTTCCCACTGACCACAGTGTGCCTGGCAGATGCTTGGAGATTAAATCTGGGCTTTGTCCATGGGTGGGCCCTGAGAGGAGGATTTTTCTTAAATGACCAGAGAATAGACAACATTTTTTCTTGATAATAAGTAATACCATATAAATTTCTTTATAAATCTCTGAATAAAATTTAAAAAATATAACCTGTACAGAAATCAACTCTTACTGACAAGCCCCACAGCCTTCTCTAGAAAGCTCAACAGAAAATGTCTCAGCTGACTGTGAATTGGTCTTCTCTGAAAGCCAGCCAGCCCTTCACTGATAGCCTTGGATGAGGAAGGCCAGATACAATTCTTTGAAGATGTTTAGCTGAATTCAGAACCAAAAATCCTACCTCCAGTTGGCTCCTCTGTGAGAATGGATGACCAGCCTTCTTTCACAGGCTGGGCAGATGAGGTTTCAGATGAGCTTAAATGCTCTGTTCCTCAGCGATGGAAAAGCTGGATTGTAACTTTGATTCAGAGCTGACATTTTGCAGATAAAGATATGGTCATAGAGGGAAACAAAGATTTCAGCAAATTGGTTTTTTGTTCTCTACAGTGGGAGTAATTTAAGAAGCAGATAGTCTCTCACTCCAACTTCTCTTCCCTGTTCTCGATCTGTAATATCGCTGTAAAAATTCTCTCTATAAAAATTTCAATCTTTTTTCTTTGCAGTCTGTTTATTATCATCTTTACGAATACTTTGACTTCACCACCTTCTTGGCACCACAACGCTAGCCATTGAGATATTATTATAGATTCAGTTTTGCAATTTAATCCTCTTATCTCTATTTCCTCTGCCATTTCTTAGTTTTAGTTCTTATTGTATCTTATGCTTGAAAACATTTGAAGAATACAAAGTATATCAGTTCCTTATTTTCTCAACTTTTTATTGTCTAAGTGCCCTCAACTATCACTTTTTTAAAAAAAGAATTGAAATACATAAGAGAACAATACACTGTAATAAATTGAAGACTCATAAAATTAAGTTCAACCTGAAATCCCTCGCCACTTAAAGGAGACCATCTTTTATAATTCACCATGCTTTAGTTTGGGCAGGGTCAGTTTATCAATGATTTTTGGATGTTTTAAACCACATGAGAGAAATACAGTGTAAGGTAAAATTCTTAATCTTGAGAAGTTGTAGAATTTCCTGATGGTTAGGGAAATTAATGGTGGAGAACCTGAATCATATGAAAAGTAGTTGATTAATTAGCACCTGACAGAGTTTGTTAATTTGGTAAGGATGATGATAAGACATATATGTTGAAAAGATAACTTTGCATATCAGAGGCCACTGGGAAAATTCATAATGTTCTCAAATACTACAAAAAATGACCATTTTTTCATAAAAGATGTCATACATGATGGCATCATATACTTCTGTCAGAAAATTTGCAATGAAGAAAATTAACACTTGAGTAATTTTAATTCTAACAATTTGGTCATGCCTATTACTAGGTTAAAAATTTTTTTAAGAAATAAAGTGGTAAATGATGTACTTGCTTAATTTTTAATTTATTTTAGGAAAACAACTTTTTCACATTTTTAAAAAATATTTATTTGTATTTATTTTATGCTGAATTTATTCCTGGGCACAAAGCATTTTTTTTTAATTAAATAACACCAATTCTTTTAAAACTCTTTCAAAAAGTTGAAGAGGAGAGACTATTTCTAAAGTCATCCTGTGGGCTTAGCACTATCCTGATATCAGAGCCAAAGACGCTAAGAGAAAATAAAATGACACATCTTTGAAACTACAGAAATGGAAAACTGCAATAGAATACAATAGAAGAGAAAAGTACAATTTCTATTGTAGAAAACTACAATATCTTTGATGAATATTGATACAAAAATCCTCAATAAAATAGTAACAAACCAAATTCAGCAGCATATTAAAAGGATTATACATCATTTTTAGGTGAGATTTATTCCTGGAATGCAAGGATGTTTCAATATATGAAAATGAATCAATGTAATAAACCACATTAACAAAATGAAGGAAAAAGTAAAAAGATCATCTCGATGGATGCAGAAAAAGCGTTTGACAAAACTAAACATGCTTTCATGTTAAAACACTAAGAATACCTCAGGGTTAAAGGAAGCTACTTCAACATAATAAAAGCCATATATAGAAATTCACACAGAACATCATATTCAAGGGTGAAAGACTGAAAGCTTTTCCTCTAAGATCAGGAACATGGCAAGAAGGCCCACATTCACCACTTCTATTCAACATGGTATTAGAAGTTCCAGACAAAGCAATTAGGCAAGAAAAAGAAAGAAATAGCATCCAAATTGGAAAGGAAGAAGTAATATTATATTTGTTTACAAATATTATCTTATATGTTGAAACCCCTAAAAATTCCACACAAAAAAATTGTTAGAACTAATAAATTCTGTAGAGTAGTGGGATACAAAATCAACATGCAAAAATTAGTTGTTCTTCTATACATTAATAATATGTAACCTGAAAAAAAAATCTACAAACTTTACAATTTTATTTACAATATCATCAAAAAGAGTAAAATACTTAAGAATCCACTTATTCAAAAAGGTAAAAGTTCCAATGATGATTTTGCAAAAATAGAAAAATCTGTCCTAAGATGCCTATGGACTCTCAAGGGACCCTGAATAGCCAAAACAATCTAGAAAAAGAAGAAGAAAGTTAGAGAACTCATACTTCCTGATTTCAAATCTTACTACAAAGTAATCAAAACAGTGTAGTACTGGCATAAATACACACAATATACTAATGAAATAGTATAGAGAGCCCAGAAATAAACCTTTGCATATATGGTCAAATGATTTTTGACAAGGGTACAAAGACCATTCATTGGAGAAAGGATAAGTTTTTCAACAAATGGTGCTGGGAAAACTGGATACCCACATGCAAAAGAATGAGGTTGGATGCTTACCTTACACCATATACAAAAATTAAGTCAAAATAGATCAAAGATTTGAATGTTAGAGTTGAAGCTATAAAATCCTTAGAAGAGAACACAGGGTAAAATCTGTGTGTCATTGTGTCCAAATGCCATTGCCAACAGTGATTTCTTTAATATGACACCAAAGACATAAGCAACAAAAAAAATAACAAATTGGACTTCATCAAAATGCAAAAGTTTTCTGTATCACATGATACTATCAACAGAGTAAAAAGGCCACCCACAGAATGGTTGAGAATATTTGCAAATCACATATCTGATAAGGGATTAATATCTAGAATATATAAAGAACTCCGAAAACTCAACAATAAAATAACAACCCAATTTAAAATTGCACAAAGGACTTGAAAAGACATTTCTCCAAAGAAGATATAAAATGGCCAGTACACACATGAAAAGATGCTCAACGTCACTAAGTATCAGGAAAATGCAAAATAAAACCACAATGAGATACATCTTCACACCCATTAGGATAGTTACTATCACAAAATCAGAAAATAACATGTTGGCAAGAATGTTGAGAAATTGGAACCCTTGTACTCTGATGGTGAGAATATAAAACTGTGGAAAACAGTATGGTAGTTCCTTCAAAAATTAAAAATAGAATTACCATATGATCTAGCAATTCCACTTATGGGTTCTGAAATAATAGAAAATATATTTATTGGTTTCTGCCTCCAGTTCCTGGCACAGAACTCCTAAAACCCTTGTAATTTCCTAAATGATAAGAACACTAGGAGCATCTCTTGTTCTAATATTTGTCTTTGACTCCATCTCTGACACAGAGCTCCTAAAACCCTTGTAATTTCCTAAGTGATAAGAACACTAGGAGAATCTTTTGTTCTATTGAGGCAACTATGGGTAGGCTCCTGGATGGCTCCTGGATGGGGGCTGGTCACCAGACAGACCAAGCCCTGATTAGAAGCTTGGAATATTTAGCTTTACTCCTTATCCTCCAGAGAGGGGAGAGGGGTTGGACACTGAGTTAATAATTGATCATGCCTACATGTGGGATCCTCCATAAAAATCCCAATAGAAGGAGGTTCAGAGAGCTTCCAGGTTGCCAACGACAAGGAGTGCCTGGAGAGTGGTGCACCTGGAGATGGCATAAAAGCTCTGTGCCCTTTCTCACATACCTTTCCCTATGAGCCACTTCTATCAGGCTGTTCTTGAGTTATATCCTTTTATAATAAACTAGTGATCTAGTAAATGTTTCTCTGAGTATTGTGAGCCACTCTAGAAAATTAATCAAACCCAAGAAGGAGGTTGTGGGAACCTCTGGTTTATAGCCAGTCAGTCAGAAGTACAGGTAACAGCCTGGGCTTCTAACTGGCATCTGAAGTTGAGGTGAGGTTGGGTGGGTGTGCAGTCTTATAGGACTGAGCACTCAACCTGTGGAATCGGATGTATCTCTGGGTTGACAGCATCAAATTGAGTTGAATTATCTGACGACCAGCTGACATCCCAAGAATTGCTTGTTGGAGGTGTGGGGAACCCTCCCACATGGGAGAAAATGAATCTCAGAATATCATTTTTAGGTATACAACCAAAAGATCTCAATGCAGAGGTATACAGACATATACATACACCCCTGTCATTAACAGTGTTATTCAAAATAGCCAGAAGCTGGAAGCAAGCCAGGTGTCCATCAACGGATGAGTTGACAAAAAAAATGTGGTGGATACAGACAGTGGAATACCATTCACCCTTAAAAAGGAAGGAATTCTGACACAAGCTATGACATGGGTGAACCTTAAGGACTTTATGCTAAGTGAAATAAAGCCAGCCACAAAAGGAAAAATACTGTATGATTCCACTCATATAAGGCACTTAGAGTAGTCAAATTCATAGGAATAGAAAGGAGAATGTTGGTTCCCATGGGCAAGAGGGAGGGAGAACAGGGAGTTGTTGCTTAATGGGCACAAAGTTTCAGTGTAATGTGAAAATAGATCTGTGGATGGTTGGAGGTTATAACTACACAATAATGTGAATGTACTGAATGTCACTGAACTGTACACTTAAAAATGGTTAAAATGGTCAATTTTATGTTATGCATATTTTATGACCATTTAAAAAAATTAATTATTTTCAACAAATAAACAAACAATAGCTACACGCACTAGCATGGATAAACATCAAAACCATAATGTGGCATAAAAGAAATTATATTCAAAAGGCCATATATTTTATAATTCCACATATATAAAATCCAAAAAAGAAACAAAACTGAGGTCTGGCTTCCAGTAATGGTGGAGTAGCACGTTGAACTAACACTCTCACAGATAACAATGATAAAATCTGCATAAAATATTATATATATTTATAGAGAATCATGTATTCTATACATGATATAGATATATGTAATACACATATAATAGATGTGAATATGTGTGTATGTATAAATCTCTTCCAAAGCAAGCAGAACTGAGAGGGAGTCTTCCCTTAAATGATGGGAATTGCACCAGGAGATATTTGCAAGGTTGTGTCTTTTGCCTCAAAGCATTCCAAAATCTGTACATGACCCAGACAGGGGAGAAACTACAGTCTTACTTGTAATGTTAGAGGATGTATTTTGGGGCTGGCAGAGTAGCTGGAAAGTTAGGGGAGAAATTCAGGAAGAGAGGGACCCACAAAGAGGAAAATCTCAAAATATGTATGAAAGTCTCCCCCCTACACACACCAAATCAGTAGATCTTTGAACAATACATATGCAGGGTAGGCCCTAGAGGGCGTAGTGTAAAAACAGTTGGAAGATGAAAGAACTGAATGAGGATTTCAGCTATGCTCACTGTAAAAGAGACAGGATTGGAGTTTCAGTCCAGCCAAGTTAACTCCCTGCTAGAAAAACAACAACACTCTTCAAAGGAATACAATAGACTCCAGAGGCTCTTTAACTATCATTCATGGTTTCCAGTACACAATTTAAAAAATCATGAGATTTCAAGAAATAGGAAATTGTAATCCATATATGAGCAAAAGCAGGCAGTATAAGCTATCCTCAAGGTGTTGCAATTAGCAAACAAGCATAAGAAAGTAGCTATTATAAAGATGATCATGGTGATAAACAAAAATATTCTCATAATGAATGAACAGATGTGGAAACTCAGCAGAGAAATGGAAATTACAAAAGAGAACCAAATAGGAAGATGAAATAAAAAAAATACCTTTGAGTTTACCATTAGATTAGAAACAGTAGAAAAAACACGAAGACAGGGCAATAGAAATTATCCAGTCTGAAGAAAAGAATGTAAAAATTTTGAAGAAAAATGAAGAGAGCCTTACAACCTGTGAGATGATTGAGTCCCCAGCAGAGAGGGGAGAGACAGAAAAATTAAATGAGGCAGAAAGGCAACTCAATAAGTAATAACATAATTTCCAAAATTTGGTGGAAAATCTTAAATTTTAGATCCAAGAAAGTCAGGAAACACACAAAATAAAATACAGTTAAAACCATACCTAGGCACGTGATAGTCAAGCTGCTAAAATCCAAAGATAAAAGGGAAATCTTGAAAGCAGTCAGGGAAATAGATATATACAGGGGAAGACATTACATACAGGGAGAAATAGTGTGAATGATGGATGATACATTATCAAAAACAAAAGAGACAAATCAATAACAAAATAACATCTTTCAAGTGCAGAAAGAAAACCCAAAAGTCAACACAGGATTCTATATTTAGCAGAACTCACTTTCATAAAGGAAGCAGAAGCCACAATAAAATACCACACACCTATTAGTGGTTAAAATAAAAAATAAAATTGCAAATACCAAGTGCTGGTGAGGACTAGGAGCAACTAGAACTGGGAATGCAACATGATAGTTGCATTCGGAAAACAGTTGAGCAGGTTCTTATAAAGTTAAACATACACTTATTATATGACTCAGATATCCCACTCCTAGAGATTTACTGACACAAATTGAAAACTCATGTTTAAACAAAAACCTTTGTGTGAATCTTTATAGCCATTTTATTCATAATTGCCAAAAGCTGGAAATAAACTGAATGTCCTTCATCAGGTGAATGGAGAAAGAAACTGTGGTGCATCGAGACATTAGAATAGTACTTGACAATAAAAAGGATAAACTCTTGATTCACACAACAAGATGGATGAATCTTGGATGCATTTCTCTAAGTGAAGGAAGCCAGATTCAAAAGGCTATATGGTATATAATTCCATTTATATGACTTTCTAGAAAAGGCAGAATTACAGGGATGGAAAGTGATCAGTGGTTGCCAAGGGATGGAGTGGGGGAAGTGGTTGACTACAAAGAGACAGTATGAGAGAATTTTAGGGGTGAAAAAACAGCTCTGTATGGTACTGTGGAGGTGGATACACGACCATAAAGTTGTCAAAACCCATAGAAGTGTACACCGCAAAGAGTGAATTTTACTCTGCAAATTTTAAAAATCAATCAGGATGCTGGGGAACTCAGATGGAATGCAGTGACAAATGAATCTCACTGTATTACAAGCATGTGACATAACCACACAGAAGGGGTAGGGATAAAAAGTCCTGACCTAAGTAACTTGGGAAGACAGTGCTTTGATGGGATACTGTAAAACTAAAGTACTGGACACAAACACTGTACACTAGGTGATAAATGTGTTTTTCATAAGGGTATGGATTAGCAATTCTGAAACTAGTTGACACATTAGTAAATATATTGTAGATAACTGGAGTTAAGTTTCTCACTGTTGGTAAAAGAAGTTACATATAAACAAAAGGAGAATGCTAGAATAAACGCTGTGGTGCTGGTTTGGAGTTGGAAGTATCAGTATGAATCCATATCTCTTTAAATATATCTATTCAGATAGATAGTTAGATTGATAGATAGATTGATAGATCAATAGATAGATGTGTATACCTGAGTTTCTATTTATACATACATTTCCAAGCTCTGCTCAGTGGGTCTAGAATCAGTGACACTCTAGTATCAATGAGCACACCTAGCTCCCAGATCTGGGTTTATATCATTCTCCAATTAAAAGAAGCAGGTTTTCTTGGAGAAGTGGCTAATTCTAGGGCTGGAGATGGAAAATACAAGATGAACCTGGAACATCTTGTAGTGCCAGAAAGTAGGAAAGTGCTTTAACAAAACACAGAAAATGATGATGTGTCAAAAGGAATCAATCTGAAAGATTTCCCAATGGCTCAAGCTGGAAAATTGTGAGCAACAAAATAAATAATGGTAGCATTGGATTATTACCCAGAGAATAAAATAAATATCCATGAGTCTATACTGATATAAAATAGATTAAATAAGAAAGGAAGAAAGAAAGAGAAAAAAAAAGAATGAGAGAAAGAGAGAAAGAGAGGAAGAAGGAAGGGAGAAGGAGGAGCAGAATCTTCCTTACAGAATTCCAAATAATAAACGTGGCTGGATAGCATGAAATAGAAAATCGCCACTAAAACACCACAGTAATAATTACTGTGAGCAAGGGCCGGCCTGGTAGCTTAGCGGTTAAGTGCGCGCACTCCGCTACTGGCGGCCCGGGTTTGGATCCTGGCGCACACTGACGCACCACTTCTCTGGCCATGCTGAGGCCTCGTCCCACATACAGCAACTAGAAGGATGTGCAACTATGACATACATCTATCTACTGGGGCTTTGGGGCAAAAAATAAAGGAGAAGGATTGGCAATAGATGTTAGCTCAGAGCCGGTCTTCCTCAGCAAAAAGAGGAGGATTAGCACGGATGTTATCTCAGGGCTGATCTCCCTCACCAAAAAAAAAAAAAAAATTACCATGAGCAAGAGTGACTGATGAATACAAAAACTGTGGGTGAAACTTAAAGAAGAAACAGTACATTTGCAGAGCCTCAAAGCATCTCCCTCCAAATACTTAAATTTTTTCTCTTAATTTCTTTAAAAGACCTATGACTATTTAAAGCAAAAATTATAACACTGTACTGTGGGATTTATAACATGGGTAGATGTAAAATTTATGACAACAATAACATAAGGGACAGACATAGGTAAATGGAACTATTCTGTAGCAAGGCTCCCATATTTTACATTGGTTAAACTGGTACACTATTAAGTCTAGGTAGGCTGTGATATGTTAAAGATGCATATTGTAATCTGGACCAACCACTATAAAATGCAAAGGTGTGTCACTTAAATGCTAATAAAGGAATTAAGCAGCAAAAAAAAGGGTTTGTACAAGAATGTTCACAGGAGATGACCTGCACGTCCCCAGGAGAAAGACGAGCACACTGTAGGGCAACCACAGAGCAGAACGCCCTCAGCCCTGCCAAGGAGCAAACGCTGACACACACTTGCTGGTTGAGTCTCATCAACCTCGTGCCGAGGGAGGCAAGCTGGACAGAAAACAAAACACGTGGGATGATTTCAGCCAAGATGAACCTATGATGAAAAAACCAGAACAGTGGTTGCCTCGGGGGAAAGAAAAAATTGCCTGGGAAGGAACAGGAAGGAGTTTTCTGGGGGTGATGGAACTATTCTATTCTTAAAGGGGTGAAGGTTATATGGACGTGTTTATTTGCCAAAACTGTACAGTTGAGAGTTGTGCCTTTCAGTGTGCGTACATCTTACATCCTCACACACAAAGGACTAAAAGAATAATAAAGTGAGGTGGGAATGGGATGGAATGTGGATGAAACAAAATTGGCAGACAATTAGCAGTTGTTGAACCTGGGTGATGGGCCTACTATGCTATTTTGTTTATTTTGTATATTGTTTAAATTGTTCTGTAATAAAACGCTCGTATAAGAAGACAAACTCGATATACAGTGTTTGCTGGTAAGATATCGGTTACCTTTTGGGAGGAAGGAGGGAGAAAGGGATTGTCAGCGCCTGACTTAAGCTGGTGCTAGTTCTTGGTCACACAAGTGTGTTCACTTTGTAAAAATTCTTTGAGGTTTACATGGATGACTTCTGTATATGTTTCTGTACGCATGTTATACATCAATAAACATTTTAAATCCTGCATATTTGCACAAAGATCCTAACTCAATATCTCAGAATAACAGCAGTGTTTTATTTTAAAGTGGAACACGTTCACTCATGGCATCATCAGATGGATTTTAATACTTCCAAGTATCTATTAATGCCCTCGCCCTTGCGTGGCCCCCTGGATCTTTCCATTTTTGGCTCAATTTGGCAAGTGGCATGGCTTTGAGTTTTTATGATGGGTATGGGCCCTTCAGGTGGGCGAGGTCCAAGGGAAGGATCTCTGCAGCGACATTGACCACGGGAGCCAGAGGGAGGATCATGGCAACCTGGAGGGATGGAGGGGATGGTAGGACAGGTGGCCTTGAAAAGGCAAATTCCAGAATCCCAGGCACCCAGTATTTCCATTTTAGATATAGAATTTACCCTTCAAATACTAGCCAGGGAGCTTCCACGAGGGCTGCAAGCATCCTCAGCAATAGACAGGCTGGTGAGCCCCACCCCTACCTGAGTGCCGGCCTCAAGGGATGCAGCCCAACCACACTGCGCATACTCTGGGGGGTGGGCAGGGCATAGAGAGTGGTCATGGTATAGAGAAGAGGCGGGGTAGAGGGTGGGGTGGAGAAGCAGAGGGATGGGGACCAGGGGCGGGGGGACAAGGTGGGAGTTGGGGCCCCTAGCTGTGTATGCTGGGAACTTTTGTCTCTTAACCGCTCCCAGCTGGGAGCTTGCAGGACCGCAGGACTACAAATCCCAGGAGGCTGTGGGCATGGGGCTGTGCCTAACCCTGGAGGGAGGAGCAGGGCGGTGTGCGCTTGGCCGAGGGCCAAACCGCCCTTGACTCAGGACTCTGGTCCTGCACCTGCTGCATGTAGGCTGAGTCCCGGAGGGATGTGACGGGAGGAGTGGGACCAGGGAGTTAGGAGGATGTGGCAGCTGCATGGGCAGCCCAGGGCCTGCAGCGTGCAACTGGTTTTGTCCAAAATAGAAGTCGGACTTGTGCCTCTTCCACACCGCCTCCCTCCATTGCTTGATTCCTCCTCCCACCTGCGTGCCTGTGGGTCTTTCCACTGCCTCCTACCAAGTCCAGGGCCAGGTGCTTCTCTAAACTGCTTATGGGAACTGGTTTGACATCCCAGAAACTTTCCACTTTGCCTGATGCCCTCTGCCTTCTCCAGCCAAAGTGCCATCCTTTCATCAGCTTTTGAGAGAGATTCGCTCTTGTGGCCGCTCTTGCAAGTACAACTTAAGAGCTTTGCAGAGTGGTAACATTGGCTGTTGCTTGCTTTTTTTGCAGATGTGGAAGTTGAGGCATCTGTGAGGTTAATCATTGGTTTCCCCAGGATCCGCTAAGAGCAGAGGAGAACAACCCAATTCCCAGGCAAGTATCTAGTAGGCCGTTTTCACCAACGCATTCCAGTGCAGTGGCCTCCAAAACAGCAACCTTAAGACGAGAATAGCTTAAGCATTTTGCCCTTTAGATTGATCACCTAATCTCAGCTCAGGCATGAGTGGCCAGTCTCTCAGGGACACAGGTGGTGACTCTGATCATTCAGTAAGAGACCAGTCGTCCAGCTTTGGGAGAGGGACGTTCAAGGTAGACAGCACTTGAAACCCGTCAGCTTTAACATCTCTGCTTTGGATTCTGACAAGGTTCCCGGATAAACATGCCTAGGGATAGTCAGAGGTACCATATTCTTTAAAAATTGATTAGAGTGGTGAAAGGAATAGAACATAAAATATCCTGCTTATTTGCAAAAGATAAAATGCAAGCAAGACCTTCCTGTTAATTTTTTTCTGCTCATTCTCTTGGCTGTACTGTACGTTTGAATGCAGAAACAAAAAACTTGAATTGCCAAATTCTCTTTTCCTGAGATTGGTAAATTAACTTAAAAGTCTTATTAAAACCTGTGCAGCTTTCATGATTTATGTCGTCCCTAAAAACCTGGGCGTTGACCTACAGGAAAAAAAGTCCCTGTTTATATTACACGTCCCAATAGGTTACATTTCCGATTCCTGAATGTGGGATATTATCAAAACAACTGAAAAACCTGGTCATGGAAACTGGACCCTGTCACTTTGTCAAGAATTTGCCTCTGTATAAATTAATGACACAAGAATTCTTTAACATTTTTGTAAAGAAAGGATGAGAAAGTGTGTAGTGTCCCTGAATGTGGCAAGACAGGGAAGTCTCATTAGACCACATCCTCGGGTTCTTCTCTTGTGTTCAATAGGCCCAGGTGATAGTCCATGTAGTCAGGTGCAGCGCCGCTCCCCCAGCCCCCAGTGTTCCATCCTACTCTGGCCTGTGCCCTCTTCAGGGGGTTCTGATGACACTGGTCCACAAGTGTTGGAAGGAAACATTGTAACATGAGGATATTCATCATCTTAAAACAAGGATTAATGGAGAGGAAAGTCTCCGGGTGTGTGTGCTCCGATGCACTGCTGTTGAAGTGTGGCCGCAGTGACAACTGTGCTCCCAGCAGTCCCCACAATAGCTGTCTCAAATGTTTGATCTCCTGGTGCAACCACAGCAGCTGTTGACAGAGCTGGGCACTCGTCTTGGTTCAGTGTCTTCCGTCAGATTTTGTAGCTCTGACCCTCCTCTGCTTGCCCCATTCTCACTCCTATCTGCTGCGTTCATTGCTTTGTAGTTGTTTCCTAGGAGCCACTGTGTGTAACTCTATTTCACAGTGTCTTTAGGGACCCACTCTCACTACACGTGTCACTGTACAACAGCCCCTTATCGTGGTGTAACCCATGTTCATCGTCTCCAGTGGAGCTGTGAAGAACCCTGCTTACTCGGAGCTCCTCTCATTCTCATGCTGCTGGGGCTGCTAACGAAGCTGGGCATCTCGTCTTTGGTCTCATCAACATTATTCTTTTCATTGATTTTCTGAAGTCGGAGACGACTTTGTTAATAATGTGACACTGACTGTCACAGGCACTTTTATGTATCTTCCTCAACAGCTCTGTGAAGTAGGCCTGTGATCCCCATTTTACAGGGGGGGACACTGAGGCTCAGAGAGGTCGAGTAGCTTCCTTCACTTCACACAGTTTCTTGGTACATTTTGAGTCTCCACTTGGAACTCCGCCTCTCAGGTGTGTGCACTTAGCTGGCGTTCCAATTTGTGCCTCTCTGCCATCCCCTCCAAAGGCACATGCCCCATCCTGAGTCCATTTTCCTGCTTGATGGCAGTCACCCTGCACAAACCGGCCCCATGCAGGGAGTGGACTAGTCAGGTGTGGTCCTCCAGCTTACCCTGGGCAGGTTCTAGGTTTATTGCGAGAGCTGGAGCAGTAGAAGATACTGACCGACACTCACCTGGAAGGTTGGTTATGTAGAAATACTTCACTGACTTTTTGCAGGTGTCATGTCTTCTTTGTCTTCATTGCTCCTCTGGGCTTTCTTCTGCATTCTGCGCTGTGCAGTAACATACAGTACAGAGACTGGAGAACATAATACTGTTGTCCTGCACCAAATGGTCACATCACTCATTTTTCTAATTATGAAAGAATTACATACTATAAAAAAAGTCAAATTACCCAGATCTATGTAGAGTAAAGTGAAACCTCCCCCATCCATCCCTTTCCCTGCAAACTCACTCCCCTACTCAGAAGGAACTATAGTTAAGAGGTTGCAGCTTATTGTTCTGGACATTTCCTATGAATTTATAAATACACATAAAGTTTTTTTTAACATAAATGACATAACTACATCATTTTGCAATTTGCTGTTTCCCAAACCATATATCATAGCTGTCTCTCCTTATCAGTGCTTGCCACACTAACTTAGCTTTTTAGAAGTTTTAGAGGTACTCCAAAGAACAGGAATACCATGATCTGTTTATCTCTTCTTTGATAGAGATGGGATTATGTCCAGTTTCACAATTATACATAATGCTGCAGTAAGATCCTTGTATGGAGTTTATTACACTGCTATTCAACTGCTCAATTTTCCTTGTTTCCTCTTGGTCAGAGACTATATTTTTAACAATTTTATGGGTATTATTATTATTATTATTATTATTATTATTTTTGTGTGTGTGTGAGGAAGATCAGCCCTGAGATAACATCCATGCCAATACTCCTCTTTTTGCCTAGGCAGACCGGCTCTGAGTTAACATCTGTTGCCAATCCTTCTTCTTTTTTTCCCCCAAAGCCCCAGTAAATAGTTGTACATCATAGGTGCACATCCTTCTAGTTGCTGTATGTGGGATGTGGCCTCAGCATGGCCGGAGAAGCGGCGTGTTAGTGCATGTCGGATCTGAACCCGGGCCACCAGTAGCAGAACACTTAACCACTAAGCCACGGGGCCAGCCCTATGGGAATTATTTTATAGGGAATTTAATTTTATCACTGAATAAAGACGTTTATGGGGAAACTGGACTTTAAGGTCATCCCTCTCAGTATTCTGGAGAAAAATCATGAAACTTAGAAGGTATGAGGCTTGCTCCATCACAATCTAACAAGTCATGTTAACAATTTAAAGTTGAATGTTTGAATAGCCTCTACTCTCTCTGTTCAGAAGAAGAATGACTTTTTCTTGTCTTGAAAACTTCTGACTCCAGGGGCTCTCAGTTGGTCTTCAGAGAGGGTAAGATATTGGTGTCGTATCTGTCTCTCTTCAGCTGTAGGCTGCATCTTCTAAAGATCATAGAATTGAACATGGTCCAATAAATGCATATGATTTGGGTCAAAAATTCAAAGTAATGAACCCAAGATAGGAATCTATAACTTTGGTTCTTAATAAAGAATTTCCTTTGATATCCTCAAGTCTCTGTGATTACTAGTAAAAACTCACCTATGGGTGAAGAGATGTGGTTCTGCTGGCAATGTTTGGTTTGAACATCCATAGTTAAGGCTGCCACATCCATAGGTAGATTAGATTTGACCTCTTGACGACCTCTTCCCTTGGTCTTTGACCTGGGAAAAATAAGAATTTAAAAAAGCTGCTGTTATTAGCACTCAATGCTAGAAATGCCCATTAAAGAGTGAGTTTGATTTGGTAAACCAAAGGGAGTATAAGCAGAACAAAGTCTGTAATATCTATAAAATTTCAAAAAATTCTAATTTTTTAAAATATAACTCTATTTTTGCCACAGTGCAAACTGTGTATATATGAATGAAATATCCCTCTGTCCATTTCTTCTTTCTATTGACTTAATGGATTTATCCTCTAATCCAGATTCTAAGTGTGAAAGAACATCTTGGTCCTTCAAAGAAAAGAAGCCATTGAAATTTGATTTTCTTTTAGCTCGCCATCCTACAGGTTTGAGGATTAAATTATCATGTAATGGTACAATGATTCTGAAATCTAATTTTTAATTAGAGGGGTATAAGGGATGATTGAATGGTGGTTCATCCCCATGGTCAAAGGTATTGTACACATGGACATGTAAACACGATTCAGGAAGCTGCTTCAGCCCTGTGACATCCCTGAGAACCACAGTGCAGGAGGATCTAGGCACACAGCCATCTGCCTCGATCTCCTGGGTTACATGTAGATCCAGGGGTCTTGAGAGTGGCGTCAGAGCAGCTAGCTTTTATCTATTTCTCCCCTTCCTTCTCTCCAGCTTATCTCAAACAGTCTTGACTATCATATTTTAAAGACCAATTGTAGTTATTTACATAAGCTGCTTGTTCATTATTGCAGAGTAATAATCAGGCATACCATTAAATATCACTTAATCTACCTAATTAAATTTGTTGTACCTTTTGATTGATTAGAACACTAAAGTTAGTTCAGAGTTTGATATTCACCAAATGTGTTAATCTGCTTACAACTGCCATGTGCCTCATTTCTCTTAGAAGTGTATCTTTGGCCCATCACAAGATTTTAATGAATCAAATCATCATAAATTAAGATAATGTACTGTCTTTTGGATGATCGGGAGGCATATGGGTCCATTTTGGAAATATACCCATCTGTCTTTGCTCCCCATGGGAAGTTTCTGGTCACTGGGTCTCCAGGTGGCTTGCACAAACCCTAGGTCTATAAAGCTTGGTGCCTCTCCTTCTAATTGAGGTAGAAATAAAAGAGGTCAGAGAGACATATTAAAGTTTTGGTTGCATGAAGTCTTCTATGAAGACCATCCATGCATATTTTTCTGGGTAACTCTCTGTTCCTAGGACTACTAGTTACTTTAAGGGCTTGTCAGGAACTGTGAATGGTCTGATATTTTACCTTACCTGCAAGCCAATAAGTTAGCCTACAATGGTCTTACAGATGCTGGCAAAAGACAGGAGACCCATGGGTCAGAGACACAGGACTTAATGACACAGCAATGGCAGTGGCCAGAGTATCAACATTTGCACTGGTTCACTAAATCCCACTTCCTACAGGATGATACACAGTGGGCCAGGAGACATGCAGAGGGTTGCAAGAACTCAGAGCTTAAGGAACTCAAATCTTTGATAACAGGCAGGAAGCCTGCTGACCTTTGCCTGGGGAGGGGTGTTATTTTTATTATACTGGGCAGTAAGCAAGCCTGCCCTTTGCTGCAGAGGAGGCCACTATTTCTATTTTCCAAGGTTGACAGCTTTACACACATTCTTGAAAAGATAACCTGGTTTTACTGGCTTTCAAAGATAAGCTTGAATGAGACTTCATCATCATTCCGCTCTTCTGTTTCCTTTATTGAGACTGTGCAAATATGCTCTTTTCTCTGTAAAGTTCACTAACTTTATTCATACATAAGGGATGCTTTTGGTTTTATTTATTAAGTTAAAATTTTCTTATTAGAGCAAATGAGGAAACTATTATGGGTTGGATCTGAAGGTATGCTTTTCCAGGAAAAATGTGAAAGAAGATCGGTGCTCACAGAACTTTGCGACAAGGAGCTGATATCAACTTAAATGATTTTAATTTGAATACTGTTTTGTACAACTTTCTTCCATCTTACTTCATCCTCACTGCTTCCTGTAACTCTCATATGGGAATGGGGCAGTTTCATGGATTCACTGAACTCATTTACAATATTCAAATGGTTTTTTCTGTTGTGTGCTTTTCTTTTTATTGAGGTAATGTTAACATACAACATTAAATTAGTTTCAGCGGTACAACATAATGATTCAATGTTTGTATAAATGTTGAAATGATCACCACAATAAGTCCAGTTAACATCTGTCCCCATACATAGTTACAAATTTTTTTCTCTTATGATGAGGACATGGCATATTTCAAGGTGCAGAAGAATCAATGATGATGTCATACTTTTCCATACACAGCTTGATGAATTTGAACATAAGCGTACACCCTTGAGACTGTCACCACCATCAAGGCCACAAACATATCCATCACCTCCCAAAGTTTTCTCTCACCTCCTTTATTACTATTATTCTGTGGTAAGAACTCTTAATATCTACACTATTAGCAAATGTAATGAATGCAAGACAGTCTTGTTAGCTGTAAGCACTATGCCATATCCTAGATCTCCAGAACTTATTTATCTTGATTACTGAAACTCTGTATCCTTTGACCATCAGCTCCCCATTTCTCCATCCCCTCAACCCCTGGTAACCACCATTCTAACCTCTGCTTGTATGAGTTTGACTATTTAAGATTCCACATATAAGTGAGTATTTGCCTTTCTCTGTCTGCCTTATTTCGCTTAGCATAATGTCTTCTAGGTCCATCCATGTTGTCAAAAATGGCAGGAACTCCTTCTTTTTTCAAGGTTGACTAATATTGCATTTCTTTATCCATTCATCCATCAGTGACATTTAGGTTACTTCCATATCTTGGCTATCGTGAATTAGCTACAATGAACATTAGAGTGCAGGTATTTCTTTGAGACCCTGAGTTCAATCCTGTGGGCATATACCAGAAGTGGGATTGCTGGATCATATGCTAGTTTTCATTTTTGGAGTAAGCTCCATACTGTTTTCCATAATGGTTGTACTAGTTTACATTCCCACAAGGGTTCCTTTTCTCCACATCCTCACCAACATTTGCCATCTTTAGTTTTTTTGATAATGGCCATCTTAACAGGTGTGAAGTGATAGCTCATTGTGGTTTTGATTTGCATTCCCTGATGATTAGTGATGCTGAACACCTTTTCATACACCTGTTGGCCACTTGTATGTCTTCATTAGAAAAAGTCTACTCTGGTCCCTTACCCATTTTTCAAATTGATTTGTCTTCTTTTTATTGAGCCAACACAAAACAAGAGAACAAAATTTCCAGGCATTATGGATGCTTCCCAGTTGATGCAGATGGTTTTGTATTTACAGTGGTACCAAAAGATCATGTTTCATGCTTTTTCTTCAGCTTGTTATAAGACCAGCAGTAGCTGCGGCATGGCAGATAATCGGGATCGTCTGGGTTTGGAGGTTTACAACATAAATGAGTGGTAATGAATTTTTTATTATTCCAAGGAAATTATTGAGATCATAGTCCATGGAATTCAGGATTGATAGATGTAGGAGGAAATTAAGGTGAGGATCGGTGATCTAGCATTACTTCTGATCATGAGGCACAGGTATCTACTGTATGAGTGTTTGAATAAAAATATTAGAGATCAGCAATGGAACAGAATTGAAAGCCCAGAAATAAAACCACACATATACGGACAGCTAATTTTCGACAAAGGTGCTAAGAACATGCAATGGAGAAAGGAAAGTCTCTTCAATAAATGGTGTTGGGAAAACTGGACAGCCACATGCAAAAGAATGAAAGTGGACCATGTGCTATCGCCATTCACAAAAATTAACTCAAAATGGATCAAAGACCTGAAGGTGAGACCTGAAACTATAAAACTCATAGAAGAAAATATAGGCAACACACTATTTGACATTGGTTTTAAAGGAATCTTTTCGGATGACATGCCTACCCAGACTAGGGAAACTAAAGAAAAAATAAACAAGTGGGACTTTATCAGATTAAAGAGGTTTTATAAGACTAATGAAACCAGAATCAAGATGAACAGACAACCAACCAGCTGGGAGAGAATATTTGCAAAACATACATCTGACAAGGGGTTGATCTCCATAATATATAAAGAACTCACACAACTGAACAACAAAAAAACAACCCGATCAAAAAATGGGCAGAGGAAATGAAGAGACACTTCTCCAAGGAAGATATACAGATGGCCAATAGGCACATGAAAAGATGTTCAACATCACTAATCATCAGGGAAATGCAAATCAAAACAACACTAAGATACCACCTCACACCTGTTAGAATGGCTATAATCACCAAGACAAAAAACAACAAATGTTGGAGAGGATGTGGAGAAACAGGAACCCTCACACACAGCTGGTGGGAATGCAAATTGGTGCAGCCTCTATGGAGCACGGTATGGAGATTCCTCAAAGAATTAAAAATAGAGATGCCCTATGATCCAGCCATCCCACTACTGGGAATCTATCCAACGAACCTGAAATCAACAATCCAAAGAGGCTTATGCACCCCTATGTTCATTGCAGCATTATTCACCATAGCCAAGAAGTGGAAGCAACCTAAGTGTCCCTCGACTGACGAATGGATTAGGAAAATGTGGTATATATATACAATGGAATACCACTCAGCCATAAAAAAAGAGAAAATCGTCCCATTTGCAACAACATGGATGGGCCTGGAGCGCATTATGTTAAGTGAAATAAACCAGAAAGAGAAAGACAAACACTGTGTGATCTCACTCATATGTGGAATATAAACCAACACATGGACAGAGAAAACTGGACTGTGGTTATCAGGGGCAGTGGGGGTGGGGAGTGGGCACAAGGGGTGAAGGGAGTCATATATATGGTGATGGACAAACAAAAATGTACAACCCAAAAATTTCACAATGTTATAAACCATTAAAACATCAATAAAAAAAGATATTAGAGATCAGGAATTTGTCGTGGGTGAATATGTTTTCTGAATTATTTACTTTTGAACATAAGCATTTGGATTATGTGAACATCTGGGATATGGGAGTAAGTCATTAACAAAGGGGTGGTTGATAATGTCACTATTGATTTAACTTCTATGAACACCAAGTGGTCAATGGACTAAGCAAATGAGTAGTCAGAAAACACAGAAATGTTAGGATTTGGGAACTAGTAAAGGACTGGGGACCGACTGTCCTGAGAGGGAATGCCAGGACTTATGAGGTTGAGAGTGACAAGGACAAGAAAAGAATAGAAAACACTTAAATAAGGAGGGTGTGTTAACAGGATGGAGGGGGAGAAATGATCTGGAGTAGCCTTGAATTTTGACCTTGAGCTTTCTGTTCTTGATGCAAATTTGCCTGATGACATCCCAGGACACAGGTCAGATCCCCAGAGGATAGAGGGAGGGTGGAAGTACAAAACAGCCAGGATAATTGTCCTAAAAAGGCAGGCTTCCTTTATCATTTGACCCAATTTCATAATTTATTTTTGTAGGGTAAGAGGAAAAGAAGGATGATAGCCACGTCTTCACAGAGGAAGCAGCATAACTGGGGGAACCAGTCCAAACCAAAGCCTGGTTTAAACATCTCCATCCCTTTGAGGATGTCTAGTGACATATTCAAGAGGCCGGTTACTAGAATTCCAACCCATCCTGGCAATGAAGGGTCTCTGGGAGGACACGTTGGACCAGCCCCACCAGGTCTGCTGGCCCGAGAGACCACAAGGACTCCAGGCCTGCAGCAGTGCAGGACAATTAGTAAATCCTTTCAAGTTTGCCAAAGCGTTGGAAAAACTTGCACCTAGTCACACAGGTGAATCCCTGCCAGGTGTGCTCGCAGGTGGTCTGCACTTCAGGTCCCATGCCCACTCCTGCCGGTCTTCAGATTTGGCAGAGATGATTCCAGGAGCTGATCTGGGCATTCCACAGTTCCACTGCCAACAATTTCTGGCAACTGAGGAAGGTATCAGGAAGGAGGAAAGGGCAGTGAAGAGCACAGGAGAGAGACTGGTGATAGCACTGATGGTGGACAGACTTGCTAGTGAGGCAGAGAAAGTGAGGGGCCAAGAAGGCCGTCTTGACTGCAGATGAAATGGAGCAGGCACCTCAGTGAGGTCTCTTGGCAGCGTCCCTAATGTTTTTGTGCTTTGAGCTCTTGAAACTTTGAAATATAACAATACGTTTCTTTTATTAAACTCTGCTGCATGACAGAAAATATAGACAGTGGTTTCTTTCTGAGGTGAGAGGTTGAGTTTCAGGTGAGGAGTGAAAGATCTTCCTTTTTCATGCTGTTCTCTCATTTTCCTTTACTATGTATGTTATTTATTTGTACTTTCAAGTCAGCAGCGAGTTATCAACGTCACGAGATGATTCAGTTATTCCCCTCACAGTCACAGTAAAACCTACTTAAAGTGGATTATTCTTTTTGTGTAATATTCCAATAGATTCCAAAGTATTATTTCAAAAGCACCTCGATGTCTATGTTCTCAAATTAGATATTTACTTTTGGTCTCCATTTTTGTGTTCCTTCTTGCATGCTACTTCAGAGTTGCATCTAAGGAAATACCAGATTTCACTCAGTTTTTTAGATCCATATGTGTTGGAAATTTGATTCATGAAGATGGACATGGCAGCTGGGGGATCATACTACTATCAAAAGAGACCATTTCGGCATCAGTAATCTGACAAGAACTCACTGCTTGTTGAGATTTAATTGAGTATTTGAAGGATCAAGCTTTCGCTATTGGCACTTCTCTTTCTCTTTGGAGGCAAAGTATCGCCTTCCCAGTCTTTCCATTACCAAACCAGTTTCCTGGGTGGCTGTGCCATGTCAGGAAGGGCCTGGGATGCTGGGAACCAGGATTCATCCTCAGCTTTCTAGCTGTCCTGAGAAGGCTTCCCTGGCAGAGTCCAGCCTGTGTGTCTGGGTGACACTTGCAGCCATCAGATAGAAGGCGATAACTCACAAGTGCCAAGTGATTTATCTGGCCCTTGTCTTACAGGGTGTTTCCAAGGGATGAGATTCAAAACGCCACTTGGTAACCCTTTGAAAGCTCCTGGTCGTGGGGTGGGTTCTCGGTGTGAGCTCAGAGCAGTGTCTATTCACCACCAGATGGGAAGCATTTCAGTATTTTAATTGCTAAGGCTGTGTTCATGCACGACCATGGATCATCAGTTCCGTGGCATTTCCTGCTGGACGACCCCACACCCCTGTCATGCCTCATCTTTCAAAGCTCCAAACAAGGTTCACACCCCATCAGGTGGTTGTAATGTAACCACAGCACAAGACTGGGGAAAAAAACACAACCACCCAGGGGTGACACACTTTAATGTCTTGGGCCCAATTTCCCCATTTGGACAAGTTGGCAACATCAACACTGAGTGTGTAAACTGGAGGACTGTCCAAGACCATGGACCTCAGAATGACACGCCTCAGAAGTCACCTTGGACAGCAAGGGACAGTGTGGGGTCACTCACTGGTCAGGATTATGGTCCCTTTTCCTGGGAAAGCAGAGCTCACTCGGGATCCATCAGGCCAAGCCAGGGAGGAGGCTGGGGGCCTTCTAGGGAATTTCTGCCCTAAAGTGAATGGCATAAGGAAGGCAGAGGTGCTGGAAATCCTGGTTCACAGAGAGCGGTCGTGTTTATGGAATGAGGCCCAGTGGTAGCCTTAAAGCTGCATCACAAATCTTTCCCATTGGATACAAAACAGCAGGAAACAGAATTCAGAGTCCTGGACAAGGATCCCAGCAGGATTCAATTCTAGGTCAGTAGTGAACATGGAGGCACTAGAGGGGTCTCAGGAGGGAAAGTCCTGTCTGCCTTTAGTCCATTTGCAAATCACCTTTTCGGGCCTTGTCCTCTCCACTTGCATGTTTTGATCTTTTTACATTGTTTTCCCCACTTAAAGCTGATGCAATTCCAGAGATTGAACTAGAAAACTACAAGTTCCTAAAATTTGGTCAAAAGAAACCTCAACAAGAGAAGCAGAAAACATTCCCTCTTCCTCCAGAATTAGGAAGGCAGCCCCAGCCTATGGCACGACCTGGTCCTGGGTAGTGCTGTTTTAAAGACACCCACATTTCAGTGGTTGTTGCTTTGCCTGTGAAAGCACCATCAACTTTTAAATCCCAAGAGAACGGGCCAGGGAGCGTGTCCGCCCCTGGAGCACCTGAATGATACTGAAATGAACTTGTCCTCGGAGTTAGGGGGAATTGAGAGTGACGTCACTAGCCAAAAAAGGTGCTGGCCCTTCTCCCTTCTCCAACATGCAATAAGTTGATGACTCAGAATAGTTCTTGATTCAAGGAGAAATGTGAGATTCTGTGTCTCACTCACATGCCTACAGAAAGCGACAGAACCACACCACAACTCCCAAGCTGTAAAGGGAACAGGACTTGAATATAATATTCAAATATGTCATTTATTATTTACAACAAATAACCACTGACCCTCCCCAATGGGTGAGTAGGTGCTGAGGTAGAGATGTCAGGGAGCTGGGATGGGGTCGTCCCTTCTCTCTTGGGCTTCAGGGGACCCCAGGAATCAGCTTACAATGCTCCCCTTCCCATCAAGTGGGAGGAGCTGGCCCTGTGCATCGCAAGCATCCCAGCTGTGTCCCCGCTGCTGAGGATGGCGCTGTGATCGGCCACTGGTACGGGGTTTGGGGTTGGGGCCTGGGGGCTGAGTAGAAGAGTCGGGTTATCTTGCATGGCCTCCCTCAGAATCATGGCCCCCCACCCTGTCCCCACTGCACTGGGTGCTTCAGACCCTGTGCTCAGTGCTGTCAGTCACCAGTACCCCATTTTTCCCTGCCACGTGAGCGATCATTTAGTATCACCTATTTCACAGAGCAGGAAACAGAGTCTCAGGAAGCTGAAGAGAGTCACTCCAGTCGCAGGACTGGTCAATAGTGGAGCTGGGATCCCAGTGCCAGCTATCCGACTCGCCAAAGCCACGCTTAGCCCGAAGCCTTACTGAACCCCCAGGAGTCAGTCACTCTGGCCCAGATACTCACTCACCCCTGACCTTGATGATGGCCGGTTCTTCTTGGCCTTGCATATTCTGCAGGCCAACTAGGTCTAGGGATCTGGCTGGCAGGACAGGTTGTAGCTACAGGACAGAGATGCACCTGTGAGCCTACCAGGAACCACACCTCAGGTGTCCCCCCACTGCCTGCCCAGCAGCTGGAGTCTGGGTGTCCCAGAGGTCGCCATGTAATAAGGCCGGGGGATGAGTGGGGGACCATGGAGACAGGCTCTCTGGACTGGCCAACAGGGAGAGTCCACCCCTGCCCTCACCCAACTCCTGCCCAGCCTCACCTCTCATTCTCGTTGAGCAACTCCATGTCCTGGAACGAGGCCCCAAATCGCTCCCTCGGGCTCTAGGTTGTAATTCTTTGCAGCCTCCTGGAGCAGCAAGATCTTACTCATGACTCGGTATTCCTGGGACCAGAGGGAAGGAGAAGATGCAGACAGGGCCTGGGTGGGGGATGCTGCAGGGGTCTTGTTGGAGGTGAGGAGCGGGGCCGGGGACCAGTCCTGGAAACCCTCTTTCCCTCCAGTTCCATCCAGGATCTACCAGTTCTCAGAATGGGAATAATCAGCCCCTCCTCCAGGAAGATTTCCTTGATGCCATCCTCCCCTCAACCCACCCGCCAATTGGATGGGTCTCCCACTTCTCTGGTATCAAACTCTTCCATTCAATGTAAGATACAGCGGGTGGAGCCAAGGACTGTTCTGCCCAGAAGGTCTCTGATTTCCACCTCTTTCTTCTCCCCTGCAGGGAGTGCCACTGCTGCTCCTCAGTCCTCTTCTCAAGGTTGATCCCATTCCCCTGGAAGGTAGACAGCCAGAGTCCATCAGACAAAGACCCCTAGCCTGACTAGCCCCCTATGCCCACCCCTTCTCATGTTGCACTACTGCCAGGTCCCCAGAGGGGGCCGGGCATGCAGAGAAAAGAGGACTTGGACCTAGGCTTGGCTCTGGGCTCCAGAGTAGGAGGACATGGGGATGTAACTGAGGGACCTGGCAGCACAACTCTCTCTGATGACAGACTTGGAGGCTGAGGCCTCAGGCAGAGGGGACTGCTCAGGCACTTATGTGCTGCCTGACTTGGGGGGGCCCGACTTCTTTCTCCCTTCATGGGCAACATGGGAGTTACAGGCTGAGTCCAGCTCAGATAAAACCTCACGCAGCTCTGCCATCAGGCAACTCTGAGCTTCCCCAGCCTGAGGAACCGGAATGGGTTTCTCTGGCAGAAACTCTGTTCACTCATCACTAAGATAGGCCTGATGCCCCAGCTCCCAGGGGTGGCTGCGAGGCTCTCATGAGAGGAGATGTGCCAAGTACTGAGAACTCAGAGCTCAGTTCGGGGGCTCCCGCATCCCAAGGCTCAGAATCCTGGTCCTTCCTGCCTAGTCCTCAGGTGTACCCACCTCGAAATAGTCACCCATCGCCAGGTGCAGCATCAGCAGGTCACTGAGCAGAGTGCCAAGATAGGGGACAACACCCTGTGACATCGGGGTGTGGGTGGGATGAACGTTTGCTCTCAAGTCGACCCCATGTAGACCCTCTCCTGAAAAGTCCCCACCCTCAGCTACCTGGCCCACCCCAGGGTTCCTACGAGGAGCAGCCTAGGACCCTCAGCAGCCTCCCCTCAATTCCTATTCCCTTCACACCCCAAGAACACCACACTCCTCCTCCTCACCTCCCAGGGCCGGCTTCTGGCAAATCACAGGGTGTGCAGTCCCTTGCCCTCCCCACAACAAACTCATCCTGCACCAGCTCTTCCAGGCCCTCCTCTTGGTCACTTCTACTGGGGGATTCAGACACTGTGGCACCAAGAGGAAGGGCCCTCCTCTCTTGATTTGAGACCTCCAGCTGGGAGCACAGAGACCCTCCCCCACAGGCACACTTACCTGCTGCTGCTGCTGTTTCTCCTGCACTCTCTGGGGGTTGCTCTCTGGGGGAGCAAACGTGGAGGGCCCCTCTTGTCAGGGTCGAGGACAGTGTCAGTGAGGCCATACTCCCCTCAACCCATTTCTCTCCAGCACCACTGGCCTCCGACACTGGACATCTGACTTGAGTCAACTGGTACCAATGCCATTCCATCCTCTAAGGTCTTGTGATTCCAGAACAAGACCAGCTCCAACTCTCACTCTGGGTGTGAGCTTGGGCTTGTGGCCTGGCCTCCTTGAGCCTGTTTCCTCATCTGGAAAGTGTGAGAACTCCGGCTACCACACAGGTTCTCATGAGGACTCAGTGTCACAAGACTGTCATCATTGTTCTGGCCCTCACCCCTCCAGGTGGAGTAGGCAGAAATCTCCCACATTCCTTTCCTCCCTCTTACCTCTACAGCACCCTGTGAGGCCTGCTCCACACAATCACCATCCCTCCATTTCCCTGATGAGGAGACAGAGGCCCAAACACGGGCAGTGTGTTGCTCAGGAGCCCACAGAGGAGAGGCCGCTTGCCCCTCTCAGCCAGAGGCCCTGTTCCAACATCCTCGCCTAAACCCCAGCCCCACCACTGACAAGAGTCCTGTCCCCTGAGCTCTCAAAGCTTGGTCCTGGGCTGAGTCATGGATGGAGAGGAAGGGGTGTCTTGGGAGTCTGGTTGAGTGCCTCCTGCCTGGCCCAGTCATGTGGAGTGTCTGGCTCCCAGGCTGGGCCAGAGAACATGCCAAAGCCTTCTCCTCCCCAAGGAACCCCTCAGGACATTCCCCTGCACTGAATTTTTTTTTTTTTTGTGAGGAGATCAGCCTTGTGCTAACATCTGCCAATCCTCCTCTTTTTTTGCTGAGGAAGACTGACCCTGGGCTAACATCCATGCCCATCTTCCTCCACTTTATATGGGACGTTGCCACATCATAGGTCGACAAGCGGTGCGTCGGTGCGCACCCGGGATCCGAACCGGGAAACCCTGAGCTGCCGCAGCGGAGTGCGCGCACTTAACCGCTTGAGCCACAGGGACGGCCCCTGAACTCTTTCTTTATCCACTCAGGAACTGGACCCCCAAGGTGCCACCTCTGATCAACAGAGAAGGGGATGACAGGACATTTTGATTCCCCGTTTACATGAAGCTCCTAAGGTCCTTTCAGCAGGATCCACTAAGAATCCATCAGTTGCCTAGACGCTTCTCATAAGCCACCGGGGGCATATGTCATTGCCAACCAGGCACTCAGGTTAGACTCCTGTGGTTGACTCAAGTGAAGTGACTGCTCTAGGGGTCCACTGGGGAGTCCCAGAATGCACACACATCTCTCACCTGAAAATGAGCAGCCTGTTTTTCCACCTGGGCCATCGGAATCCTCTGCCACGCACATCCCTGGGGCAGGCAGGGTGCAGCCCCTTGGAGATGTGGTGAAGATAGAAGGAGCAGCAGGGTCCTGGCTTCCTGAGGATAGGTTTAGGCTGAGGGCTAAACCCACCCCAACCACCCAACAACCTGGAAGAAGCTACATCCAGCAGGATGGACATACATGGAAGCCAGAGACCTGTTGATGGCGCCAGCTCGGCAACTCCTCCTGGAACAGGCCAGCCAACACCATTGTGTCTCATGACCAGGGCCTCCCGCCCACAAATGGCTCCCCACCTGCCCATGGGCAGAACAGATCCCTCTGCTTGTTAATCTGGATGAGATAGACGGGAATGTTTCAGAGAAAGTTCAAGGGAGAAACTATCAAAACCACAGCCTGCCCAGTGTCCCTCCTCCGCACCCCTCCTCTCTTTCCAGACCCCCAGCCTCCACTCTACCTTGATCATCAGTTCTCTGCTCAAGGACTTGTCTTGACTATTGAGTTCCTTAAGATTTTCAGGGCTGTCTCTCAGGGGAGGGGAAAGAACGAGGGATAAATTTAGGAATAATGTGAGGGGTCTGAATGCAAATCCCTTTTCTTTGCAAACCCAAGAGATTCAAAAGGCCTGAAGGAGTGTTCTCACTGGGCTCCTCTGAGCGCTAAGGTCTCATGGTACTGGGAGGGGGCTCTCCTGTTGGTCACTGGAGTCTCCACTCCCCAGCTCTACAGAGCAGCTCTGTTTTGACTGCTTTGAGTTTCAACTGGGCATAGAGTTCTGTTGCTATAAACACTTGAAAATCTCCAATTTGGCTCAACTTACTACCTGACACTCAAGGAAACCAAGTTCTGAAGCAGAACTGGTGCACTAAGGACCCCGGGAGGCTTAGAGACCCCCTGCGGAGGCCCAGGCCCTGTCCCCAGCATTTGCTGCCTCCCAGGAGTTCCCAGCTGACTGAGGGGCCAATGGCAGACATACAAGAGATCCCCCATCCACCCTGGTCCTCCTATGGAGAGAGGCCTACCCACCGGGAAACTTCCCCCGTGTGTTCTTCAGGTGGCTTGTGGAGGTTTTCTGCAGAGCAGAGATTACAGTGCAGGGCGAGGAGAAGTTCTTCAGGATCTTGCACTCCTGGGGAAGGGAAGAGAATGAGCTGTGAGGTGGGGCACTGTAGCCCAGCTTGCTCTAGCTTCAGTACCCTTCTATTTAAATCTCCCCTCCTGGATGAGACAGATGCTCAGGGAGTCGCAGAAGGGCACATTTAGGACCCAAAGAGTAACACTCACAGGGAGCAGGATTTTAGCTCAACCCAGGGAAGGAGCCAGGTAGGAAGTGAGCATCCTCTCACTGGGACCTGGAGTTAAAGTCAGCGGGCCCCTGGCAGGAAGGGCCTAGGGACTGTGCAGGGGCTTAGACCACATACTGCAATCCTGGGAGCTGATAAAGGTGGAGAGGCAGTTCCCAAGGCTTCAGAGAGGGGCTCCACTGGGCCTCCCATAGCACACCTGGGCCACCTGGATCCAGCGCTCCACCACCCTCACCCTGTCCTGGGCTGTCATGCTCGGGTCCCCGAGGCAGGGCGTGATGACGAAGCTGGCCACCCTTCTGACTTGGTCGACGGTGGCCTGGATGTTGGGTGTCTGGTGCTCATTGCCCGGCTTGTTCCTCTTGCCCCAGGTGGAGCCCAGGCAAGGAGAGGGCACCACCTTCTGGAAGAGCTCCTGGAGAACAGGGGGAGTGTCACCGAGCCCTGCCACACCCCAGGTCTGTGTCTACAGCCCCCAAAGTCCCACACAGGAGTCACAGTTTAGAGCTGGAGCTCAGAAAGCTCAGGATGTGGCCTGAGCCTTGTGAGAGTCCCTGGCTTTTCTTCTCTGTCCCCCGAGGACACCCAGCACAGGATGACCCAGGACCCAATACTGGCAGGGAAGGGAGAGGGGCATTTGAACCCAGCCTGTCCTGGCTAACTCCAAGCTCCAGATGGTGGCTCAACTTGGCTCATCCCAAGGGGGCATCTTCCAATACCCTGATCCCCCGTCTGGTCCCACTCCACATTCTGATGCAAATCCCCGCGTGGCAACTACACCCACAGGACTTGTCTGTCTCCCTTGTAGTGGAGTACACATCAGGCGTCTAATAAGTCCTGAGGCTGTTGAGCCTCCTGAGCAGACGGTTGGGCCACCAGGGTCCAGGCTGTACACAGTGAGCCCTTCCCTGCACAGATGGGCCAGGGCCCACCCAGCTTTCCATCTCTTTTACCTCATGGAGTTGGCACAGTCACTCTGTGTAGCAGATCCTCTTAATGTCCACCTCCACGGTCTGCAGGTGGACAGCAAAGTCTTGGGTGTTCAGAAAGTTGCCCAGGTCTTATGGTTGGTAAAGGGTGGAGCCTGGATTTGGGCCCAGATCATAGGAGTCTGGATCAGGTCTGGGGCAACGATAGCAGAGGGAAGGCCTGCCCCACACCACCCTGAAAGCCCAGCTGCTCACCGCATCCATCATGGTCAACTGCTCCACCACCAGCTTAGGAAGGAAGGCCGTGAGATTAAGCTTCTCACGCTCCTTAAGAGCCACAGGTGGAGATGGACTTCTCACTAGAAATGATGGTCCAGGTGACTCCAGCTAAGCAGCTCCCACTCCTGCTGGAGCCCATGTTGGCCCTTGCTCCACCTCCAACACTGCTGGTGGAGGGGACACTGGCTCCAGTGCTAGAGGGGGTGGTGTCAACAGAGCTGGAGCCAGCTCTACCTCCACCACTGCCCACTACTCTTCTTCTGCCGCTGGCTGGAGCTCTGCAGCTGACGCTGGAGTGGGATAAAAAGAAAGATTCACCCACATAGCTGACTTTCCATGTGTCCTTCTAAACACAGGAAAGACCCCACTCCCTTCTAGGAATACCCAGCCTGCAGTCCCCCTTACCATCTGGCTCTGCCTCAGTGGCCTCCAGAAGCTCACACCGGACAAGGGTAAGAGGGTCACGGCAGCTCATCTCCTAACCAGGCAAGGTGACATTCATGTACATCCCCTTTAGCTTAAAAAAGGGACAGCCCGAGTCTGGTCTCTCCCTAGTTCTAGTCCAACCCCGTCATCTCAAGCTCCTGAGTGTGGAGACCCTCTGCTCCTGCTCTCATCTCAGAGCAGCACTGGAAAGTGTGGATGGCCTCATGTACCTGCCCCTTGTCTAGTGAGTTGGTGGATTTGAAACCATTGGGCAGCTACTCGACAACCTCTTGAGTGGAGTTCTGCAAAGACTGCCTGGGAACTGGGCCAGAAGGAATCAGGGGCTGCCTGCACACTGCCACTGGGGCCAATCGCCAAGAGAATATCTGTTCCTCAGTTCAGGCACAGAGGGGCATCCCTGCAAAGAACTCTGGTCAGGGAGGGAAGGAGATGAATCCTCTAGTGCTCGGTAACAATATGAGTAGAGGAGCTCACATTCTCATGCTTCCAGGCATGGCCTGAGGTATGAACATGACCTAGGTGTTAGGTTTCCGACACCTAACAACCAGCTCCTGCTCAGGAATGACCCGCCCCTTATGTCCTGCCTTCTTCCCTCCTCACAGACACATGCACACACACACACACACACACACAAAGAGGGGCAAGGGGTGTGGGGCTGATCAGGTGGGATCACAGCTGTGCCCTGGCCTGCACTAGCCTCTCCTGGGCTGCCCCGTGTTACCTTTCACTGCCTCCTGCCAGATGCCCAGAGGCGTCAAGAATTAAGGCTGAGCCAACATCGCCAACTACCAAAAAGATTCTCTTTCTGGGATTTTTTGAGCCCAGATCCTCCAAAAGTTGGGAAACAACAACAAAACATCTTTGCCTGTTGACTGTCTCCAATCAAGTGAGCTGGATGGGGGGCTGTGGGTGCCTGGTTACCAGAGTTCTAAGATCTGTTGAGGTCTATGACCCCACGTCATCTCTTGAACTGTACACAATGAGCCCACATAGCCCTACCCACAGCTCCCTGGAAACCTAACTAGGGACCTAGCTTTGAGGAGACAGAGATGAATGCAGACCTCCTTTTCCTTACTATTTCTTCATCCTGGGATAGTCCCTGTGCCTCTCAGGTCCTCCAAAGTCTCTAACCCTGTACCATGGGAATCAGGCTAGAATCTACTTCCTAGGGACATCACCCGGTGTATATGAGATAATATCTATTACCCCTGTGGGCTGGTGTCACATGTACCTAAGGCACAAACTTAGAGATGGAAGAATAACAAGGAGGGGTGGGATGTAGTACAGAACACCACTCAAAACAGGCCTGGGCTCCAAGAATGTGATATTGGGACAGTCACTTCCAACTTGGCCTCATTTTCAGGTCAACACCATGAGGGGGTTGCAACTAATGGAAATTCAGATATTGCCATCCTGTGGCATAGACCATTCAATTGTTTCCTGTTTTATGGAGAATGAGACCGAAGTGCCTCATCTTGGCCTATGAGGTGGGCAGCCTCCACAGTGGTACCCAGTAAGCCCCACCCATGTTATACACATCCCCGTGGAACCACAAAGTGGTTAGTAACTGGCTTCTGAACAGAATAAGAGCCAAAGTGATGGGATGTCTTTTCTAAACTTCAACTAAAAAGGTCTCTCACTTTCTCTTACTCCCTCTCTCATGTGCCATCTCTCTCTCACTCTGTCAAATCCCTGGAAGTGAGGAATCAAATACCAGTGTATTGGGGCTGCCCAATGTGGAGGCACATTGAGGAGAGAAGCAAGAGAGTGCCTAGGCCAACAGACAGAAAGGAACTCAGGCTCTCAATCCAAAATGAATCCTGAAGGCTGAGAGTGAACTTGTGGGCCAGTCCTCCCCTAGTCGAGCCTCAGTTGAAGCCACAGCCCCAGTCTGTTAAACTCACTGAGACAGAGGCACCCAGCTAAAACATGCCTGATTGCTGATCCACAAAAATTGTGAGATTGTCAACATTTGTTGTTTTGAAATGCAAGGTTAGGGGCAATGAAGTCAGAGAGGGAAAGGTAACGAACACATCCTACCAGGCCCTGGCCCTACCTTCCACCCTAGCTCCTGTTCTCTTCTCCCAGCCTCCCTCCAGTTGCATTGGCCACCTTTCTAACCTCCTGTGGCCAAACTCACTTCTGCCTGTGAGACTCAGGACCAGTGGTGCCATCTCCCTGACACACTGCTCCCAGACTTGTGCAAGGCTGACTCCCTCTTGTCGTTCTGGTCCCAGAAAATGTCACCCTAGAGAGTTCTTTCAGACCCTCCTACCCAGTGACGCTCAGCCCTCCCTCACAGCCCCCTGATGTGTTTCTCTACAGCACTTGCTCTTTTCTTTCTCATGTCTTTGCTTTTGTCCATTTCCCCTCTGGACTGTGATCTCCTGGCAGGCAGGAACCACTTGGTCATTTTCATCCTGCACTTCAGCCCACCAGGGCACCTGGCACAAGGTGAGTGCTCAGGGCACAGCTGCTGAATGAGTACATGGGTAGATCTTGCACCCCGCCCCCTGCTTTTGACCAACTTTCATTGTGGAGATGAACACTAGTAATAGGAGGTACAAGTTGTTTCTGAGGCAGGGGGACAGCCAGAAAGACCTCTGGTTGAATCTTCGCTGCACCAGGAGCTCAAGAAAAGTTCAGTGGACACCAAGTAAATTCCAGGATTACAGCAGAATGACTTGATATATATATATTATGTAATGGTTACCAAAATAAGTTTAGTTAACATCAATCACCAAACAGAAAAAAAAGATTGTTTCCTGATGATGAGACGTTTTAGGATCTACTCTCTTAGCAAGTTTCAAATATACCACACAGCAATGTTAACTTAGTGCTGTATATCAAGTATATCTCAATACAACTGAAAAAAAATAAAAGCAAAAACTCACTGGCCACCACTGACACAAGAGGCTGCCCGCCCCCTCATGGCCAGAACTAGCACTGCTGTCCAGGCAGGAACTCCAAACAGAAAGGAATCTTTCTTTAGGTGTCCTCAAGGCAGAGGCTCTCCAGGGTCCCAAGGGTAAAGCAGCAGGACCTGTCAGCTTCGAGGGAGTGGGAGGAATCTCGGGAGCCTACCGTGCCCCTCTCTTGCTGTTCCCCACCAGGTGTCCTCTTCACTCCTAAGGCATCCTAACTGCAGCCATGACAATGATTGCCCCTACTTCCAGATGAGGACCGCAAGGGTCCAACAAGGATTAGTCTTCTCCCTGGACTCTGGACTTGGTGTCCAGTGCTCTGCCATCTTCTTCCTTATCCTCAGTTCTCATCCACCCAAGCCCCCTAGCCTCCTCAGTTCTAAAGGATCTCCAGGGGCTGGAAATCATTTTCTCAGGGTTTCAGAGCACAGTAGGTCATCAACAGAGAACCTAGTCCAACAGACATGTTGTGAGTGCATGGAACACTTGGAGTCACTCGCTGGATGCACTCCACTTTATACAGGAGGACCCTCACTGAGATCTTCTCTCCTGTTCCCAATGCCTACACAAAGGGAGGATGGGCTCATCACAGTTCTGGGTGCCCACAGAGGTGGACTGCAGGACCCCAGTCCTGTGATCCCCAGGCTGGGCCAGGGATGGATCTGGAACAGGTAGACACCTAGGAACCTTAGGGATTCCTCTTCCCATCTCTGGGCCCCTGTGCACGAATCTAGGAGAACGGATGCTACTGCCCCGTGGGAGAGCTGCCTCCAACCTCTCTCCCTCCTGCCTCTTGTCACTTCCCCGGTGTCAGCTCTTTCTTGACTGCACCTCAGTGTTCTCCATATGAGAAGTCAAGTGTGAGGGAGTGTGCCTGTGCAGGTGTGATGATGAGGAGAGGAAAATGACCCCATATGGAGAGGGGTGGGCAGCAATCCTCTAGGATCTTAACGCCACTCATTGCCAAAGGAAACCTGAGGGAAGCGGTGGAGCCTTAGCCAAGTAAGCTGGAGCTCTCTCTAGTCTTCAGGACTCTGACGACCTCCTGTGGTCTGGGACAGTACCTGCCTCTTTCTAGGCCAGTTTCCCAACTGTACAGTGAGGGGTAAGATGTGCAACAGCACAAGCTTGTGCTCGGCCAGGACAAGTCATCAGGCCCCATAGATACATTAAGTATGTTTTAAGTGTATTGAAGACATTAATATTGCTGTGCAATCATCACCACGATCCATCTTCAGAACACTTCTCATCTTACAAAACTGAAACTCTATACCCATTCATGAATAATCCCCCATTCCCCCTCCTCCCACCCACTGGCAAACACCATTCTACTTTCTGTCTCTCTGAATCTGGTGATTTCAGGAAGCTCTAGAAGGGAAATCACACAAGGTTGTATTTTTGTGACTAGCTTATTTCATTTAGAGTAATATCTTGAAGGTTCATCCATGGTGTGCCGTATATTAGACTTTCCTTCCTTTTTCAAGGATGAATAATATGCCATTGTATGTATATAGCACATTTTGCTCATCCATACATCCCTGGACAGATACCATAGCAAGGCCCACAACCAAGCCCAAAATAAAATGGGGCCCCAGCCAGATTTTTCTCAACAGTACCCTGGAGACTACTTTTTTAAGCCATATCCCATATGATATTTACTAAGGATCTAATCTTGGGCCGAGAGTTGCTTTTCAGAAACTCCATTTCTCTTCCTTAAGCAAGTTTCAACTACTTTGAACCAATGTGACAACAAGACGGCTTGCAAGACTCAAACTGCAACTGCATAAGTGACTGGAGGATGAACTGGGGGACCAAGAACTCCCCTGCCAATCATGTTAAGACACCGTCTTTTGAACGTGGGATGTGTGACAGAACATGAAAATCTGTGCTTGCACAAAATGCCTAGGACTGTTCCCAAACTTACTGTACCCGCTCCTTTGCCCTTTTCAAGCCCTTTTCAACAGCCCATTGGGGAGAAAGATTTAACCTTCGTCTCTTTGCTGGCCAAGCTCGTAATGAAGCTTTTTCCCCTTCTACAAGAGCGGGTATCCTGTTTGGCTAATGGGTGCATTGGGCTGTGAGCCCTTCCTTGATTACAATACTTGGGTGGCTTCTATGTTTTAGCTATTATGAATAATGATGCCATGAACATGGGTGTTGAAATATGTCTTTGAGAACATGCTTTCAACTCCTTGGTGGGGTATACACCCAGAAAAGGAATTGCTGGGTCCTATATAATTATATTTTTAATTTTTTTTAAGAATTGTTATACTGATTTATACAGCAACAATATATTCCCACCACAGTACACAAGGGTTCCAACTTCTCCACATCTTGGCCAACAGTTGTTCTATTCTTTTTCTTCTTTTTTTTTTTTTTTTGATAGATGCCATCCTAATGAATGTGAAGTGGTCTCTCACTGTGTTTCTGATTTGCATGTCCCTAATGATTACTGATGATGAGCATCTTTTCATATGCTTATTGGTTATTTGCAGATCTTCTTTAAGCAAATGTCTACTTATATACATTGTTCAATTTTGATTTGAGTTGTTTGTTTTTTGTTGTTGAATTTAGGAGTTCTCTATCTATTCTGGATATTGAGCCTTTGTCAAATACATGGTTTGCAAATATGGTCGCCCATCCTATGGGTTGTGCTTTTACTCTGTTGATAATGACTTTTGAGGCACAAAACTTTTTAATATCCATGAAGTCCAGCATATGTATTTTCCTATTTTATTGGCTGCTCTTGGGTGTCAGAACCATGAAATCATTACCAAATCCTATCTTGTCAAGTTTTGCCTTATGTTTCCTTCTAAGGGTATTATAGTATTAGCTCTTACACTTAGGTATTTGATTCACTGGGAATCAAGTTATGTATACAGTGTTAGGTAAATGTCCAAGTTGATTCCTTTGCATGTAGATATCCACTATTTCCAGCACAACTTGTTGAAAAGACTTTTCCCCATTTAATAATCTTGGCACCCTTGTCAAACATCATTTGATCACATGGGTGAGGGTTAATTTCTGGGCTCTCAATTCTTTTTCCATTGCTCAATATGTCTGTCTTTATGCCATGACAATGCTGTTTTGATACTGTAGATTTATAGTAAGTTTTCAATCAGGAAGAATCAGTCCTCCAACTTAGTATCTCCTTTCAAGATTATTTTTGGTATCTGGGCTTATTTGAGATTCCATAAGAATCTTAGGATGGTTTTTTTTCTATTTCAGCACAAAACGCCCTTGGGATTTTGATAAGGACTGCACTGCATTTGTTGATCTCTTAGGATAATGTTGACACCGTCACAATAAGGAGTCTTCCAATCCACGGTGATCGGATGTCTTTCATTTCTAATAGTGCCGGATGGCTGTTCAGGTTGAGGGGGCGGCACTCCTCGAGGTAGTCGTGCAGAAACCCACAGTTCCTCCTCACTGAGACTTCACCATTTCCTTAGAACCCATCGACAGTCAACAGAGGGCAAAATGCATGTAAAATGCACGCAGGAAGTTTTCAAAGATTGGATGTGCATGGAGCACACATTTCTTCCACTCCTCTCCATTAGCAAGAACCATGGACTGAAGCAGCAGTCCCTAACACATGGAGACTGCAGACTCACTCAGCAGACCCCAACAAATGGGGACTGTGGACTAACTAAGGGCCAGGGACTCGGGTTCCTGGCAGAACCATCTGGCAGCTCAAGCTGAACCACTAAGCTTTTGCCTGGCACTGCTGACTAACCAAGTGCTAAGACTGATGCTCTCTTAGAGCATCCTGTCAGTCTAGACTGACCCACTGACCCTGGACTGGAAAGCCACTTAGATCAGGAGCTCAAGGCAAACAGAGTGGATCTCAGATCCAAGAAGAATTTACCCACAGCCCTCAGAAACAGCGAAAAAGATGGAGAACTCAAAGGTTTTGCGGGTACCAATGACTGTTTCTCATCCTCGAAGCCATCAGGCGTCTCCTTTGGATCCCACTGCTGCCACCAAACTGGTACAAAACAAAATAAAATTCAGTAAATTTTAAACATCTTATTGGCTTTATTCAACAGTTCATGAATCAGGCAGCATCCAGTCTAGCAGAGAGAAAGGATCTCCAAGGAGTTCTACAAAATGAAGGATTTTATAGGCAGAAGGGAGCAAGAACAAGGAAGTTACACTAGATAAAAAAGCGGGTTGGTTACTGCAAGGTTACTTTCCTTTAGAGGATGACAGGGCTCTATCAGGAAGATGACCTACCTGCTGCGCATGAGGTGATTCCTGATTGACTGGTTTAAGATTCTATTCCTGGGAGGGCCAAAAGTCTAATTAAGTCTCGACTTGTTTATGTGAGGCATAGCCTAAGAGGCTTCATTTGGGCCTGGTGTCTTGTTTTAAACACATGACTTCTGCTGGTCCCTGCTTTCCCCAGTTACACCCCAGCTGTCCCTTCACTGACCATTGTTGGTCACACACCCACTGCACCTGCCTCCAGTCCTTTCCCTTCAACATCGTAATCTCACACACAGCTCCTCCCGACACTATCATGACGTCTCCCACCACACGTCGCCTATACATTCCACACTGCCATCAAGATGCTTCACAAACACCACCACCATTTATGTCCAATGGGCTGAGTGGCCGGCCCGTGCACTGGGAATCAGGAGTCGCAGGGTCTGTCACTTGGCCTCCAATCACCTATTGTACCCCAGCTGAAGGGCTTACCCTGCGGAGACACTCAGTTGTACCCAACTCAATCGCACAACAACATCTTTGCCCCAGGCTTCCTTCAAAATGCTCCACCCACTTTCTGCCCCAACTGCTCCTTGAGGAGTCATTTTGGGGTAGCCTTCGAGGCCACCATGGTGATTTTGTGCTCAGGCCCAAACAGCTCTTGGCCCACAAACACTTTAACCATACCCCCTGAAATCATATAGCATAGGTAACTAGTGAATGGGTGCAAATTACTGGTTTTACTGCCAAAGGCTGTAATGAATATTTCACACCAGGAACATCCACTTTTGGGTTTTACTGTAGGCTGATATCACAAGGCTCTCACCCAGTGAGGTTCTCTCTTCCCCAGCCCTCTGAGCAGATTTCTCCAAGCTATATTCTGCAATACATCATTGTCTCTATCTCAGCCTGCTTCCCTCAGGTTGCAGGTCCCCTGAGATTCCTGCTCTGACAGGCTACCACCAACCCATAGAGACACTGTCAGTCCTATAGGACTGGGTGTTCAGTTCTACTAGGACTGACTGACTGGACTGGACACAGGTGCGGTGGCCCTACCCACGCAAAATCAGGTAACTGAGGCAACCAAGAAGTATCGAAAACCTTAACCCAACATCGACAACAACTCCATAAGACCCTATCCTAGCCCTTGTGGAACAGTCTCATGAGTCTCTTGCCTAAATGGTTTTAGAGAATGGCCTGGCCCTAGACTGTCTATACCAACCAACGAAGGAGGGGTTTTTGCCTTTCTTAGAACCACTTGCTGAATGTACATCAACACACAAGTTCAAACCTACCTCCACCAGATGGCCCAAGAGGTTAAAATATTGCGTAATGTTACTTAAATCTTTTAAAAGATACCCAAGGCCCCCGAGATCACTGACCTATTTTCGTGGTTGGTCTTTCCAAGTTGGGGACAATGGAAACAGACTGGATTTTAGACTGTTGCTTGTACAATTATAGGATCTGTTACTATAGCCATCATCGGATATTTACTCTCTTGGCTACAATGTGCCCTATCCCTAATAACTCTATTAATTACCCTTATTAACTATCCCAACCAACTTTAAATTAACTAAATTAAAATTAATCAATACCCTGATTAATTTAAAAAATTCAAAATTTTTATGGAGAAGCTACTTAACACAGAATACACTGTTGTAAGCATTTGAAGTATACAGTTCAGTGCCATTTAGTACAATGATTATGTCGTGTGGTTATCACCACTAACTAATTCCAGAACATTTTCAACACCCCCGAACAAACCCATACAATGAGTATTTTCTCCTAACCCAAGCCCATGAAAACAACTCATTTGTTTTCTCCCCCTATTGATTTGCCTATTCTGGACAGTTCATTCAAATGGCATCATGCTATCTGTGGCTTTTGTGGACGACTTCAGTGAGCACACATGTTTCAAGGTTCATCCATGGCCAAGCATGTAGCAGTAGCTTATCCCTTTGTATGGCTCCATAATGTCCTATATTATGAATAGGGCACATTTGGTTTATGCAGTCATAACTGGATAGAAATTTGGGTTTGTTCCACTTTTGGACCACTGTGAATAATGTTGCTTTGAATATCATGGAAAAGTTTTTCTTTGAACATATGTTTCCAATGGTCTTTTGGACATACCAACCTTGTGACTCTCCTGGTCCATGGTAATTCTAGGTTTAAGATTATTAAAAATGGCAAACTGTTTTCTGCAGTGGATGCATCAAATTACTTTCCCACCAGTAATGTATGTGGGTTTCCCATTCTCCATATCTTTACTAACACTTGATACTTTCCATTATGTGGAGTATAGCCTTCATTTTGAGTGTGAAATAGTATCACACTATGCTTTGAATTTGCATTTTCCTAATGATTTATGATACTGAGCATCTATCTAGTGCTTATTGGCCATCTGTGTTTCACCTGGAGACATGTCCATTGCAGCTAGTTACCCATTTTCATTGGGTAACCAATGAAAATGGTTTCATTTCAAATTTCTTTGAATGAAGTTTCATTTCAAACTTCTTTGTTTTTTATAATTGAGTTCTAAGAGATCTACCCCAGGTAGATTCCATGGCTCCAGGCTCCCCGGGGGCTACTAGGAACTCAGGCCCATGACTCACCACACCACCTGCCAGTTCCAGCAGCCATAGACAGCTCTCATGGAACCAGGCTTCCGACAGGCTTCTACAGAACCAAGCCCCCAGCCCACCCAGGTGCTTGCTGACTCAGGCGGCCCCAGGCAGCTCCCATGGCACCAGGCACCGGCAGGTTCCCATGAACCCAGTCTTCCATCTTGACCCAGCGCCTGCTAGCTCCTGCAATCTCAGGTAGCTCCTGTGGCCCCAGGCTTCCAGGAATCCAGACTTCTGGCCTACCACAGCACAAACTGTCTCATGGCACAGGCTTCTGGCAGGCTCCCGTGAGCCAAGACTCTCAGATCATCCCAGCTCTGGCCAACTCTCATGGCCCTGGATGACTCCTGTGGTCACAGGCTCTCAATGAGGACCTGCCAAACCAGGGTCCAGTGGGGCTACTCATGAACTCAGGGTCCCAGATTTGCCCAGGGCCAGACACAATACCATGGACCCAAGCTTTCCACTCATCCCAGTACCAGGCTGCTCAAGGACTCCAGCAGCAAGCCTGCCCCTGGACACCACCAGATGGCCTACCCAGGACCCCTAGATGGGCTGAATGTGAAAGCTTTGGTTTACTAAAGCCAGTCTGTAATAAGTGGAAGAAATGCCTACTTCCCCAAATTTGCAGACACCAATGGAAGGTCACAAGGATCATGAATAATCAAAGATCCACGACACCACCAAAGAAAAAGAATAAAACTCCAATGACCGACCAAGAAATGGAGATATAGGAACTATGTGACAAAGACTTCAGAGCAATGCTCTTTGAGAAATTCATAAAACTCTAAGGAAACACAGATAGACTACTAAATGAAATAAGGAAATAGTGCATGAACAAGTGAGAAGTTCAACATAGAAACAGAAATCATTAAGGAAAAACAAACAGAAATCCTAGAGTTGAAGAACACAATGACTGAACTGAAGAATTCAATAGAGACCTTCTAAATCAGATTCAACCATGTACAAGAAATAATTAGTGCACTAGAAGATGTGTCATCTGAAATCATCGAGTCAAAGGAGCAAAAAGAAAAAAAGGAACAGATAGGATTGGGGAAAGGCAGTGTGAATTATGGGATACCATGAAAAGAAATAGATAAGCATTATTAAAGTACCAGAGGAGAAGACAGGGAGAAAGAAAAAGAAAGTTGACTTAAAAAAGTAGCAGCTGACACTTTCCCAAATCTGGGGAGAGATGTAGACATCCAAGGTCCTGAAGCTGATCAGTCACCCTAAAATTTCAAAGTAAAACATTCTTCTCCAAGACATTGTAACAAAACTATCTAAACTCAAAAAAAGGATCAAACAACATGATCAAGTTCAACATGATGCAAATCAATGAATGTGATACACTGCATTGATAGAATGAAAGATAAAAATCCTAAAATAATCTCTCAATGCAGAAAAAGCAGTTTGACAAATTCAATGCCCCTTCCTGATAAAAACTCTCAAGAAAGGGTTACAGAAGGAACATACCTGAACATAATAAAAGGTTTACATGACAAACCCACAGCTAACATCATATTGAACAGTGAAAGGTTGAAAGCTTTCTTGCTAAGACAAAGAACAAGACAAGGGAGCCCAGTCTCAACACCACTCTTCAACATACTGCTGCAAGTCTTAACCAGAGACATTTGGCCAGAGAGAGAAATATAAAGCATCTAAATTGGAAATGAAGAAACAAAGTGGTCTCTGTTTGCAGATATGATTTTATGTAGAGAAATACTTAAAGACTCCTCCCCAAACTGTTAGGACTAATAAACAAATTCACTCAAGCTGCAGGAGACAAAATCAACATATAGAAATCTCTTGCCTTTCTCTACACTAACAATGAACTATTTAAAAATGATATAAAGGGCCGGCCCCGTGGCTTAGCGGTTAAGTGTGCGAGCTCCGCTGCTGGCGGCAGGGGTTCGGATCCCGGGCACGCACTGACGCACCGCTTCTCCAGCCATGCTGAGGCCGAGTCCCACATACAGCAACTAGAAGGACGTGGAGCTATGACATACAACTATCTACTGGGGCTTTGGGGCAAAAAATAAATAAATAAAAATTATAAAAAAAAATGATATAAAGAAAAAAATCCTATTTACAATGCCATCAAAAACAGTAAAATACTCATGAATAAATTTAACCAAGAAGGTGAAAGATCTAGAAACTAACAACTATAAGACACAGATGAAAGAAATCAAAGACACAAAGAAATGAAAAGATATCTTATGCTCATGGATCAGAAGAATTAGTATTGTTAAAATGTTCATGCTACTCAATGCCATCTCAAGATTCAATGCAATTCCTATTAAAATTCCCATGGCATTTTTCAGAGAAATAGAACAAATAATCCTAATATTCATGTGGATCCACAAAAGACCTCCAATAACCAAAGGAACCCCGAGAAAGAAAAAGCTGAAGGCATCACAATTTCTGATTTCAAACTTTATTACAAATCTATAGTAATAAAAACAGTATGATACAGGTATAAAATGAGACACCTAGACCAATAGAACAGAATCAAGGACCCAGAAATAAAACCACACACATACAGTTTGCTAACAGTTGACAAGTCAGCTAAGAAGACTCCATGGGGAATGGATAGTTTCTACAACAAATGCTGTTGGGAAAACTGAATAACCACATGCAGAAAACTGAAATTGGACCCCTATTTTACACCACTCTAAAAATGATCCCAAATTGAATTAAAGACAAATGTAAGACACCAAATATAAAACTAGAAGAAAATATAGAGAAAAAAGCCCCATGAAACTGGTCTTGACAACGAGTTTTTTGGATATAATATCAAAAGTGCAAGCAACAAATGCAAAACTTAACAAGTGGGATGACATCAATCTAAAAAGCTTCTGCATAGCAAATGAAACAATCGGCAAACTAAAGGGGTTAATATCCACAGTATATAAGAAACTCTTACAACTCAACAGCAAAGAAACCAACAAAACAATATGAAAATGGTCAAAGGACCTGAATAGATACTTTTCCAAAGAAGACATAAAAATGGTCAACAGGTACATGAAAAGATGCTCGTAATCACTCATCATCAGTGAAATGAAATCAAAACTACAATGAGATATCACCTCACACCTGCTAGAATGGTTATTCTCAAAGAGACAACAGAAAACAAGTATTGGCGAAGCTGTATAGAAGAGAGAACCCTGTGCACTGATGGTATGAATGTAAATTGCTACAGTCACTATGGAAAAAATATGGAATTTTTCCAAAAAAATAAAAATAGAAATATATATAAATGAGCAATTCCACTTCTGCTTGTATATCCAAAGGAAATGAAGTCACTATTCTGAAGAGATATCTGCATCCCCATGTTCATTTCAACATTATTCGCAGAGAACATGGACACAATCCAGGTGTCCATCAATGGATAAATAGATAAAGAAAATGTGAGATCTATGTATACATGTAATATATAATGGGATATTATTCAGCCATGCAGGAGAATGAAATCCTGCATTTTGAGATACCATGGATGGACCTTGAGGCATTGCGCTAAGTGATATAAGTCAGATGGAGAAAGACAAATACTATATATTCTCACTCATACGTGAAATCGAAAAAAACCCAACTCAAAGGAATAGAGACAAGAATGGGTTTCCCAGGGTCCCGGGGTTAGGGTAAATGGGGAGATGTGAGTCAAAGTGCACAAATTTCTACCTGTAAAATGAACAAGTTTTGGGGATCTAATGTACAGCATGGTGACCATAATTAACAATACTATATTCTTATAGACTTGAAAGTTGTTAAGAGAGTAGATCTTGAAAGTGATCACTAGAAAAACCAAGTTAATTATGTGAGGGAATGGAGGTGTTAACTCACGGTATTGTGGTAATCCTTTCACAAATCACCATCTTGAACACCTAAAACTTACATATGTTATATGTCACTAATATTTAAAGAAATTTAAAAAAAAAATCTCTCAACAAAGTAAAACCCAGGACCAGATGACTGCACTGGTGAATTCTACCAAACATTTAAAGAAGTATTAAAAACAAGACTTCTTACACTCTGTCAAATATTGAAAAAGAGGGAACACTTCCAAGCTCACTTTACGAGGCCAGCATTACCCTGATACCAACACTAGACAAGGACACTAAAAGAAAATAAAATTACAGACCATTATCCCTGATGAACATAGATGCAAAAATCCTCAACAAAATACTAGCAAATTAAAAATGAATTCGATAGCATATTAAAAGAATTATACACTACCACCAAGTGAAATTTATTCCTGGTATACAAGGGGAGTTCAATATACAAAAATCGATCAATGTAATAAGCCACATCCAGAAAATGAAGGGGAAAAAAATGACCAACTCAATTGATGCAGAAAAACCATTTGACAAAATTCAACGCCCTTTCATGATAAAACACTCACCAAACTAGGAATAGAAGGAAAGTGCCTCAACATAACATAAACCATATATGAAAAACACACAGCAAACATATTACTGAATGATGGAAGACTGAAAGCTTTTCCTCTAAGATCAGGAACAAGGCAAGGATGCTCACTTTCACCACTTCTATTCAACACAGTATTGAAAGTTCAAGCCAGAACCATGAGGCAATAAAAATAAATAAATAAATAAAAGGCATCTAAATTGGAAAGAAATAAGTAAAATGGTCTCTGTTTGAAGATGATATCATGTCGTATGTAGAAAATCCAAAAGACTCCACAAAAAAGCCATTTGATCTAACAAATGAATTCAGAAAAGTAGCAGGATACAAAGTCAACACACAAAAATCGGCAGCATTTCCATACACGAACCATGAGCTCTCTGGAAAGGAAATTACAAAAACAATTCATTTATAATAGTATCAGAAAGAATAACATGCTTAGGAATTAACTTAACCAAGGAGGTGAAAGACTTACACCATAAAAACTACAAAACATTTCAGAAAGAAATTAAAGAAGACATTCATAAATGGACACACATCCCATGTTCATGGATTGGAAGGCTTACTATTGTTAAAGTGTCAGTATTACCCAAAGCAGTCTACAGATTCAATGTATTCCCTATCCAAATCCTAATGATATTTTTTGCAGAAATAGAAAAACCCGTCCTAAAATTCACATGGAATCTCAAGGGACTCAGAATAGCCAACAACAATCTTGCAAAAGAAGAACAAAACTGGAGGACTCACACTTCCTGATTTCAAAACTTACTACAAAGCTACAGTAATCAATAGTATGGTATTGTCATAAAGACAAACATAGAGACCAATAGCATAGAATAGCGAGCCCAGAAACAAACCCTCACATATATGGTCAAGTGATTTTTGACAAGTGTGCCAAGACCATGGAATGGAGAAAGGTTTCTTTTCAACAAATGGTGCTGGGAAAACTGGATATCCCCTTGCAAAATCTTGAAGCTGGACCCCATCCAACACTAGATACAAAAATTAACTCAAAATGGATCAAGGACATAAATGTAAGACCTCAAACAAGAAAATTCTTAGAAGAAAACATGAGATTAAATCTTCATGACACCAGACTTGGCAATGATTTCTTGGATATGACACCAAAGGCACAGGTAACAAAAGAAAAACAATGGAAAAATTGGACTCCATGAAAATTTTATAAGTTGGTACATCAAAAGGCACCCACAGAGTGGGAGAAATTATTCGCAAATCATATTTCTGACAAGAGACTGGTATCCAGACTATACAGAGAAGTCCTAAATTAAACAACTAAAAAACAAGCCAATTAAAAAATGGGCATGGATTTGAAGACTCCTTTGCGAAAGAAGACTTAGAAATGGCATATAAGCACATGAAAAGATGCTCAACACCACTAATCATTAGGGAAATGCACATCAAAACCACAAAACCACCTCACACCCACTAAGTTGAGTGCTATCGAAAAGACAAAACAGCAAGTGTTGGCCAAGATGCGGTGAAATGGGAACCCTTGTACACTGTTGATAGGAACGTAAAATGGTGCAGCTGCTATGGAAAACAGTGTAGATGTTCCTCCAAAAAATTGAACATAGAATTATCATGTGATCCAGCAATTCCACTTCTGCATATACACCCAAAAGATTTGAAAGCAGAGCCTTGAAGAGATATTTGTACACCCATGTTCATAGCAGTATTATTTACAATAGCTAAAACGTGGAAGCAACCCAAGTGTTTATTGACACATGAGTGGATACACAAAATGTAGTATATCCATACAATGGAATATTATTCAGTCTTAAAAAGGAAGCAAATTCTCCAATACGCTATACATGGATTAACCTTGGAGACATTATGCTAACTGAAATAAGCCAGTCACAAAAAGACAAATACTGTATGAACTGAGAGTAGTCAAATCATAGAGAGAGTAAGCAGAATGGTGGCTGCCAAGGGCTGGGGAAGGGGAGAAGGGAGAGTTATTGTTTAATAGGTATAGAGTTTCAGATTTACAAGAGTTATGGGGATGAATAGTGGTGATGACTGTACAACTGTGGAAATGTATTTAATGCCATTGAAGTATACACTTAAAAATGGTTAAGATGAAACACTTTTTGTTATGTATATTTTGACTCAATATACAAAAAGGAAAAAAAAAGAAATGAGCTATCAAGTCACAAAAAGACATAGTGGACACTTAAATACATACTGCTAAGTGAAAGAAGCCAACCGGAAAAGGCTATATACACTGTTCCATAGTTTTCATATATTCCAATTACACGACATTCCAGAAAAGGCAAAACTATAGAAACAGTATAAAGATCAGTGTTGCCAGGAGTTGGGGGGCAAGGGACGAAGAGGTAAAGCACAGGGATTTTAGGGCAATCCAACTCTTCCATAGGATACTGTCGTGGTGGATACATGAGATTATGCATTTGTCAAAATCCAAGTACATGACAGCAAGACAATGAACCTTAACGTAAACTACGGACTTGGTTATGAACGCTGTATGAGCCTCAGCTCCTCACTTGTAAGGAATGGACTGCACTAACACAGGTGGTCACGCAAGATGTTAACCGTAGGGGAAACTGTGGGGGAGGAGGGAGAAATGCTCTGCACTCTCTGCTGAATTTCTCTGTCCATCTAAAACTTTCCTAAAAAACAATCTATTAATTAAAAAATAATCAATGGAAGGTAGGGAGTGCGTAGAAATATGGACGAAACAGGAATATCAGTATATTAATAAATGTTGAAGCTGAGTAATAGAGACATGGGGGGCTATCACACTTTTCTATTTAATTTGTGTATGTTCAAGGTTTTCCACAATAAAACATTTTTAAAGCTCCAGATTAAATCTAGATTATATGTACAAGGAATCAAAGAATGTGAAGAAAACAGATATTTTTGAAGCAAGTACACTGAGGGAACATGCAATCACACTGGATAGAGAGTGAACGTCCTGGTTCTACCAGGAAGGTTCAGAGATCAGTGAGCAAGGCAGGTGACAGCACAGTCAGGGAAGTGACAGATAATGATCACAGAAAAATGTTTGCCCTCACTAATCACAGAAATGCCAACCATGGGCCCTGACAGAACTGCCCCAGGATTTACAATGTCATGACACCCAGAATTAGAGCGGGCTCAGGGACAGAGCACCACGTCCTGTGAGAATGCCAATCAGCATCGGCTTTCTGGAGGGCAAATCTCTCGAACCCTGGAACCTGCAGGCCACTCGCCCGGCTACTCCGTTGTGTGGAATCTGTCCAAAAACAAAGGGATTGGGTACAGATGATGGACTGAATAAACACATGTAGAGCCCCTTTGACATAGAATCCCTTAAAAATGACCCAAAGATTCCTTCATTGATCAACAAATTCATAATAGCCTTGGGAACAATCAAGAGAGCCGACATTTTGATGAAAACATCAAAGAGAGTCAACAGTTGGTGATCGGAGATCCCAGTGGGGAGCTCCATGTGAGCCATGAAGACCAAGCCACGGTGTCCTCTCTCCCTCTCCCTCATCCCCCTGCCGTTCACCTAACACCTTCTGCATCGCCCCTCCACTCCCAACCACTGCCCACCTCACGCTCCAGCAATACAGGAGCAGAGGCACAGGGCGCCCTTTCCACGAACACATCTGTCCTCTTGCTCTCTGCCCGTCGCCAGGCAGCGGAGCTCTCTTGACATTAGTACAGCCATGTTTGGCCGCTCCATTGACCTACAGCCACCAGCACAAAAAGAAATATAAAAGCTGCTTTCTGCATGGTGGGAACTGGCCCTTCTCCCATGGAGATAGTTGCAATGTGTAAAAAATTCAAGGCCCTTCGGGTGCCGCAGCCTGGGGCACACTGGCCATCTGAGCTAGGCTGGGAGGATAAGCAGGGTAAACAATGCACGTACACAACTACTGGGCTGGGACGATAGCCAGAGGGTGGGGCTCAGTGCATGTACGCCACTGATAACCATTTGTGCAGGGGAACATTGAATGCTTTCTCTGTAAACTCTGTAACTGCTTATATAAACTGCTGGAGACTGAGACCCGGTGAGAGTTCCACCTGTGGAAGGGACGCCTTGTCCAGGACGTGTGATTCCCGCCCAGCAGTGTCAATTGACAGGACTCTCCCAGCAGTGGGGCATGGATGTTGTGAGTAATTGATTTATTGTGAAGTAATTGATCTGATGTGTTCTCTTTTCAGTCAACCTGGTGTTTCTCTTTCTGGTTGACTTGTGTCATTTCACTTCAGTCGATCTGGTGTTTCCTTATCCGATAGATCTGATGTTTTTCCCTCTTATTATATGACCTATTCAAATGTGCTGCTATCTCAGCCGATGGGGATGTTTTCCCTTTCCAGTCGAGCTGGTGTTTTTTCCCTCTTATTATTTGACCTATTCAGATCTGTTTGCGGACTATCACCTTTACCATCCTCTCTATAATAAAATATACCTTCAGTCCATTTGTTTGGAGTGGAAAGTTTCTTTTACGTCTCCAATCGAATCCCCAAACCTCTCATAACAGGAGCCCAGCCCGGCACCTCCTCAGGGCCCAGCAGACTCCTCCTCCCCATCTGGTCCTACCTGCAGCACAGACACCTGCTAGCTAATCTCCGCCTTACAAACAAAACTCTCCCTTGGACCCATGCTCCCTTTTGGTTATTGTCCACTTTCCCAACTCCCCTTCATGGCTAAACCTCTTAAATAAAGTGCCTCATACCTACTGCCCTCCCATGGACCCCCTTCACTCAATCTAGACCCAGCTTCATTCCCACCCTCTCAAGGAGACTGAGGTCACCAGTGATCCCCTGTGGCCAAGTCCAGCCATCTTCTCTCCATTCTGATCAGAGCTGTATCCCACCCAGCTGAGCACCCCTCCTTTCTGCAATACCCTTTCCCCTCATGGTTCCTGCAACTTCATGCTCCACCATTTCAGGCCCCTTTCCTGGACCCTCTTCAGCTGCACCTCTGCAAACTGCCTGCTCCTAGGCTGGGCCCTGGTCCCTTCTACAGCTACAGTGTCTCCAGGAAACCTCATTCAATTCCACGGTTTTAAATATCTCTGACCTCATCCCAACTCTGCTGACACACTGATGCAACTTTAAGAGGTTAGGTGCTAGCTCCCCAGCATCAGCACCTAAGGACTATCTCAGACTCGATTCGTCTCAAAATTTCACTGTCATATGAGTTCCAAAATAGCATCAAATCTTTCCAAAGGAGGAAAAATTTTGATACAATAAACAGTTGTGAAGAAAGTAACCAATAAAAGGTATACTTACATCCAATCATGGTTGCTTGATGGGGAAAATAAGAACACAGAACTAAGATCAGATATTCTCAAGCTGGGGACCAGAAGGTGATGAGTTGGGAGTGTAGAACACAGGAACTGATCAACTCTAAGCATTTACAGAAAGAGAGGCAGAAATGGTTGTTCCTAAAAGCTGAAAGACACCCACTAAAAGAAGAGAAAAATCATGAGAAAACCTAACAAATTAAAAATTAAATTAAATGGTAGACTCACATTCCAATTTATCAATAATCACAATTGTAAATGGATCAAATTGCTCTATAAAAACATGAAGGCTCTCAAGTTGAGTTAAAATATTGTTAAAAAATAAAAGGATATAATATGGTTGAAAATAAGGAGATAAAGAAATAAGACTTTAAATGGGACAAACAGGGGTTTTCTGTGTTGATAACTGTCAGGGACACTTATGCACCTAACAATATGGTCTTGAAACATAAAGCAAAACTGGACAAACAAGAAGACACAGGCACCCCAAGGGAGGTGACTTCCCTTTCCACAGGGAAACCTACCTTACCTCTCTTAAAAAGCCACAGGTCAAGTGATACAGTAAGTTAGGAAACAGATCTGCTGACAAACACAAAAAAGCTAAATCTAGCCTCAGCCCCAGGGACAACGTAAGCATCTAGTGGAGAGCAAACATTCTCCTCAAACCACAATGAAACAGTCGCCACAATGAAATCTCTAAAGAGTCCAAAAAGCAGAAATCTATAAGTGACCATATTACTGGAACTTAAAGCAATAAAAGTAAAAAATAATCACAAAATATTGGCTCCCCTCCCCCAACCTATCCACTTGAAAATCTGTCCACACCCTTCTAAATCTCTCAGGTTAAAGAGGGAATCCAGACAGACAGGAGAGACTCTTTAGAAATGAACAGCAATGAGAGCAGCATGAGGCAAATCCATGGCGTGGGGACAAGGGGACAGAAGAAGGGACACAGCCTCCACTGCAGGTATCAGGGAATATCAACTCTACACGAAGAAGCTGAGCACTTCCCTCCAAAGCCAGAACAACACCACAATAAAACCAATGACAGCAGAATGAAGGGAGAATTCACCAGGCAGGAATAACAACATAGACCTGAACAATGGAGTCAAGGGCTGGCTGTCTGGAAAGACCTGTAACAGTGAGAAACCTTGGGCAGTCTGACCAAGAAGAACAGACAAAGGCACCAAGAGGAACAGACAAAGGCACCAAATTGTACCATCAGGTACGAGAAACTACAGAAACAGCTTTAACGTGATAGGAGAACATAGTGGATAACTCTGACCAGGACATCAGTGGTACTCAACTGGAGCTGTCCTTCCCCTAGGATGCATCTGGAAACACGCGGGATGGGTTTTGTTTCTTGTTTTGGGTTGTTCTACTGGTTGTTGCCCCTGGGGTCCCGGAGATCCTGAACATCCTGTCACATAGACCCGTTTCCCTCTTGAAGTGTTACTGACATCTGGGAAGACAAGCACTGATCCAGATTAAATGAACAATGTGGTAGGAAAATGTTTTCCATGGATGTATAACAGGCAAAAGTTGGTACCCTCAATATGTAAGGAATATCGAGAAACCAATGTTTACAACTACTAAACTGTAAGAGAGCAGGAAAATCAGAAACATAGCCAAGAAACACACCAAAAATATATCGAACCTATTAGCACAGGTGGAGAAATATATAGGTAAAGCACAGGAAACAGTGGAGGAGATTGCACACCAAATTTTACTTCCGACAAGGAATAAAAGTTGGGAGGTAGGTGAGAAATAGGAGTTTTTACCACTTCTTAGCTTATGTATTTCTCTAATGTTTTAATTTTTACAAAAGAGAATGTATTCTACTCAAAAAGATGTTTCAAATTTTAAAGAAATTATTAAAATGTTCAAAATGACTTCAGTTCAAGGATATTCATTAAAACATGTATGGAAAACACCTCGCCATGACTTTAAGAGTCTCCTATAACTTTTCCAATAGTTTACTATGTCGATTTTATTTCACATTTAGATTCAAATTCATTGGAATTTACATTTGTGTGAGGGATGCAACAGAAGCTGATTTTCTCCTGTTCAAGTGGAAAACCAACGATCCAGGTACCATTCATTGGGTAGGTCTGGCTTTCCCAGCTGACCTGCAATGCCTCCTTTCCCACCTGGTTAACTCTGACAACTACCGCTGCCTCTCGAGGGCCCTAGAGCAAACGGGGTGAGCTCTGCAACCTGGGCTCCCTGTCTGTGAGGGGCGGCTACCAGCAGAGCCTTCTCCCAAGACAGCAGCAGGCATGCTGCACACAGAAGTGCTCAGAGGCCTTCTGCTGTGGAGCAGGAAACTCCTCATGAGGAGCAGGCAGTGGGGGAGCCCCGAGCCCCAGGGCTGACCTCGGCTGGGGGCAGCAGGCTGCTAAGGCAGGGAGCCCCCTCCCTTCAGCTCGTCCAGCTCCTCCTGCAGAGTGCGCACCTGGCTGTCGGCAGCTGCCCCTCTTCAGCTCGCTGTCCTTCTCCACCTGCTCCCGCAGGCGGCACCTGTGCTCCTGTTCCCCGGGGAGCAGAAGCAGTAGGAGTGCAGCGAGTCGAGGAGTTCTTGGGCCCCAGTGCTGACAGGATGACCCCGCTGAGGGACCGGGGGCCGGTGTCGCTGTGTTCACCCTGCACATCTTCCACGGCTGGCTCCAGGGTGACATCTGTTGGAGGGTGTGGGGCTCTGGGAGGGTTTCTGAGGCATCATTGTGAATGATGAACTTGGGGGCTCTGGGCCAAGCTCTCATCAGGCCCAAGGCTGGTCCTACTGTAGGTGGGCTCCACATCTCTCTTCAGCCTCTTTCGGTCAACAGCCTCTCGAGAGACAGATGGCATCTCTTGAGTGTGTGCTGAGGAGAAACTGTAAGAAGGAAGCCAGCCAATAAATCTGCACGCCTCAGATCCTGAGGGATAAAGTCACCCACGGAAATGCCACTCTTATCCAGCAGGCCTTGGCTAGGAAGAGGGGGTCTCATCGGCAGCATCTACAGCAGACCTGTTTGCATCTCCCTGGCTGCCTCACACTGTGGAGGCCACACTGTCTCCTGGAGTTCCTTCCAGAGACTCTGTGCCCGCTCCTGACTGGTGGCTTCCTGGGTGGCACTGAGTGCAGGTTCACCCTGCAGAGGGGCTCGCATCAACTTGTGGGACCTTGGCTGGGCCCTCAGGTTTTCCCTCGAGGATGAGGATGAACCTGAAGCTCCTTTCCCGTCTGCTTTACTCGCATGTTCCTCTTGTCCCCGGTGGCTACCTTGGTGTCATTTCTCCTGGGGCAGCCACGGCCTTCAGCCCCTCCTTCTCAATCAGGTGGAAGATGGAGGGCAAGGCCATGGGCTTGAGCACATAGTACTGACTCTCCAGCCTGTCCCAGAGTTTTTTTTGGTGAAATGGTCACTACAGACGAAAGAGTACTTAGTAGGGTCCAGTCATCCCTGTTAACAGCTTTTAGCAACTGGACAAGACGTTTTTGAGTCCTTTATGTGGAGCCTGCAAGGATACATGAAAAAGTAATTAAAAAGAATTAAATGTCTCCCCCTAAAATAATCAATTATAAAAGCAAAACAAGTGTTTTTGGGAACACCCACACTTAGGAGTTTTGCCCATTTAAACTTTTAGTAGAGATTTAAGGAACACCTTCTGCTTGCAACTTATTACTGGAATAGAAAGATGAAAGACCCACTGTCTACCTTAAGGAGCTGACCATCTGTAGGGCAGAGAAGGAAAGAAAGTGAAGACCACCTCCCAGGCTGTGGTAAGTGCCCTGTAGGAACAAAGATGCTCGGGCAGAGAGCACAGGATGGCACCAAGACAACAGGAAAGGCTTCAGGAAGCCTCAGAAATAGTTCCTAGAAGCTCAGGGCTCTCCAACCCTCCTGCTGTCCCTGGGATGCAGGACTTTGGGTGCTAAAACGGGGAGGGTTGGTCCCCCTATTTCAAAGCCAGGCCAGGTGTCGGCCAGCAGAGCCTCCCAGGCACTCAGCAGGGCGCCTGGCCCCAGCTCTACTCAAGCAGCTGAGGATGCAGGACTGCTGCCAAGAGGAGGTCAGCCCCAAGAGCTGCAGTTCCGTGTTCCTCCTGTCCTTCCACTACCAGGAGGAAAGCTGCTTCCTGTACCAAGCAACCAGCCCCTGAAATGTACTGACCAAGACACTTCATAATCTTTTCTCCTCATTAAGGTAAAATCTCTATTTAGAGAAAACTATGCACATGGGGAGGAAGGGGGTCTCTCTCTAGGCTTTCTTCTCCTCCTGAGTTCATCTAACCCCCATGAGGCCGGGTGGATACTAGGTCCTCAGGGAGTTCCAAGCAACATGACCTTCTAACATTTCTCAATGCTTTGTGACAAGTTACGAAAGGACCCCCACTTCCTTTGCCCCCATACCACGTTAAACAATGACACATGCCAAGAGCAACCTTCTCTGCAGTGTTTTGCATCATTCTCAAAAACAGTAACAAAACTTTTGGGACACAGGCTCTGAAGGAAACTGTCAAGAAAGCACGTTGTCTGATCTCTGAAACAAGCTCACATTACTAGTTCTTTGGATAGATTGTAACAACTCCCGACTTAAAACAAACCACTGTTAACTTTGAATAAGACTAAAGACAACAAGTGGCATTCAGGTCTTGAAAAATTCAATAACAACCTGCAACATGAAACAAAAGGATCTGCCAGGAGGTTTTCAAAGTAGAATGTCTTCAGTGCACTGTTCTGGGACCTCCATTGCAGAGTCCGCAAGAAAGGACTCACTCAACTGGATGAATTCCAGAAGCCCTCATGAAGGGAGCCAGGCCAAGGGGAAGGCAAACCCCTCATCCTGCTGTGGGATCCCAAGGAAGAAGTGAAGAGAGGAGCCCCTTCCCTGAGTCCCCAGGGTAAGCCTCCCAGTGAGGAGTGGGCTGCAACCTCCTCCACCCAGGATGCTGTCACATGCAGAGTCTGCAGAGTCAGACGCCTCTCCAGGACTCACCTCCAGTGCAGAGCCACCTTTCCCTGCACTGCCAGGACCCTTCTAGCAACAGAGCATCTGAGAGGAGTGTCAATTTGGAGGTAGAAGCTGCATTTGCTCAGCCACATTCCTGATCTCAGAGATCAAGGCAGGCTCCCTGCCATCAAAAGAGCAGAAAAGTCACGGCAAATGCAAGAAGATAGTGACCTAAGAAAGAACGTTTCCAGAATACCCTGTTTCTTGACATTGTTGGCCCCAGCCTGAATCAGTGGAGAGCAGAGTGGCTGGGGGGTGGGGGTGACAGTGTGGTGGAGGCCATAAGGTGGGTGCCAGTGGCCATGGGATGGCCGCAGTGGCCCGAGGTGCCCAGAGTAGAAACAGTGGCACAGACCAAGGCCACATAGCGCCTGGCGCTCACTCACCTTCTGGACCGGCCCCGAGGCCCCAAGCACAGAGTGCTGCCTGCCTCGGGCTGGACCGCCAGGGTGGTTGACTGGGCGGCAATGGCCGGTTACCTGTGGAAGGAGATGGCTGTTTCTCCTCGTTGCCCAGTGGTGGGAGCAGTTTGCGGCAGTGCAGTGATCACCATCCCGGGCCTCAGGCTGTCATGCTGCCAGGCTCCGGCCCCCTCCTCTCCACCCCACAGTGGGACTGCCACAAGAGTAAGGCTCGAAGTGACAATGTGCAGCAAGTGGGAGCTGGTCCCCACGCCCCGCAGGATGGCAAGATGGCGGCGCGTGCCCATCTGTCCTCCGTAAAGCAAGATGGCCACATCTGTGGGCCTAGGCAAACTGACGCCTGATGCACCCACCCTGGGGGAGCGCTGCCAAAACGCGTCTGTTCCGCTGCCCTGATGGGTCACTGCTGTGGTGTTCATAGCAAATGACCCAGACCGAGCGGGGAGGGACAATGTGGCCGGCCCTCCGAGAGGGGCCCCGCCGGACGCCAAGATGGTGACCGATGCACTTCCGCCCACACTTCTGGCCCTGCCCACGTTGCTCACCTGGATTGGCCCCAGTGGTTGAGCATCACATTCTGCTCATTCTCCTGGGCAGCGGGGAGAGGGACGCGGGTAGGGGCACCTGCACCGGTCAGCATGGAAGACTGTGCTCGCCTGGACTCTTAGCCGCTGGGACTGGCTGGCGTGGTTTGGGGCGGGGCCGTTGGGGGGAGCAGCTCCTCAGGTGGAGTGGGTGGGGGCAGCTCCCATAGTGAGACCGGTGCGTCTGAGAACCAGGTACCTGCGGGTCTGGACGCTCTTTCCATCCGCCCTCGGTGCTCTGGCGCTGGCCTGACAAGCCCATGGCTGCTGGGGCAGGAGGGGCAGCAGGGAGTCAGGGAGGGGAGGGGCGTGCTGGGCGGGGCTGGGGCAATGGTTCTTGGGAGGCTTTTTCCTTCCCCGCCAGGATTAAGAAGTCCCTTCTCTGGAACTGGCTTCGGATCCAACCACACAATCCCTGTCTGTGTGCAGAACTCTTGCCCTGGTCTCAACCCTGGCAAAGATTTCTTGCTTTGACCAAACTTTAGTCAGGCTCCTGAACCTTCTTGTAGGCCTGTCTGTGCACTTCCTTGTAAAATCCAGTTTTAGCAAGAACCTTGCTAAGTCAGTTTAACCAGAACACCCACCCGTATGTCTGATCACCATCGAGATCTGCTCAGGCTCCTCCTCCTCCTCCACCATCCCTCAGGTGGTGTCTGATCACTCTGGCCTCTCTTTGGTAAGAATCCTGTTAGGTCAGGTTAGCCAGAAACCCCAACACTTGTTTTTTCTCTTAGTAATTTTCCATCCTGTGACCCCCACCATGCTGCCTGGCCATGAATTCCCACTTGCCCATGCTGCATTTAGAGTAGAGTCCAATCTCATTTCTCCCCTGCTGTGAATCCCATCACGGTGGTCCCTACGTATCACAGTGGTTCTGAATAAAATATGCCTTACCATCTTTGACAGGTGTCATTAAATAATTTTTCTTTAAAACCTCCAACCACAACAAAAACCCAGACCAGGCTCCTTTCCTTGCTCCCTCAAGCCATTTCAGAGCTACTTCAGATTCTGGCCCTGCTCTCCTCAGAGACCTCTATTATGTGAGTCATAAGACTTTTCCTAACTTTGGTGCATGTGTGGAGGGGGGCACACACCAGCATCAGTCTCTCCATGGGAACCACAGCACTTGCCAGTGAGCAGTCATATTTTGAAAGGAATCTCTTTCTCTGAGTGGTAGGTCTCAACAGTGAACTCAAAATATTCAGTGAACCATGTTGTAAACAGATGTGCTGTCATCTAGGCTGTGTTGTTCAATTTGAGCATTGACTTTAACTTAAAGTCAGCAGATGCATTATGTCTAACAAGAGAGTGAGCCTGTACAAAGGCCCTAGGATGTGGATCGGAGGGAGAGGGGAGAGAACAGGATCAGTTAGAGGACCAGAGATCAGAATGTGAGACAGGATTTGGAGAAGGAGCCAGAGCAGTCAGTAACAGCACAGCAGCCAGGTCAATGCCCCGCACACCATATCTGGGAGTCAGGACCATCTCCTAATCACAGTCAGTGGGGGACCCCCATTTCTGGTTGGATCTCTTGGGGGACAAGAAGGCAGTGTCTTACCACGTCTGTCTGTCCACATCTACCAGACCCTGGCCAGGGAGTGTGAAGCACTGATGCAGAAGTACCTGCACCTGCTGCAGATCGTGGAGACGAGAAGACAGTAGCCAAGCAGCTACGGCAGCAGATCGAGGATGGGGAGATCAATATCGAGCGGCTGAAGGCAGAGGTGACTGCTGGCTAGGGGTGCAGAGGAGGCTGGCCAGGGGGCCCAGGGCACAGGCCAAACAACTCACACTCTGGGCTCCTGCAGGATCGGGGGGACACATGACCGGCACGGGGACCAGCTTCCAGCCACAGCTATGCCAGCCTAGAAACTTAAATTTAGTGATGCTGGCAGAGTGGGAAGGGCCTTAGCCAGATGTGAGTTCAGATCCTACCTCTGCCACTCGACGGTTGCAACCTAGAGTACATCCCCCCATCATCTGTGCCTCAATTCCTTTATCTATAAAACAGCCTTTTTATACTTGCCTTACAAAGTTGTGAGGATTGAGGGAGGTTATTTATGGGCGAGTTTTTAATTACTCTGCTGATGACCACATTGACTAAGCATTCCCACATTATCAGCTGAAGTGTCCGAGGACACAGGGTTACTGGTGAGTCATCATAGTGTGGGCTGCTGGCTAAGTTCTAAGCAGTCGTTCCCTCTGCCTGTCATAAGAGCTCCTACAGGGGCTCGCCAGGCATCGGTCTGGAGGCCACGCTGTTCCTAGGTTAAGGTTTCTAGAACTTCACTACTCAAAATGTGGTCCATGAAGCAAGAGCATGTTAGAAATGCAGAATCTCAGGCCCTGCCCAGACCTCCAGAATCAGAATCTGCACTTTCACAACATCCCAGTTGATTGCCATTTACATTAAAGCTTGGGAGGCCTTGGCTCTCTGTCCCTTAGACGCCCCTCACCAGCTGTCTACCCCAGCGCCAAATGATGTGATTGCCTCTCCCCCCTCATCTCACCAGTATGCATCAGATGCTCAGAGCAATTTGGCCACATCACATAAGGACCGTGGACTCTGAGCTGAGGATGGGAAAATGGAAACAGATTCTAACCAGGGTTGGCTGCATGATTTCTAGGGCCTGATGCAAGGGAAAAATGCAAGGCCCTGGGTGGAGTCGGGGAAGTCGACCTCCCCTTCTCACAGCCCACCAACCCACCCATGGCAGACAGGAGACCCCCCAATATCAACCTTCAACCTCCTCTAAACTCTGTGCCATGATACACTTGGTACCTAGATGAGGGGTGGCCAAGATGCCCCTGCTGAGTCACCCACCTAGTGCCCCGGCATTGTCTCCTTACCTTGTCCTGAGACAGGATCGGGTGTTCACTGCACCCGCCATTTCTGCACCTACCCCAAGGCCCCTGCAGAGGGTGGAGGGTGACTCACTGTGGAATGTGAGACTTCCTGGCTGACTCCACCCATTTGCTCCCAGAGGATAGAGGAGGTCATGGGTTCTGGGGTGCCGGCATGTGGGGAGCAAGCAGCTGAGAAACCATCCCAGGGAGGCAACAGGAGGCAGGAACACGTGAGGGCTGAGGCTCCAAGCCCCTGGGGTGTGCTCCATTGTTCCATCAGATGTTTCTCATGAAAACAAATTCAAAGAGAAATAATAACTTCAAGGTTGCAACTGCAGAACTTGAAGCCCCAAGCATGGGGCCTTCTGAGCACAGGACCCCATCACACGCCCTTGAAGCCAGCTCTGCCTGGAATGTTCCAGGCTCTGAAGTTGCTAATTCCACCTTATGGTGCCGCTGCCAAGCTCTGAACTAATGATCACATCAGCTTGAAACTTGAGCTTGAACAAAAGTTTCAGATTCCACACACCTCCTCTACACTGCAGGAGGCACTGTCAGAGATGCTTTCTTAGTCAGTCCCCATAACCATCCTCATAGGTTGGAACGAGGAAGCAGGCTCAGAGAACTCAAGGCACCTGACCAAGCTCACACAGCTGGGAGGTGGCAGAGCCAGGACTAGAACCCAGGTCTGTGTGTCTACTTGCCAGTCTTGCCACTCTACTTGTGGGTCCTGGGATCGGGGCTTGTCCCATGTCTAAACCATCTAATTCATTCTGAGATCTATCCCAGCCCTACACATATCCCTGAAACCAAGCTGAGTCCTTGCTAAGGACGAAGGAATAGGTCTAAGGACCAGTACCAGGTTAGTGGCTTCATGATCAAGGGTGTCATTCACTCACTCACTCGTTCACTAACTGCCTAAAATCTGCTGACCACTGCCTCATCCTCTTCCCCAGGCTCCTCTTACCCCATCACTCGGGGCTCCAGCCAGTGTCCCTGGTCATGAGCTGTGCACACCTTGGCCTTTGCATATGCTGGGGCTTCTGTTTGGAGTGCCCCTTCCACCCCCACGCTTCCCTGCCTGGTGGAATCCTACCAAGCTCAAATGTCTCCTCCTGGGGACTCTCATCCCAGAATGTGCTCCATGACCCCTGCTGCCACAGCTTTCCCACCCTCAGAATGCCATGGCAGACCCAGCTCCTCAGGTGTCTGTCCCTCACCTGGTCTGGTGGGACTTCCTTGAAGGCAGGGGTGTCCTTTATCACTCTGTCCCTTCTGCCTCGCACATAGTAGGTACTCTGTAAGGACTTGATGAATGAATGGACATCAGGTTCTGTGGGAGGCAGTAAAGAGATGGAAGCTTCTAGCCTTAAGGTCTGATTGTGGTAGAGTGTGATGGGCACCATAATATAGTTTGCAGTGTGAACCCAGGTAGAAAATGAGTCATTTTATGGCCAAAGAAGGTATGGGTTCATAGTGCATATGGCCTTGAAAGTTTTCGGGGGTTGGTAGGCCAGAGAAGGGGTGGGTGCAAAGGGCAGGGCCCTCTCTGGTGCTGGAGAGCACAAAACTGGTCAGTTTTGGTGAAAGTGTGTGTGTGTGTGTTTGTGTCAGCGTGGCAGCAGAGGCCTTTGTGGTGGGAATTAGGAGCAACGTTTCCAACTGAGTATATTACTCTCCAGGGAAAACGATATTTTTAAGTAAGACTTTTTTGTGTGTGTGTGTGTGAGGAAGATAAGCCCTGAGCTAACATTCATGCCAATCTTCCTCTTTTTGCTGAGGAAGACCGGCCATGATCTAACATATATTGCCAGTCCTCCTTTTCCTCCCTAAAGCCCCAGTACATAAGTGTATATCACAGTTGCACATCCATCTAGTTGTCGTATGTGGGACGCCGCCTCATCATGGCTGGACGAACAGTGCGTCAGTGCGCGCCCGGGATCCGAACCCGGGCCACCAGTAGCGGAGCGGGTGCACTTAACCACTAAGCCATGTAGCCGCCCCTAAGTAAGACTTCGCAATATCAGCTTGGTAAACCTTTCTGGCTGTAGTCTTTGTCTCTCTCTCTCTCACTCCCTCACTCTCTCACTCTCACTCTCTCTCTCTCTCTCTCTCACACACACACACACACACACACACACACACACACACACACACACCCTGCAGAGCAGAGGGCACTTATGTGTTCTGGAGGGGCTCCAGGAAGGTGAAACAGAGCCCATTTCCCAGGAAGTAGGCCATCAGGTAGGCAGGAGGTGCTGAGGAGCCAAGTAAGTGATGAGTGATGCCCGTGACAAAGACAGAGGGTCATAGAACGTCAGAGCTGGGAGGGATCTGAGAACTGAGAGGTCCACAGAAGAGGAAAGGACTTATCCAAGGTCACTCCAAGGTCACTTCCAGTGCTGGAATCCAGGCTTAACCTTGGGTCTCCTGGCTGTAGATCCATGGCCTGTGCCTGCCACACACGTTATTCCTTCCTTGCTGGGGAGACGGGCCATATAAAATGTGCATATTCAGGAACCACTGTGTCACCTGGATGGCCTCAAGCTCTCATGGTCCACCTGATAGCCAGAAAACATCCTCAAGCCCCATCCCACGTATTCCTGAGGATTTTCAGGGTCTTCCATTTTCCTGGCCACATCTGGCTTCCAATTCTGCTCTCCTGGCTTCTTGTATCACTTCTCACAGTGCCAGTCTCCACTCAGTCTTGACTGCTCCTTACCCCCTTGTGGTCGCTCCATGTGTCCATCAGGTGGAGCTAGATTCTGCTGCAATTACAAACAGCCCCCAAGTCTCAGAGGCTTAAAACAACAAAGATTGCTTTCTCTCTCACACTGTGTGTCCATTGTGTGTTCTGCTCCACAACATTCACACTCAGAGTCAGGGACACAGGCTGACGGGGCTCCCACCATCAGGAAATTCACCAGTCCCAGGGCAGGGGAAGGAACGTGGCAAATGATGCCTGACAACTCTGCTCACATTTTATTGGACACAGCGAGTCACATGACCACACCCGACTTCAGGGCCCTGGGCAGTACAGTCCTGCCCTGACCCAGGAGGAGAACCAGAGTATCCAGGAAAGCCCTAATGACACCCAGCTGGCTCTTCCTTCACTCCCCAAGCCCCCAACATGAGCCAAGTATGGACCAGACTTTCTGAAAGGCTTAGATGCACTCGAGGGGGTTTCCAGTACTGAAACAGAAAACAGCTGAAAGCTGAATAGAAGACATCCTTGCCCTTCTGTCACTCAGCCTTTCCTGCTACAGGGATTTCTTGCTGACCTCCTCTCCTCACGCTGGCCTCTCTCCACACTCTCCCAGCTGCCATTTTGGTGGTGGTGGGGGTGTTCATAATCCCTTTATCTGCCAAGACCCTCGCCTTACATCCAGTGATGTGCTGGAGCTGGCTCACACCAACTTGCAAGTCGGTTGTGAAATTTTCAAGAATCTTGCAAGCTTGTTATTCACTCTTTGGTAGCTTAAAATGGGCCAAGGTAGGAATGTTTACAGCATGGAAATTGGCCAGTGCTACCAGTCAGAGTTTTTCTTTCAGAGAGCTGGTCATTAATCCTTTACCAATATACGCTTGTCTACACCTTTTTTCAGGATCAGCTAAATACTTTGCTGGGCCCAGTGCAAATTGAAAATACAGGGCTCTTAAGAATTCCAAGGCAACAACAGCAAAGCCTTAAACCAGGCATTAGGCCCTTCTTAGCAGGCTGTGCACAGGTCAGACATCGAGGACACTGGCCCTGTCTCTACTCCCTCTATACCCTCTACACTCAGAGCCCCCACCAGCAGCCATCTCTCCCTAGAGGTAACGGGAGATCACACCCAAACAAAAGCAAAGTTATTAAGCAAAACTGTCCAGCTCTGCTCAGTCTCTTCTCTCCCATCTAAACAGCCCTCTTGGGCTTCATCTTCATCAACTAAAAAGCTCCAAGGACCATCTAAAACAAAGGGAACATCCTCTTCTGAGAAGAATCCTTCCCTCTTCTAGAATCCTCAGTTTGGCACCATTTCATTGTTTTAATAGCTATTTTTCTCCCATTTATGATTGGAAGTAAGTTGGGACGGCTCAGGCAGCACAAAGGGCAGGGTAGGAGTTTAGAGATGGTCGTGGTATTTTCCCGGCTTGGGAGCACTCAGAATCCTGGAAGGCTGACTCTGCAAGAAACTGCAGAGATCTTTAGTTCAGGGTTTAAGGTAAAACTGTAGCCTTGGGATCAGGTTTACAAACCAAATTTGACATGGAGAGGGCCACCTTGACCCCTCCCCAGGCAGCCCCTCTGCAGGGCCCACTCTGTGCCTTGAGTCCTGTTTCCCATGTTCCTCCTGCCATCCCCACCCCTGCTGCCCTGCACTCAACACCCTGTTGTACTCTGCATCTTTGTTCACATCATCCTCTCTGCTCCAATTCCTTCTATACTCTAGCACACCTGTTGGGTTCCTTTTTGTGTGTGTGTGAGGAAGATCAGCCCTGATCTACCATCCATGCCAATCCTCCAATTTTTGCTGAGGAAGACTGGCCCTGGGATAATATCTGTGCCCATTTTCCTCCAGATTTATATGGGACACAACCACAGAATGGCCTGACAAGCGGTACATCAGTTCGGATCCTGGGCCGCCAGCAGCGGAGCTCATGCACTTAACTGCCACACCACAGGGCCAGCCCAATTGGGCTCCTGTTTTGTCCTGCAAAACCTCTGGGTAGTGCTTGTGGATTCCATGATGAGACCCTCCCACTGCAGTAGGGGCACCCCTCTCTTCTGGCCTCGCCTTGTTGGAGTATAAGCTACCTCTGTGGGTTTCTGACCCCCTTCTTAGGCTGGAAGCTCCTCCAGTGAAGGGATCTGACTTATCCAACTCTGGGGGTGTCTCACCCATGCCCAGCATGGTGCCCACCACACGGACTCCATCAGGACATACTGACAAGATTGGCATAAAGGGAGACAGAGATGGGCATCTCTTAGGCTTGGAAGAGGCCAGAGGGAATGGAGAAGGAAGGAGAGAGAACTGAGTTGTGTGGCAGCTGTTTGAAAAGCAAGAAGTACAGAGATCTTTAGCAAAATCTTGACTGCTAACAAAAGAGAGAAAACCATGGACTAATTCCTCTATCAATGACTGCACTGACTAAATGCATTCTGGAATAAAGACACTGTCTCCAGAGAGGGGACTGTGGTGGGGCAGGAGCCAACGAGCAGTGCCGCTAAGGAATGTGGCAAATGAAGGTTTGCCTCTGATGGGCCAAGAAGGCCAGACTGTGGGGTGGCAAGTGGGGAGGGCTCAGCTGAGACGCCAGACATTGAGCCAGGTTGGGTAGCCAGAGCTGGACTCTAGCCGGCGAGTTGTGGTAATAAGCCAAAGTCCCAACTCTCCATGATCATCGTTGACAAGGGTCAACTGAGCAGGCCTTGGACGTCAGCCAAGCCAACCTGGACCCAAAGCAAATGCATCCTCAGAAGGGACCTGCAGGATAAGGGAAAGGCTGTCTCTGCAAGCTCAGAGGGGCTGGGGCTCCTGCCGCCATCCTGACATTGGCTCCTAGCAGGGATGGGCTGTGGCCTAAGGCTTCTGCAGGGTCCCCAGGCTCACAGCTCTCCAGAGCTGTGCCCACCCAGCCCAATCCTTAAATCAGACTCCCAGACTGCCGACGTTGCCTGTACAGGGAGTAGAGCGCCTGACATGACTGCATCTGGTTTTTGCTCTGGTCCCTGGGGAGTAGATATCCTGTAGATGCCGCTGAGAAGAGCACCATCAATTTTACATACAGACTACATTTACCCACACACACACACACACACACACACACCACACAATCCTAAAGAGAAAAGGATACCACGTGCAAATCTCAGAACTGGCAAAGAGAACAGACTGGCATGGGGGTGATGACATCAGGGCAGTGAGGGTGCTGACTGGGCATCCACGTGTCTCTGAGCTCTCCATGAGCCTATGTGTGAGTCCCTTAGCTCTTTAGAGTTCAGATCCAAGAACAGCCATTATTTCATGTGCCAAGGTTCTCAGAGAATCGAAAAAATAGAAAAGTCTGCATTGGCACTGAATATTTCTCCATTACATATTTTCAGCCACTCTTAAAGCACAGGCTTGGGTAGTTTTAGCAACCCGGAAGTGGAGAGTGGGTAACTGTCTCATTTTGCTTTCAAAGTGCTCCATTCATTCAATTGTCAGAGTCCATTCATCCTGTGGTTCAGCTAGTGGCCTTGAAGGGACAAAGCCACATGCCCTGGAAAGGGAGAGGAGCTGGCTCTGTGGCATGTTTGTGATTTCCTGAGCTACTATCTTTGGACATGTGCCACACAGTTCAAGGGTGTCTCTGTGCCCACTCAGCACGTTCCACCCCCTGCTCTTGTTGTACTGAGAGAGTGAGACCCCAGGGTGGGGGTTTGCCCTCAGGGCACAAACTCCTGGGAGAGGAGACAGCCCCCTGTGACAGCTCACAGAAGAGGAAAGCACCAGGGGCCTCCAACAGCCAAAGTGCTGGGTCATCACAGAGGGAGGGAGCAGAGAACACACGTCGGGAATGGGACTAGGGAGGGGTATCTGATGTGGCAGAGAAAGACAGAGACCACTGCAGGGATATGAGGACAGGATCCTAGGCTGGGGCTGCCCTGACTCCTGGGGGGGTTCATTCTTTCTCTCTGGGCCTGTTTTCCTGTCCACAAATGGGGTGCATGACAGAGTCCCTTTGGCTTCCCCTCTGCTGTTCAGCTCAAACCCCAGACACATTGGGGTGGTTCCCAGGTCTCCAGGGTGGTAGGAGCTGAGGGTGATGAAGAAGTACAGAGGAGGAACAGTTGGGAGAGGAGGGGGCTGCAGGAGGTCTCTCTGGCATCCTTACAGCTCATCCTGGGAGAGGAGACTCGGGCTGTGTTCTGGAGCTGGCTGGCTGGGGAGCATGGGCTGGAAAGAGGGTGCTTGGAGGGGAGCCACGGAAAATGTGGCTGCCAGGGGTGCTCAGAGGCCCATTACCCAACCTGGTGCTAAGCTGCCAGTGAGAAGGCATGATCCCCAGGGCTCTCTAGGTGGTGACAGGGCAGGTGCTTGGGAGAATCTGGGTGTTTTTGCTTTTCTAAGTTCTCCCCCAAAAGGGGGTGGTGGAGAGCTAGCATTTACTGAGCACCTCCTCTGCACCAGACACTCAAATGGTCCCATTACTTACAAGGGTGACCTCATTTCACCTTCATATTTTACAGGAACAACCTTAGGATCAGAGATGTTAGGCATCTTGCTGGAGGTCACACAGCTGAGAAGCAGGATAAGGTGGATTTGAGCCTGCTTTGTGTGGGTCTCAAGCCCTATCTCTTTTCACATCATCAGTGGCATTTCCTCTGAATTCTCCAGAGCCCTGAGTTCCTCTAAGATCCCTTAGGGTCACCGCAGCAGGTGGGCACTGAGGGTGCCAGGAAGGCTGGCAGCAAGAGCAGCTCCCATCCTCTGCCAGCTTCTGGAGCATGTAACCCATGTTTAGAAAAGTCTATGTTTGGTTTAGTGCTCTGCTGTCACCATCTTGAAATTTTGTCATTTTTTAAGAAGGAGTCCTGCATATTTTCTCTGCACTGGGCCCCACAAGTTACATAGTCCATCCCGCTGATGGGGTTTTCACATAAGGTGTCACTTGAGAAAGGCTGCTCGAGTCCCACCGGTGGTGGCAGCCCCTGCCCTCTCCCCGGTCCCCTCAGCTCTGCTGGACTTGGGCGAGGCCTTGGAGGGGCAGGAACTCCGTGGCCGGGGCTTACCCTGTGGCTCCTCTGTCAGTGAGGCCATCGTGTGTTTGCACCAGATCTTTACCAAGGCCTGAAGACCTGCATCTCCAGCTGGCCCTCTGGGATCTGGGTGAGCAGGCAGCCCTGGCAGAGGTCCTCAGCCCTACCTGCACCCAAATCCACCTGAGAAGTCCCTCTCCAGGGCCCACTCCTCCAGGCTGGCGGCACTTCCGTCCTCCCGAGGTGTAACAGCGGCCCCTTAAAAACACACAGAATCCCTCAGAGGGAGCAGAAGAGGAAAGACAAGTCGGCAAAAGCTGTTTTTCTAGGAGGAAGCGATATATTTTTAGTTCGTTATCTACTTTTCCCTTTTAAAAATTATATATATGAACCCATTTGAGAAAATTTGACAATCTAGAGAAGCAGAAAATGTTAAAAGCTATATCAACCATAGTTCTGCTTCCCAAAGATAACCACTGTAAACACTGTTGTAGTTTCTTGAAATTTTTTTCTATGCACAGATCTTGGGTTTTTTCCCTCGGCTTTATTTACGTAATGTCACATATATGAATGTTGAATTTGAATCTTGATGTGTTTGTTTTTTTACTTAACATTATAGCACAAGTGATTTCTCATGCTGAAAGTATGCTTTTTTGGTGGCTGTATGATGCTCCAGTACCTGGGAGCATGCCATCATCCATGCAGCCATCTCCCATCATTGGCTCTTAAAGTTGTTGCAAATTTTTGTTACTAGAAACACTCATCTCTGCATCTGAAATGTTCATATGAGAGAACGTCTCCTTGGGACAGGTTTCCAAAAGTAGAATGACTGAAACAACGGGTAGAAGCAGGGTCAAGGCTCCCACTCCGTCCACCCTGCGTCACTGCTCTCCGAGCGGGCTGCACCGCCCTGACGGCCCCGAGGGCTGCACAGCAGGACCCCTGCATCACACCTCTCCCACACTGAGTGACATTTTGTTGTTCACTTCTCTAAGTCAGAGAGCCCTGCTTTTCCTCCAAGGTCACAATGGGAAGCGGCCCTAGAAAGACGAGGTCTGCACTTCCTGTAGTTGCGTGGTTGAAGGTGCCGTCCCTTGGGTAGTGGAATGCCCTGTGTAAGCTCCCACTTAGAGTTTATCGCAAAGGAGGCATGTTTTTCTTTAATGGAGTTTATAAGCAGAGGTTTCAGTGGACCCATCCCTGCCAATCAAGTACCGAAGGGCAGGTTTGGGGAGATTGGCTGGGCTTTCGGGGGCTGGAAGTCAGGGTATTGTGTTTCCAAGAAGTTGGGACAGAGCAGGCCAGCAGCAGACCCAAGTTGCTAAACCTGGGGAGGTGTGGAAGGACAGGGACACATGGATAAAGGGACAGACAGCTGAAGGGACGTGACTCGGGAGGGCATGTCTTGTGGAGGGAAGCCCCAGAATGGGGGACTCAGGAGACCTGGTTCCAGGCCAGCTACTGACTCACCTTATGACCTCGGATGGGTTACTTCTGTCACTGGTGGGGCACTCTGGGTGGGAGGCCTCTTGGGGGAGCCAGGGCCAAGGGGGATGTGGAGCTGCAATTCAGTGACCACAGAGGCCTCAGCTGAACCCCCAAAACTCCAGAGCTGGGTAGCCCTTCAGACCCTTCAGGTGGCGAGGCACACCACAGCACCCACAACAGCCCTCTCCGACCTTCCGATACACAGGTGTCAGACAAGATGGGGCCCCATCTCTATAAAGATCTGTGACTCTGATGTTGTCCTGATGCCTGGGGCCACCTATCTGGCCCTGGATAGGGCAGTGGTGCCAGAGTCATCCCCAAAGGCAAAGGTGTCTCTGGGTGGGAGCTCTGAACTTGGTCTTGACCTCTGTGGGTGAGACTGGGTGACCAAGGGCTTGTGGAGCCACTCCTCGTGCAGACCCATTAGACATCCTGCAGCCCATGGTCAATTTCTATCAGGAGTTGGTCTCCAGCCACAAGTACAGCCTGCAGATCCTGGCCCACTGCAAGCAGAACAGTGACTTGGACAAGCTGCTGAAGCACTATGAGGCCAAACTGACTGCAAGGAGAGAGTTCTGGAGATCTTCCTCACTGACCCCATGTTCCAGCTGGCATCTAGCCCTGTCCTTGAGGGCACATGCCTTGGGAGCCCTCAGGGGGGTCATGGCAGTGAGGGCCCCAGCTGGGAGGAAGCCACAGCTGGGGGCACCATGGGGCCATAGCCGGGAGAGCCCAGACCCTAACAGGACCCAGCTCTGGGCTGCCTCGAGAATGGGGTTAGAGCCAGCCCTTGACCCAGTGGACCGCAGGGCTGTCCAGCTCCACAGAGCAGGCAGTGTGGGGAGGTGAGGGGGAGCTCCTGGTCCTGAGCCCACCTCTAAGCCCTTTCTCCTGCTGGCTTGGAGCCTCAAGATCTGGGCTCCTGCCCCAGACAAGACCCTGGAAGAGCCTCCACATTAGAGTCTGAGATCAGAAGTGCTGTGGGTGTCTGTCCTCAGCCCTGCTCGTGGGAGTGCTGGGAGCTGAGAGAACCATTCTCCCTCCACTTGATCACTCTCTCTCCCTCTCTACATTGCTGTTTTCTCTCTGACTTACTTCATCACTGTCTCTCTCCTTGCCTCTGTCTCCCTGTCCCTCTGACCTTCCCCATCCTTGCCTCTGTCCCTATCCCCCTGCCTCTCCCTGCCGCAGATTCCCAGGCACATTCTGACACTTCATGAGCTCCTGGCCCACTTTTCATGAGCACATAGAGCCAACAGACTGGACCATGCCAGGGCTAAACTGGGGGAGCTGTCTGAGTGAGCCCAGCTCCCGGGTGCCCCTACCAGTTGACAGGCCAGGGCTAAGGATGCTCCCCAGCAGGAATTTCCTGAGCCCCAGATGCTAAAATCTCATGTTCAGGTTAGGATCATAAGGGGTGGGTGTAGGGGTGCCCCAGCCTGTCCCACCTGGAAGCAGGTTCACCGGAGCAATCTGAGGAGATCACAGCTCAAGGCTAGGGGGCAGTTGGTGGGATGGTGTGGGTGGTGTGCTGTCCCTGGCACAGATGGGGTTCGAGGAAGGGCCCTGGGCACTCACGTGGGTGCACCTGCCAGAACAGGGATCCGCCCAGGGACTCGCAGGCACTCTGCCAACTTCCCCTCTTCTCTAGTGTCAGTGTGTCACAACCTGTGGTATAGGAGCCCCAGAGGGGGTCCTGGCTGATGGGCTTTCATGTGCCCAAGGCTGCAGTCAACAACAGGCAGTGTCATGGGTGGACAAACACCTGACTTTTCCAGTGTAAGAGGCCCCAGCCCTCTGGTCAAGGCCCCTCCACTGCCCCTCATTCAGTCTCCTAAGCCCAGGGGGATCCTTCCTCTGCCGGGGTAGAAGCAGAGGGACCAGGGAGGAGGGGCCTACAACAGCCCAGGCAGCAGTTGACGGTGGCCTGAACCCGGTGGTGGCAGTGGAGGTGAGGAGGAGGTTCAGAATCGGGGTGTATTTTGAAGGTGGAACCAACGGGAGTTTCTGATTCATTAGATGTGAGGAGAGAGAAGATGGGAGGCAAGAGTGATTCAAGAGTTTTTGGCTGAGCAAGCAGAAGGTTGGAGTTGCTGCTAACCGAGATGGAAAAACGGGCAGGATGGGCAGGTGTGGAGGGGGAGTCATTCTTGCTTCACTGGAGCTTGACTGGGGGCATGTTGAGCTTGAGATAGACAACAGTGGTGGAGGGGACAAGATGGAGGAGGGCGTTTGAGTCTGAAGTGTAAGGGAGTGAGCCATTCAGGAGCCATCAGCTCAGAGATGGTATTTAAAGTCACAAGACTGGTGAGATCACCAAAGGAGTAGGTTTAGGCAGGAACGAGTTGTGTACCAAGAGCTGAGCCCTGGGGTCTGCACCTTATGGAGGCCAAGAGTTGATGAGCAGCCTCATACTCAATGGTGGGCTGCCAGAAGCTGCAAAGGAGTCTCAGTCTGCAGCAGGTGAGGTCCAGTCCCCAGCCCTGCCAACCACTCAGTGCCCTAAATGGCTTCCTGAGTCCAGCAAAAGGCAGGCAGTTGGGCCACATCTCCCAGCTGGGCAGAGGGAGGACCAGGCTGGACTAGGGCAGGGCACAGGCCTCAGAGTGGAGGTTCATTCAGGGAGCAGATGTAATCAGAGTGTGTTTGCAGACTAACAAAAACAATTGTGGGGTGGAGACCCCAGTCCTCTCATGCCCCAAGGAGCCAAATCCTGCACCCTTCCCCAAGAAGAAGACTTTGGACTCCAACGAGGCTCCTCATCCCTGTGGGATGCCCTGTCCCGGTGTGGGCCGTAGCAAGGAAGGCACATGGGTGCCAAGGCATTTATCCTAAGATCCTGATCCCCTTTCCCAAAGCCTACTCATCTGATCACCTGATCACCTGCATCTGGCCTGAACACAGCCCTAGTGGCACAGAAGAGTGTTTTCCTATAGCCCTGACAGCAGCCCTTTCATCCTCCTCTCTCCCTCCCTTGGGGGACTGAGGAAAGGTCCCAGCCTGGCAGGAAGCCATCAGATAACAATCCCTCCCTGGCTGTGCTCAGAAACACTCCTCCCCTGGGGCTGACTCTCTCCTACCTCTGGCCTTTGTCCCAATTTTTCTCCTGAACCTCATCTCTTGGGCTCATTGTAACCCAGGTTCCCCGGCAGACTGCGGCCCTGGGAACTCCTTGCCAGCTGCGTGGACGGTGTGGCTCTCAGCACAAACCCCAGCCGGGGCTGGCAGGAGTCCTGAGCAGCTGCAGCTGGCACTTGTCTAACAGTGAAACTCGTGTTGCTACTCTGGGATCGCCCCCTTGTTTGTAGCAAATACAGCCCTCCTCAGCAAAATCCCCACCCTCGTCAAAAGAAATGGTTCTGCTTACCTTTGTTAACTTCCAAAAATGAATCCCTATCCAGGGAACTAGCATATCCTTGAATGGTGCCTCCCTGTGCCCCATCCCTTCCAGAAGAGGGCTAGGGCCTGGGCTGCTGAGAAGAGCATTGCTGGGAGGGAGGGACTAAGGATCCTAAGGAAGAGACCCCGTCTCCATACCACAGTCTGATAACCAGAAAACAACGGGTAATAATAGTTGGATAATAACACCTTTGCAACCAGTGGTATTACCAACAGTGATGACGGCCCTTTACTCAAGCACCTGCCGTGTGCTGGGGCTGAGGTCAGCACGTGAAATGCATTCTCTTCCATCCTCACTCCGACCTTCTACAGGGGAACAAACTGATGGTCAGAGGGGCCCAGTAATTTGCTCATCACGCTGAGTTCATTAATCACCGATCCAGCTCGACCAGTGTCATCTCTCATTGCTGGGAGAGTTAAATTGGACAGTGTCTACTAGAGAACCTTAAGCAGCCCTCTTGGTGATCTGGTCGTGGTTGTAGAATGTGAGGCATCAGCAGACAAATAAGAGGTTTGTGCTTTTCTTGGAGTAAGTGGGGTACTTTCTCCAGATGCTCCTCCCCACAAAATTACTATCTTCCTAAGACTCCTGAAAACCCACCAAGGCACTTAGCAAAATTGGCAACTCACAGGCCTCTTTTCCCACCAATGCTATTTTTTTTTTGGTGAGGAAGATCAGCCCTGAGCTAAGATCCACGCTAATCCTTTTTTTTGTTTTTGCTGAGGAAGACCGGCTCTGAGCTAACATCTATTGCCAATCCTCCTCCTTTTTTTCCCCAAAGCCCCAGTAGATAGTTGTATGTCATAGTTGCACATCCTTCTAGTTGCTGTATGTGGGACGTGGCCTCAGCATGGCCAGAGAAGCAGCGTGTCGGTGCGCACCCGGGATCCGAACCAGGGCCACCAGTAGCGGAGCGTGCACACTTAACCGCTAAGACACGGGGCCGACCCCACCACCAATGCTATTTTTAAAAAGCAGTTAAACGGCGCCACTTCCTGGAGGAGGGGTGTTGCGGCAGTCATAATAGGACAAATAGGAGAGTTGTCCTTATTCTCAGATTAAGGGGCAAGGTGTGTTTTGCTCCCCCCAGACATGCTGGAGCCTGCTGGAGTCAGACTTTCTGTGAGCCAGCTGGATTGCCAGGTGCTCCAAAACTAAGCCATTCCAGGACCTGAACATTAAGGAAGCAACTGTATAACGTGCATTGGGGGAGGGGTGGAGAAAGTAAGTGCAAAGGCCCTGAGGAAGGATGGGTGGGTGGAGTTCTATGGATGGAGATAAGGCCAGTAGTGGTGTGGGGGGCAGAGTAATGAAGAAAGGTTGTTTCCTGTACTCCCAGTTTTGCCATCTCTGTTCCACGTGGTTCAGACTTTTAAATCAGACGTGCTTTCTAGCTATTAATCTCCATTTCCATTTCCAACACCTGTCTCCTTGGGCTATCAGAAGGATGATGTGAGATCATGCCCATAGAGTGCCCAGCAGAGTGGTCATTCAATATGCATGCTTTCTTCCCCTTTGTGACCACAGGCTCCACCTAAGAATCCTGGGTGCCAGGCCTTCTTCCTAGGTCTGGCCAGAGGTTCGGCATTCCCTTCTCCCTGAGAGGTGGGGGCAGCCTGTCTCTGACATTTTCTGTCCCTACAGGATAACATACAATGAAGTAAACGAGACAGAGAGCATCCAGGAAAACATAGCCATGGAGGGCATGATTGTTGAAGGCTGTGAGACCCTCCTGGACACCAGCCAGACTTTTGTGAGATGGGGCATGGCACCCTGCCTCCGCCCAATCTCAAGGTAGGCCCCAGCAGTGGTGGCACTTGGGGACACCACCAGTTGGTTTGGCTACCATGTGCCAAAACCCGCCAGCAAGATTGTGGAGTATTCCAGGGCTGCTGGAGGAAGGTGACAGTTGTATGTAAATGTCGATATCTGCACACATGGATGCAGCTATTACTGGTTTTCACAGTTCCCTTCTCTCCAGATGTACACATGATTCTTCCCAGATGCCCTTGATGTGTCTGTGGATGTCACAGTAAACACTGACATGTCCTTTTGGGGAGACAGGATTGGAGGAGAAGGACAGATACTGATTGGCCTGGTGAATCACAAGCATGTTCAGCATCCGAGGGGAAGTCATGTGGGTCAGTCCCTCTGTCCCTTGCTCATCATCCTTAGCCCCTTGCGGGAGGCTGTGATCACAGCGGTTCTCATGGGTAGGAGTTTGCCTTCACCCTCAGCCTCCACTCTCCTTGGGAGCAGTGTTTGAGAGGCACAGCCCTGTGAGGGGGCAGCTAGAGGCTGTGACTGAGGGGACTGACTTCCAACTCAGAGACATTAGAGGCGCAAGGAGTTTGAGGGTCATCTCTTCAGATTCCACTTGCTGTGGGACCCTCAGCTTCTGCTTGCATGCCCCCGAGGTGACCTCCACCTCAGATGGGCCTCCTGAGTTCCTTCTATCCGGCCCTGGGACTCTCTGAGCAGATGAAAGGCTCACCAGCACTTCCTGCGGCCTGTGCCGCTGCCTTTGGCCCCTGATGCCCTTAGCAAGGGTATCGTCGACTTGGAGTTTTGTCCCGATCCCCTGTGTGTGGCCCCCGGTGCCTTTTCCCTAGGCCGACCCTGTGATCTACTGAGCCCAGAGCCAGCCTCCCTGTGTCCTGGCTCCAGCTGAGCTGCAATGGGCCAAAGCTGGAAGAGGCCTAAAGAATGACCTCTCCTGGGGTGGGCAGTGTCACCACAGTCCAGGAATCTGCTCCATTGCCCTGAGCCTAAGAATTTCCTTCCCACCTGAGGGGCTGGGGTACACGTGAAGACCAGAGAACGGAGCCCAGCAAGGTTCCAGGCAGTGACGGATGTGGACAGAAGGCAGAGTGGTGGCCCAGAGCAGGCCTGGGGAGATGGAGCATCAGGGAGGGCTTCCCGAGGAGTCATCACTGGAGTCGAGTCTTGAAGGGTAAGTAGGAGTGCACAGGGTGGATGGCGTGAATGAAGGACCTTCCAGGCCAAGGAGCAGCACTCAGGGGCCACAGGTAACTTGCCCTGGAACTAGAGTGGGAGCAGAGAGGGGAGGCGATGGTAAGGAAGGAGAAGTGCTGGAGCAGCCTGCTGGCGGGCCTTGAAGGCCTGAGTCCCGAGGACAGTGAGGAGCTGGCGGAGTAAGTGGGGAGAGGAGGTCTGGAGCACGTCTTAGGGGAGCTGGGTCGGCAAATGGGTTCATCACAGTCCCCTGCTCTGCCCAGGAGTGGCTTCCGTGTGCAACTTGTTGAGGACTGGGGGGCTCTCTGGGCTCTGCAGCCAAGCATGTCGTGACTGATTGGTGATGTCTGCTGTGGCTGTGTGTAGCAGCAGGTGCCCTGTGTCTCTTGCTCATCCCTCTGGGCCAGAGCCAGCTCCACACTTGTCCAGCCTCCTGCCTCCCCCAGACCCAGCCCTAAAGAGGTACAGCCTTTTAGATACAGGATACAACCTTCCTTAGAGAGGGAGTACAAACAATACCCTAGTTGGCCTAAATTCAGCCACCAATTAAGAAAGCCTTCAGGTTCAACAATATACTTATCTTAATTTTAATCACAGAAACTAACTCCTAATCTAATAGTGCATTAATCTATTAATTCATAAAAGTACTACAGTTATTATGAGGAACAAGAATTATTTCTCCTTGTATAATCTTAGAACAGATAATCACCGAAAGTTAACAATAAAATAAATTCAACCCAACAATTATTTATTACATTAACTGTTAACCGAACACAGATAGGCATTCAAGGAAAGATTTAAAAAAGTAAGAGAAACTCGGCAAACACAGCCCACACCTGTTTACCAAAAGCATCTCCTCTGGCATTTCTGGTGTTACAGGCACTGCTTGCCCAGTGACACGGTGTAAAGGCCACAGTGACTGGACCCTGCAAAGGCAGCATCATCATTTGTTGTCTAAATGAGGATTTGTATGAATGGCCACTCGAGAGTTTTACTTTCTCTTACTTTTAATCAGTGAAATTAACCTTTCCCTGAAGAGGCGGGAATGACAAAGTAAGACGAGAAGACCCTATGGAGCTTCAATTAATTAAAAAAAAATCAAAGGTCAGCCAAATCAAGGGATAACAAAACTTAAAGGGACTAACAATTTTGGTTGGGGTGACCTCAGAGAATAAAATAAACTTTGAGTGATTAAAATCTAGACCAGCTAGTCAAAATATTTTATCACTTATCGATCCAAAATATTGATCAACAGAACAAGTTACCCTCGTGATAACAGCACAGTCCTATTCTACAGTCCATATCCACAATAGGGTGTATGACTGCGATGTTGGATCAAGAGATCCCAGTGGTGTAGCCGCCATTAATCGCTCATTTGTTGAGCGATTCAAGCCCTACGTGATCTGAGTTCAGACCAGAGTAATCCAGTCAGTTTCTATCTATTCCATATTTCTCCCAGTACGAAAGGGCAAGAGAAACAAGGCATACTTTACAAAAGCACATTCAAACTAATAGATGATATAATCTTAATCTAATATATATATGTATATAGACCTGCCTATAAAGGGGGTTTGTTAGGGTGGCTGATTAATTGCATAAAAAGTAAACTTTTATACCCAGAGGTTCAATTTTTCTCCCTAACAGCATGTTCATAGTCAATCATCTTTCATTAGTTGTCACCAATCTACTTTCCATAGCATTCCTTACACTAATAGGATGAAAAGTATTAGGTTATATATGACTATGTAAAGGAAAACACATCATTGACGCCATGATCTGTGGAGACACCAGTATTTATATCAGTGTCACAAGGCCATCAGCTGGAGTTCACATTGGAAAACGTACCCGGGAAAACACCCTACGAAGGACCCATTAGCACACAACTGAACAAGTAATGTGGACTTTTGTCGATGACCATTTGAAAACGTAACAGGGAAGACACCCTACAAAGGATCCACTAGCACACAACTGAATGAGTAATGTGGACTTTTGTCCATGACCTAGTATTTAAAATGGTAGGATAGGGCTGGCCCAGTGGCTGAGTGGTTAAGTGCGTGAGCTACGTTGCTGACGGCCCGGGTTCAGATCCTAGGCGCGCACCGACACACCGCTTCTCCGACTATGCTGAGGCCAAGTCCCACATACAGCAACTAGAAGGATGTGCAGCTATGACATACAACTATATACTGGGGCTTTGGGGGAAAAAATAAATAAAAATTATAACAAAAAAATAAAATGGTAGGATAAAGATGCAGGATTCTTTCTAATGGGTTCATGGAAATGCTGAATGCACAATTCGGAAACAAGGAATAATCGACAAGGTAAACCAACTCCAATAGATTTGTAATTGCTTACTTGTACACAGTAAGAGTTTTTGCTGAACAATTAAGTATTCATGCATTTGTCTTGATGAAAACATGAAACTTTATGTTGAATAAAAATGGGCCATTTTCCTGTATTAGTACATTACTACTCATCATTCAGTCAATTTCTATAGTTAATGGAGTTATAAACATAAGTACAAAGGCATGCATCCATCAGAAAACAACTATGAGTGAATCTGGGAATTGTAGGGCCAAAAATAATGTTTTCAATATTATGTATTAGAACCTGTATATACATAACAAGGATGAGAGAAAACTCTGATTAAAGGAGATTAAAATGTAATCTAATCTTAAAAGAATAAAAAGAGTATCAGTCCTGGGAGACTGGCAATAGGCAGTAAAATTTCACAGAATTCTGAGACTGGAAATGGGCCATTCCCTACTTTCATTTTTTTATTGTCGTTGCCAAGGGAATTTTTCCACCAAGAACAGAGAGATGGAAGGGAAAGAGGACATGGAAGGATATTGCAGACACGAGAAGGGTTCCATTTTCAGGACACCTTAGAGCAGTCACGTGTCCATATTCTAGGTCATGTAACCACAAAGAATTTCCCCTGGGAGATGCCTGCTGTAGCTCTTCCCTCCCAATTTCCACTCATTCCTCCTGGTGAGATCATCCTAAATGAGAACAGGCTGGGAGAAACACAGAGCTGCCTGGACAAAAGCCTATCTTGTAAACTGACCCTGCCCTGGAGCTGGCTGGGCAGACGGCAGGAGCTGCACGATGGATACCGGCCCCTCTTCAGTCCAGGGTCTTTCCTTTATTGCCTTTTGGGGAATACACTGACTGTAACACTGAGGTTCGCTGAAGGCCAATAGGATCTAGTGTGAGACTAAGGTGTCAATAAAGGACTTGGTGCAACATGTTGTCATGTGTATCAATATGTGCATAACTAGGGAGAAGGGCCTTAACATCTTTATGATCCTTAAGGGAAATTTGACTCACACCAATTTAGGAATCATTGACAATAACGTGTCATGTAGAAGAAGGATCGTCAATCTAAATGAACTTATTCACACACCCAGTGTCCTAGTCAGTATGGGATGCTGTAACAAAAATCATAGACTGAGCACTTTATTTATTTACATTTTTCTGAGGAAGATTCACCATGAGCTAACATCCATGCCAGTCTTCCTCTATTTTGTATGTGGGTCACGCCTACAGCATGGCTGCTGATGAGTGGTAGAGGTCTGTGTCCAGGAACCGAACTCAGGCCACCGAAGAGGAGCCCATTGAACTTAAACACTACGCCATGGGGCAGACCCCTAGACTGGGCATCTTTGGGTTTTGTGTGTGTGTGTGTGAGGAAGATCAGCCCTGAGCTAACATCTGATGCCAATCCTCCTCTTTTTTGCTGAGGAAGATTGGCCCTGGGCTAACGTCTTTGCCCATCTTCCTCTACTTTTTATATGGGACGCTGCCACATCATGGTTTGAGAAACAGTGCATTGGTGCATGCCCGGGATCTGAACCTATGAACCCTGGGGGCACGAAGCAGAACACCCACACTTAGCCACTGCACCACTGGGACATACCTAGACTGGGCACTCTTAACAACAGAAGTGCATTCTTCACAGTTCTGAAGACTGGGATGTTCAAGATCTAGGTTCAAGCTGATTTGCTTTTGGTGAGAGCTCTCTTCCTGTTTTGCAGAAGGACAGCTTCTTGCTCTACCCTCATCTGGCAGAGAGAGCTCTGGCCCTCCATCTCCTTATAAGGGCACTAATCCCATCATGGGGGCATCACACTCATGGCCTCATCTAAGCTAATTAACTCCCAAAGGCCGCACTTCCAAATACCATCACATCGGAGATTAGGATTTTAACATATGAAATTGGATTACATAGACATTCAGTCCATAGCATTCATGAAACCAACAATTAACAAATATTTATAGAAGTTATACAGCCCAAACTGAAGAATGTTCTGGAGATCATGTGGCAAATGATACAATGTCTTTCCCTTCATAGAGTCTCCTAGTGGAGGCAGTAAAATTTAACAGTCAAAGAAAACTTGTGCTATTTAAAAGCTAACATAGATCAGTTATAACAGACTGTACTTACAATTGTCTTCTGGTAAAACAGGTCTGATTATCAGAGTCCAGATTCAGCAAATTCCCCCAGGTGAGGGCATGTCTGGCAATCTCACCTAAAAAGGCACTTTCCTTTTTGAAATTTTATTTCATGTAGTCCTGTTTGCTTCCACATCCCTTTGGTGTTTTCAAACTTACAGTATTTATTAAATCAATGTTTAACTGTTGCTCTGCCTTTACCACATCTGACTGGAAGCAGAAGTTACTGGACTTGGCTGGAACCAAATTTCAGTTCATTTTTCCTCCTCTTTCTGCTCAGACTCTCTTCTCTCACTGTTGAAATAGCAAATGCCTTAGGGGAGAAGCCGCATGGAGCTGGTGCTCACAATCTTGTGCTTCCCTCGTCTCAGAGATTGTAGACCCCCAAGTCCTGCCTGCAAAGGATGTTCTACAACCCTCCAAACAGCTGTTGTGTGCTTTGTCCAGCTCTTATAGCTGCCCAAGAAAAGCTACTCAATAAAAGTGGAACCTGCAGTAATTTTATCCTGAAATGTTTTAAATATTTTAAACCAATGAATATTTGTCATTTTTCAAGGAACATTTCTATAATTTTAAAAGAAACATTTAAATAGGAATTTTAACAGCAATAATGGCTGTTCTTTGGCCAGAATTCCATGTCATTCATTGTTTAGAATTATATCTAAGCTTTGCTGCACTCTCTTCAGTGCCTTTTAAAATATCACTGTTCTTTACATTTAAATATCTTGTGATGGGTTTGTATCAGTCACCTCCTTTGTACCATTTCAGATTCTCTTGGGTCCTCATACCCTTGAGTCATATGTCATTTAGCAACCAGCTTTGCAGGTATCATATTTGCTTTATGCAAGTGCCTCCTGACAGCTCCCCACATTTTTTCCCTGTGCCCTCTGCCTCTCCCTCTTGCCCCGGGGTGTCCATGTTGATGCTGAGGTGTGAAAAACCTCTTGATCAAGCCCACTCGTGCACCACCACCTTCCTTGTTTTGTGGATGTGTGTGTGTTTAGCAATTCTGTATGGTCACAGGTTGCATGGCTATTATGGCATCTATGTGAAGGTGTGTTTTGTTGATGTGTGTGTGTTTAGAGAGTTCAAGTCACTGTAGTCTCTGAGACAGTGAGTGGTCTGTATGTGTCTGTGTTTGTGTGTATCTTCTGAGTATCAGTGCGCATTATCGTGTAGTTTACAGTCTGAATGCTGCTGGTCATTTGCAAATAGTGTGTATGTGGGTGTGGGTGTGTGTTGTCAGCATTTCCACATGTTTAGAGGATGTCTGTCATTGTGGGAATGTGTGGAATAAGTATGTTGTTAGAGATCAGTGTGGGCACCAACATTGTTTGCCTGTTACTAGTTCAACACTCAAGACCTCTGAAGAAACATTGAGTCCGGACATTCACAGGCCCACAGAGATCCTACTCAGCTGTTTTCTTCCTGTCACAGACATATGAACAGGTAGCCAAGGACCACTTGATATTTGAGGAATTCCTCTAGCATGAAAGATGGAGCAAAAAACACATACACTGAAGTGAGGGACTAAAGGAGCAGCAAGGAAATCTAGAGATCATAGTGAAACTTCAACTGCATATCTAGTAACATCTTCAAAACAATTAGAGATGGGCCAGTCCCATGGCTTAGTGGTTAAGTTCAGAGAACTCCACTTCAGTGGTCCAGGTGCAGTTCCTGGGCGTGGACCTACACCACTCATCAGTGGCCAGGCTGTGGTGGCAACCCACATACAAAATGGAGGAAGGCTGGCACAGATGTTAGCTCAGGGTGAATCTTCCTCAACAAACAGAAGAAGATTGGCAACAGATGTTAGCTCAGGGTGAATCCTCCTCAGCAAAGAAAATAAAAAAGAGAAAACAACCAGTAAGTGTATATATATGTATTGATGTTACTGCACAATATTGGGGTTCTCTTGCCCAATGCACATTAAAAAAGCCAAGTATTCTGGCTTCAGCTTTTGGGAAATGAAGTGTAGCTTTATTTTGTGAGGTTGATCTGCAAGGAGACAGGGGGCATGTGTCTGTCTCAGATCTGTCTCCCTGATCCACGTCTTGGGGCACAATTTATGGGATGAAGGGCAGGGTGGTCTGACATGTGGAGGTACATGATTGGAAGTAAGGAGAAGTGAGGTAATTGATTATCTGCACAAGAAAGTCAAGCTTCATGGCTCTTCATCGGATGTGTGTTCACAAATTGGCAGTGTTACCATGATCGGAGAATGGAGTTTTCACCTCCTTGATGTCAAAAACGTCACATATAAAGCATTTGTGAACTCCCAGTTGATGAGTTGGTGGTCCCAACTGGTCTGAACTGGACAAGGGGTCTCAGTTCCTGAAAGAAAACTCTTAACTACTCTGTTGATAAGAGGGGTCAGTTTAACTGGTCCTGGAGGGCCCAAGGTTGTGTTTGTATATGCATATCTATGCATATGCATGAGATTATCTGTATGTGTGTTAAATGTACAGTATACACAAAGCCAGGCTCTAGTTAAAGTGGTCAGGACAGATTTTAATCAGGCATATACCACTGCAATAGGGAAGAAGGAACAGGATGAACTGAATTCAATTTGATTTGTACAGAGGTGCCTGGGTATTTGAAAGGGAGAATGAGGAAGCAGGCAGAGGGGTGAGCAGGGGCTCAGTAGAGTCAGGGAGGGAAAAGTTACAGAGTGTTGGTCAGTGCAATGGGATCTGGCCAATTGTGTCTGCTAGTTGGAAATGATCAAAGTTTCACTTCTCTCCTCTCACAGTCTGGGAGACAGACACCCTGTCCTCATCTCAAGGAATGGCTCTCAGGACCTTGAGAAATGCACTCCTGAGTTATAGGAGACACACATACAACTCAAAAGGACAGAGGAAAGATTCACAGTTGTAAGCACTTTTGGGTAAATGCTCTAAGAAAGGAATGTCAGGGGCCAATGATCGAGTGTTGGCCAGAACGGTCAATTCTTTTGGCTGCCTTGAGCTTTCTCAGGCAGGCACTTTAAGGGGGCCGTGGTCATCCTAAGGATGTGGATTTGAGCTGTTAGAAACTATGTCAGTTTTTAAGTCTTATAGATCGTGTGTGGGGAGGTGAAATCCTTTGTGCTGAGAGGCTGTAGTTATTATAGGCCAAGATCGAGGCCTAGAAAGGATAGGGCTCAAAGGAGCCTGGCTTGAGTTTGGTCAAGTAGAGGAAACGATATATATAAATAATACATGTATATTTTTTGAATAATACAAATCAGTATATTGAATAATATAATATATTGAATTAAATATATATTTAATGAATATATAAAGAATGTGTATGTTTATATATATTTGAATTAAATAATATAAATATATATATGATTAAAAGGAATATTGACACATAATAACAGAAATTTACAGAATTCCTAAAAGACTTCTACTCTAGATTCAGGAAGCTGAATACATCTCAAGAAAAAAAAAAAATCTAGAACCAGATCCATCCAGGGAAAGCAAAGAACACTAAATAAAAAAGGAGATACTCAAAGCCCCACAGAGGAACAGAACACTTACGGAGACTTACATTTAGACATATGATACATTTCTTAACAATGGAAGGCAAGAGAGAGTTGGATTAAATATTCAAGGTACAGAGAGAAAATAACTTTCAGTGTATATCCAATCAAACCATATCTCAAGAACTAGGGTGAGGGCTGGCCCCGTGGCTTAGCGGTTAAGTGGGCGCACTCTGCTGCTGGCGGCCATGGTTCGGATCCCGGGCGCGCACCGACGCACCGCTTCTCCAGCCATGCTGAGGCCGTGTCCCACATACAGAAACTAGAAGGATGTGCAACTATGACATACAACTATCTACTGAGGCTTTGGGGGAAAAAATAAATAAAATTATTAAAAAAAAAAAAAGAACTAGGGTGAATTAAAGATATTTTTATGCGAACATTTACTAAGAGTATTACCACCAACAAACGCTCATTAAGGAACTTCTAAAGAATGTACTTTAAGGGGGCCAGCCACCTGGTGTAGTGGTTTAAGTTCAGCACACTCCACTTCCAAGGTCGGGGTTTGTGGGTTTGGATCCCAGGTGTGGATCTACACCACTCATCAGCCATGCCATGGTGGCAACCCACATACAAAATAGAGGAAGATTGGCACAGATGTTAGCCCAGGGCTAATCTTCCTCAAGGAAAAAACTTAAAAAGTACAAAAGAATGTACTTTAAGGAGAAAGAAATTGATAGAAGAAGAAATGCTAAGAGATAAAAATGGATCGCGAGGATAAAAAAGGTTAAACATCTGAATAAATCATTGAAAGCATGACTTTACGAAACAATAATAATATTGACAATGTATAACTGATGCAGTTAAAAACTAATGACAAGGGAACTTCTGGTTTAGAGGAGACTAGGACAGGAAAGCACACTTGCTGCAAAACTGGACAAAGCCAGATAAATTATAGATATATTTTTAGAGCATCAGACAACTCCAGAATCAACCAATTAAAATTCCAGAAAGAAGAAAAAGTCTTTTATGTGAGCAAGTATTTTTATCTTTCTTTCCCCTGGAGGCGTTTTATGATTCTAGCTGGTTGCCAAGGATCTGGCTTGCTCAGTCAGAGCCTCGGCTAGAGAAAAGAGAAACTAGCCAAACTTGTAGTGATTCTGCAGGACTGGTGTGGCAGAGGAAACCTGAGGGCTTTCAGACACACAACTGCCCTTCCTCACACCACCTGTGCTAAGTTTTGGTGCCACACAGGAATCTGGGGAACTAGGCCACAAGCTTCCAGAAACCAAAGTGAAACCTCCAACAGTGGTGTAAGTGGCCTAAGTCAAACATACTGCTAGTCTGACCTTCAGGGAATGTGCCATATTGTGAAGCGATGTAAGGTAGGAGGCTGGAGAGCTGTACTGAGATATATGAAGGGATTAGCTGAATTTTCTGTGGGCTCCCAAACCTGAGAAGACAGATCTACCAGATTTAGAACCAGACCCCTGTGCGGGGGAGGGGAGCACAGCAAACAGGAACAGGGGGAAAGCGGAAAGGCTGGGTTTACTAAAAGTGAGACCCAGCCCCAACTCTGATCAACGTCTGATTGGACTCAGGTGCTCCAACCTCACTCTGTTTCTCAAGGAAGGAAACTAAGGTCACGTGGAGCCTCGCGAGTTACGTTACACAGACCTTCCAAAGACACTGGCGAGAGGATGGAGAAGGCAAGCCACAGACTGGAAGAAGACCTTTGCAAATTCACATATCTGACAGGACTATAAAGAACTCTCAAAACTCGGCAATAACAAAATCCAAGTTTAAAATGGGCACAGATTTGGACACTTCCCCAAAGAAGATACACAAATGGCAAATAAGCACATGAAAAGAGGCTTACAGACTCTCACAGAGTCTGGGAGACAGACACCCTGTCCTCAGCTCAAGGAATGGCTCTCAGGACCTTGAGAAATGCACTCCTGGGTTATTGGAGACACATATAGAACTCAAAAGGACAGAGGAAATATTCACAGTTGTAAGCACTTTTGGGTAAATGCTCTAAGAGAAGGATGTCAGGGACCAACGATCGACTGTTGGCCAGAACAGTCAATTCTTTTGGCTGCCTTGAGCTTTCTCAGGCAGGCACTTTAAGGGGGCAGGGGTCATCCTAAGGATGTGGATTTGAGCTGTTAGAAACTATGTCAGCGTTTAAGTCTTAAAATGTGTGTGGGGGGGTGAAATGATTTGTGCTGAGAGGCCATAGTTATAATTGGCCAAGATTGAGGCCTAGTCAAGAAGAGGGCTCAATGGAGCCTGGCTTGAGTTTGGTCAAGTACAGGATCATATATAGAAATCAGATATGTACATTTTTTGAATAATATAAATCATTATATTGAACAATATATTGAATTAAATAATATATATTTAATGAACATATATTGAATGTGTATAAAATAAGTGTGTGTATATATATTTGAATTAAATCATATAAATATATAGAAGAGAGTGACGTCAGCATCATGGCAGAGTGAGCTTCCCCTATTGAACTCTCCTCCTCTAAGACACAAGAAAAAGGACATTCATATTCCAACAGAAGCTATTCACAAATAATATAAATATATATATGATTTAAAGGAATATTCAGACATAGTAACAGAAGATTTCAGGGCCAGCCCCATGGCTTAGCGGTTAGGTGCACACGCTCTGCTGCTGATGGGCCAGGTTTGGACCCCAGGCGTGCACCAATGCATCCCTTCTCTGGCCATGCTGAGGCAGCATCCCACATACAGCAACTAGAAGGATGTACAACTATGACATACAACTATCTACTGAGGTTTTGAGGGGAAAAAAAAAGGAGGAGGATTGGCAATAGATGTTAGCTCAGAGCAGGTCTTCCTCAGCAAAAAGAGGAAGATTAGCATGGATGTTAGCTCAGGGCTGATCTTCCTCACACACACACACACAAAAAGAAATTTCCAGAATTGATAAAAGACTTCTATTTTAGATTCAGGCAGCTGAACACATCTCAAGCACAATTGAAACAAAAAAATCTAGAGTCAGATCCATCCAGGGAAACCAAAGAACACCAAATACAAAAGGAGATATTCAAAGCCCCACAGAGGGACAGAACACTTACAGAGACTGACATTTAGATCTATGATACAATTCTTAATAATGGAAGGCAAGAGAGAGTTGGATTAAATCTTCAAGGTACAGAGAGAAAATGTGGTGTAGGCGTGGATCTACACCACACATCAGCCATGCCACGGTGGTGACACACATCAAAATAGAGGAAGATTGGCACAGATGTTAGCACAGAGCTAATATTACTCAAGGAAAAAAAATAAAAAGTAAAATGAATGTACTTTAACAAAAAATTGATAGAAGAAATGCTAAGATGTAAAAATGGATCATGAGGATAAAAAAGGGTAAACATGTGAATAAATGATTGAAAACATGACTTTCCCAAACAATAATAATATTGACAATGTATAACTGATGCAGTTAAAAACTAATGACAAGGGAACTTCTGTTTTAGAGGAGACTAGGACAGGAAAGCACACTTGCTGCAAAACTGGACAAAACCAGATAAATTATAGATATATTTTTAGAGCATCAGAGAGCTTCAGAGCCAAAAGAAGAAAAACACTTTTACGTGAGCAAGGATTTTTATCTTTCTTTCTCCTGCAGGCGTTTTCTGATTCTGGGTGCTTGCCGAGCATCTGGCTTGCTCAGTCAGAGCCTCGGCTAGGGAAAAGGGAAACTATCCAAACTTGTAGTGATTCTGCAGGACTGGTGTGGCAGAGGAAACCTGAGAGCTTTCAGACACACAACTGCTCTTCCTCCCAGCACCTGTTCTAAGTTTTGGTGCCACACAGGAATCTGGGGAGCTAGGCCACAAGCTTCCACAAAGCAAAGTGAAACCTCCAGCAGTGGTGGAAGTGGCCGAAGTCAAACATACTGCTAGTCTGACCTTCAGGGAATTTGCCATATTGTGAAGCGATGTAAAGTAGGAGGCTGGAGAGCTGCGCTGAGATGTCTGAAGGGCATAGCTGAATTTTCTGTGGGCTCCCAAACCTGAGAAGACAGAGATCTACCAAACTTAGAACCAGACCCCTGTGCGGGGGATAGGAGCACAGCTAACAAAAACAGTGGAAAGTGGAAGAGTTGGGTTTACTAAAAGTGAGACCCAGCCCCATCTCTGATCAACGTCTGATTGGACTCAGGTGCTCCAACCTCACTCTGTTTCTCAAGGAAGGAAGATAAGTTCATGTGGAGCCTCTCGAGTTACATTACACAGACCTTCCAAAGACACTGGTGAGGGGATGGAGAAGGCAAGCCACAGACTGGGAGAAGACCTTTGCAAATCACATATCTGACAGGACTATAAAGAACTCTCAAAACTCGGCAATAACAAAATCCAAGTTTAAAATGGGCACAGATTTGGACACTTCCCCAAAGAAGATACACAAATGGCAAATAAGCACATGAAAAGATGCTCGACGTCATTAATCGTGAGAAAAATGCACATAAAAACCACATTGACATACTGCTACGTACCTATTGGAATGACTAGATTTAAAGAGGTTGACCATACCAAGTGTTAATGAGGATGGAAAGTCACTGGAACACTTCTACATTGTGTGGGAACACAAAGTGGTTCAGCCTCTTTGGAAAACAGCTTTCAAGTGGAGTTTGTTATGCTGCTGTAACAAATCAGCACAAATTTCATGGCTTAAAACAACTCAGATTTATTGTTTTCCAGTTCTGTAGGTTAACAGTCTGACACGGGTCTCCTTGGACTATAATCAAGGTGTTGGCAGAGCTGGGTTCTTTTTGGGGGACTCTAAAGGTTAATCCATTTCCTAGCCTTTTCAAGCTTCTAGAGACAACCACATTCCTTAGGCTGTGGCCCCCCTCCTCCACCCTCAAAATCAGGAACTCGGCATCCTTCTGGCCCTGCTTCCCTTATTGCATCTTTTTCTACTCTGCTGCTTCTCTTTCCCTTTTAAGGGCCTTTGTGATGCACTGGGCCCACCTAGATAATCCAGGATCCTCTCCCTATTTTAAAGTCAGTTGATTAGCAACCTTACTTCCATCTGCAAATTTAATTCACCTTTGGCAAGTAAACTAATGTATTCCCGGGTTCCAGGGATTAGGACACATTTGTGGGCCATGACTTTACTACACCAACAGTTTTTAAAATAAAGTTAAACATACACATACCATGTGACCCAGCAATTCCACTTTTAGGTGCTTACCCAAGAGAAGACTTATGTTCACACAAAAACTTGTTTGCAAAGATTTATAGCAGCTTTATTCATAGTCAAAAAAGGCAAAACTGAAAATAACTCAAATGTCCTTCAACAGCTGGATGGATCAACTGTGGTACATTCATACAAAGGATACTACATTCAGCAATAAAACAGAAGGAACTGCTGATACAGGCAACAACACGGATGAACACTCAAATCAATGTATTGTGCTAAATGAAAGAATCCCGAGTCAAAAGGCCAAATGTAGAATTCCATTTATATGATATTCTAGAAAGGACAAACCATAGGGAAAGACAGCAGATCGTTAGTCTCCAGGGGTTAAGGGTGGGGGAAGAGTTGACTACAAAAGAGCAGCTGAAGGGAGTTCTGGGTGCTGGAACTGGTCTGTATATTGAATGTGGTAGTGGCACAGCTCTATGCATTTGTCAAAACAGTTGTAACAAGAGGAAAACAAAACATCATTGCTCACCCATCAGATTGGCAAACCTTTAAAAATCTGACAATGCCAATCTGACAATTCCCAGGGCAAAGATGACTCAGACACCATTGGTGGGAATGGAAATTGTTAAAACTTCAGAGGATGATTTGGCTGCAGCTCCTCAAGTTGCAGATGCACATCAGCCTCTGGCCCAACAATCCACTCACAGGCAGGTGTCCATTCTAGGGAGTCTACACGTGTGCTCGAGGAGACACACATAAGGATAGTCATTAGACATGGTAAAAGAATGAATTAATTGTAGTTAGTAGTTATTTTAAAAAGAAAGGAAAAAATGCATATGGGAAAGAATCAACCCTGCTGGCTACATATATGATCTGAGAAGGCAACTCATTAGTTTGTCTCCTTAATAGTATGTATACAGCACAGAGAGCACTGTACTAGGAATCTGGAGACAAGCATCCGAGCATTTACTTCCAACTCTGTCACTAAGTAGCAGTCAGACTATGGATGACTTAACTCAAGAAACCTCACTTTCCATTTCCTGGAAAATGAAGAGTTTAGGCTCTACAACCACTAAAATTACTTCCATCTCCACAATTCTATGATTCAATAAGCCAACTATCAAAAATTATATTCCAAAGTACCTATGTTGAGAAACTGTTCTTCCCAGACACCCTGAAATCAGAAACTATCAGAGAAATAGGACTTGTTAATATGTTGATACATAAAATGGTCCAAATTTCTTGATGTGTCTATGACCAGCTTTTTAATCAAGATCGTAACTCAGAAAGAGCATATAAGCAGCTAAACCCACCATATTGACTCGGGTCACCCTCAGGAAAAACTAATATATCTTCTCCCATTTTAACATTCCAAAACAAGTTCCCCATACTAATGAGTCCATCTTGTCAAGTTCAGGTCTGCCTAGTCAAAAGTCATTCATGTATATGATAAGATTTACTTGATTTTTTAACAAAGATAAAATGATGAAGGGCTTTTTGTATTTTGCCTGTTTCATCTATAAAGCTCTTACAATTTAATAGCTTCAGCCTGCTACAATAATTTAAAGAGCCTTTTGAAACTTGTAATATGCCACGTCCAACATGATCTAGTAAAAAAAATCAGTAGTTCAGAATCCAAAAAAGCTTAAAAATTTCAGTACCACCAATACTTACACTTCAAAGACACCATTAAACAACAAGTCATTTGTTCCTACTGCAGAATTTAATAGGTTATTAACTTCTGTAATCATCCCAAAGCATAATTAGGATGCTATCATTAAAATGTATTTTTAATCAGAAATATTAAAACTAATGATTAAACTATTAAACTAAATGATTAACTAAATATTAAAACTAATGGCAACTGACGATCTGTTGTCTTTCTTTATGGTTTATCTTTTCTAGAATATCATATAAATGAAATCCTACCGTATTTGGCCTTTGGACCTTTCACCTTGTCAGTCAAATCAAAATTTCAAAATTCTTGTTCTATGGGCTTTCCAAATCTAAATTCTTACGATTCTAAATGAGTACGGAGACAAAACACACACTACATACTACCTGTAAAAACCTCCTCCTTATCCGATTTTAATTTTAGCACCAACTGCCAAGAAAAACCTTTCCACTGAAACCTAAATTCCATACACATTATGTCAATCATCAATTGATCAGTCATCAATCTATCTTAACCAAAGGTGAGTTATTATTAGGAAGTTACATAATTTTCACCAAGGATTGTTTAAAGCTCTTTTCATTAAATGCAGTTTACAACAATTCACAGGCTTCAAAGTTCGCCTTGCAAATATAGAGTCAATTATCAGAAACCATTAATGGGATTAGGCTTTTCTATAAAAGTGGTCCCAAGGAAGTAGGAAGGCTTATTTGTTTAAAGAACGCAGTGAGGAGCCCAATAGCCTGCGCGGAGTCAGGCAGAGGAGCGCTGACCACTGGCTGTCTTCTGAAGGAAAGTGTTCACCCCGGGATGTCGCGACCTGGCCTAGACGGGGTCCTGGGGGAGCGCGAACTCAAGGGCGCGCACAGAGGGCAGGCACTCCCTGCCGCCCCCTGCACCTCTGCTGGGTGGGCAGGAGGCCCTGCCGAGGTGGGGCCACGCCAAGGCAGAGGGACCCGCCAGCCAGGCGGCGCTCCTCTGCTCCTCCGAGGGACAGAGGTTTGGCTCCCCCGCCTGAGGCAGCCCGCCAGCAGCCCCGTCCCCATCCGCCGCCCCGGACACCGCGCTCCCGCCATCAGCGGCGGCGATCTCCTCGCGGAGCCCGCCGCCCACCGCCCACCGCCCACCGCCTACCTCGGCGCCGCCTCCTGCCCAGCGCTCCTCCACACTGCAGAAAGGAGAGATCCACAGCGCTGAAAATCCTGGAGGAAGGATCCAGAAACCGCCAATCCCCCCACACAAACCAGCGCAGCTGCCACCTCCGCACCAGGGACCCTGCCTCCGGTGCACGCGGCACGCAGCTCTCCAGCTCGCCGGCCCCTCTGCCGCTCTGAGCGCCGGTTCTGCGCATGCGCGGGCCTCCGAGGATACAATGGGAACCGCTGGGGGGGGGGCACCGGCTGGGCATGGGGGGATGGTGACCGAGGTGTCCATGAGACGAGAGCAGGAGCTGGCTGCCGCTTTGCAGCCCTTGACTCTGCTCTCTCTGGATGACCGTCAGCTCCTGGAGAAGATCTGCCTTCCCTTGAGGCGGCTTCTCCTGTCCTGAGAAGTGCATCACATGATCTAACATTTGTTTAAAAAAGAACGATGACATCCTTAACACCCGAAGTGTGTCGTGTCCCCAGAAGAATTCTCTGCTTCCCCAGAAGACTAGACAGTCAGCAGCTGGGACCGAGTTCTGACCCAGGAAGGAAAGACGCTGAGTGCAAAGCCGTCTCCCCTCCGCCAACTCCTCATCCTGATCTGTGGCCTTGATGGGGTGACAGCGCTGGGGACTTGTGCAGGTGACAGTGCTCAAGTGTTTGCCACGGTATTACATTTCTTATGGTTTAGTGGTTAAAAGAGGAGGCGAGCTGTCAGTTTTTTAGACAATTTCACTTGCAGAAATGTCTTTGGACAAAGAAGTTTGTTTTCTTCTGATTTTTATAATCAATAACAATAATTAAAATACTTATTTTCTTAATTTCATTGGCATGCTAAAACAAACAAGTCACTTGGTTTTCACCAAATTGGCCACATTTTCATTAAAACTTTGGAAGTATTGCTGTTTGAGGTAAAGAAAGCATCTGGAAAGAACAATTACCCTTAGTTGCTATCTTCCCAGATAAATGTACAAACACAGAGCTATGAGCCGTTTTGAGGGGCCTGGCAAATCCAGTTTGAGTTCTAGAATGGATCATCCAAAGTAAGGTTAAATTAGTAATTTTCTGAGGAGTTTGCAAGTAAATGTTCATGTTGCCTTCATCAAATAGATCTGGTGATTTAAATGAAGTTTGAGTTTAATGACAAAAGTTTTCAAGAGACTGAGAAATATTAAGTACACGTACTTAAAAACGTGTAAATTAAAGTAAAGCCTGGCATTATCCTCTTTAAAACAGAGTCACAGTAACACTATTGTCAAGGTATGACAAGGAATAGAAATGTTTTATAGAGTCAATTCTTCACTTCTAAAGGACCTAATGTGACATTCTAGAAATCTCCATAGTCTTTCAGTCATCTACATTTAAATTGCTCAATTTATATTTTAAAGACTAATGAATCTGAGGGCAAAATATTCAAGGTCATTGTTTAATTGTTTTTCATTGTTGCAAAGTACATGGGTATAAAGTGTGGCTGAAATCCATGGTCTTGGAGAAGAAAAATATACAGAACTTATTTATCACTCTCACAGTGTGTCCTGACTTAATCCTACAAATGTCCCAAGAATAAAGCCTCAGTGAATTCCATTCTGTTCTTAGATATGACATCTTTCATTCATAATGAATATTGTCAAATTAGGCTCCAGCTAGTAATTATGTTCCTGATGCAAATAGGCAATAAAAAAGAATCCATGTTTGATTAAATTGGGCTCCAGAGGACTACTTAGAACCAAAATTTGTTTTTTGCTTTGTTTTTCTTTACGACGTCTTTCTTTTTCCTCAGTGGATTTGGCAGATAAATGACACAGAAAGCTGAGAGACTGGAGGGCAGGGTCTTGAAGAATATGGGGTTTCCTCATCTTCAAGATCTTTTTATCTTCCAAATTCTATGATTTTTGCTATTTATATAGGGATTCATTTTTTTTTTCATTATTTCTATTAGTGATCATAATAGTGAGACTAACAAAACTTACCACCTGTGGAACATTTTTCATCGTAAAAATTTACGTTATTCTGACAACTGTTAATATTTTAAAAAGCCATTAACAGCTAATCTGATGCTCAGAGGATTTTTAGGGTAGTGAGACTGTTCTGTACATAATGGTGGCTACATGTCACTATATGTGTGTCAAAACCCATGGAACTATACAACACAAAGAGTGACCCTCAAACTAGGGACTGTAGTTCATAACAACGTATCAATATTGTTCATTCATTATAACAAATGTATCACACTAATGCAAGGTGTTAATAATAGGGGAGATGGGGCTTGGAGGAGAGTAGAGGGGCAGTGCGATGGGTGTATGGAACGCTATGTACTCTCTGTTCAATTATCTGTAAATCTAAAACTGTACTTTTAAGAATCAATTTTTTAAAGTTTTTTTGAAAGGCACTGAAAGGTAATTTAACACTGTATGGCATCTATTTTGTGCAGAAGCGCAAGGAAAGAAGAAGGTGATATGATTTAAACAATTCACCTTGTGAGAATTTGAATTGTGATGTGTTTCTGAAGCCTTAGACAAGGGCAGGACAGAATTTGAGACATGTATGAAATAAAGGAGAAGGAAGACATCAGAGTGATCAGACCTGATCAATTAATATTAGGACAAATTACTAAATTGGATGGATTTGTTTTTATTTTCTTTGCTTTTTAGAAACCTTACACCTTTCTATGAAAGCCACACGTGCACAGTGTCAAGAGGTATGTTTCCTACCGAGCGGCACCTGCTTCTCTCCCTCTGCATCTTCTATTCCTTTCCCCTGCCTCTCACTACCTCTGACTGATGGTCGCTGTTTCTATCTCCCTTACTTACTCTTCCTCTCTCCTTTTTTTTTTTTTTCCCCTCTTTGTGCTTTCTCCTCTAACAGATCAGACTAACCATAACTTTCCTGGGCATTGTTTACTTCCACTGAAAGATCTCAGTTGTTTCCATCAAGAAATGATAGATCAGTGTTCTGGGAAAAATTTCTCTGTTTCAGCTATTTCTCCACCCTCAATCTGAAGCAGGAAAATTTCTTGAACTTTGAACCAATTTTTTATATTTTTTTCTTTTTTGAATCCAAATTTCAGAGCTCCTGGTTGTATTGGAAAAATTCCTGAAGAAGGCTGCCTGGAGTTGAGCCAATAGTTCTTCCTATAAAAAGAGCCATAAAAAAGAATCCTTATTTTGTCCATGGGGCCTCAGGAGAAGCCCTCGTGAGAGAGGAATCCTTGCTAACCCTATGTTGTACCTAGGACTGGCTTCTCCTTAGACAGTGGTTCTCGAACTCCAGTGTGCATTAGAACTGTGTGGAGGTCCCCTACAACACAGAATGCTGAGCCCATCCCAGAGTTTGTGATCCAGTAGGATGGGGGACCCGAGAATTTACGTCTCTGACCATTTCCCAGGTGATGCTGCTGACCAGCTACACATTGAGAACCACCGGCTTAGAAACCTTAGGTTTCAAAGGATGCTTTCCTTGAGCAGACAGCCAAAACTATCAAAATCTTAATCAAGATTCACCAACAACTTGAACGTGTTGGCATTTGGATCTAGAGGCTCCTGAATTGTAAGAGACTAAAGCAAAGATTACACTGATTTCAAGGTTTGTGACTCTCCTAAGTGTCACCGAATTCCTTTGCTTGCTTCCCTTGACCCCTACCTGGCTAGAAAAGAATATTAAAAACAAAGCCAGCTTTGATTATTTAATCTTCAGTTAATTAAGACATTTTTGAGGATTTTTTTGACAAAATAGCCAACTTTCTTTTATGTACACTATTGGAAACGAATTATTAGTGATAACAATGGTTATTTACTGAGGACCTAATATGTCTCAAGCCCTTTACAGACTTATTGCTCTGCTTCTCAGAACCCTATGGCATCCCAGGTGTGTTCACTGTTTCTCCACCACTCCTCTAATGAACCCCCCAGACCACACTCATATTTGACTTCACCATGCCTTCTCTCATTTAATTTAGCAGTAGATTAAAATTACAGAAGAAACTTGAAGGGGTCTTGAACCCCAGCAGGAGAAGGTCTAAAGTCTATCCAGGACAAATGGCTTAATGTTTGTTTCTGAGAAGTTTCCAGGGACAAAAACTCCACAACCTCCAGAAACTAGTTCTGTTCATTATTAATATCTCTAATCAATGATATACATTAATTGGTTTTTTATTGATTGGTTGATTGCTATATTACTTTGCCATATGATAAAATTTTTCTTTGTATTATTTAAATAATTTTCACTTTATATCCACTTTTTAAATTTAGCCTTCTCTGGACTTCCTCATACATTGAAGATGGTAGTTGTCACCTATTAACATTTTCCTCTTCTGTTTAGATAACCTCATTTTCTTTACTGTATTAAAAATATTTAATAAGTGTTGTACTTTTTTTCTCCAGTTCTTCTCTAAGTTCAATTTGTTGGGTAGTATAGTGGAAAGATGACTTCAGATGTCCTGTGTGGTAAAGAATCATCTTTGTACTGTATTCAATGTGAATACAATCTCTATTAGTTTTGTGTTCAGTCTAATCTGGAATCTGAACCTTTCTTCCTCCCTCCCTCTATTGTCTGGAATAGTTAATAATCCCAGACCTAGAGTTTTGCTTGTGGAAAGTGTTTGTTGTTCTTGTTGGTTAGTTGGCTTGACGTTCTAACAATTCAATTTATTTAGTAGATATGTCAGTTTTCCTATTTTATGTTTTTTTGTGTGTCAGTTTCAGTATATGGGTTTTTTATAAAGTGAATTTTGACCTTTGCTGTCTAATTCGTAGTGCTAAGTATTTCACAAAATGGTGTATCTCGTTAAGATCTAAGCACTCTGTAGAGAATACTTCTTATTTGATTTCTGATACTGGTCATTTGTGTTTCATTTCTTTTTCTTTTCCTTAATCAGTTTTGCTAGTGGTTTATTAACATTATTAATACTTTAACAATAACTTTTAGCCTGATTTATTTCTTTAGTATTTTTCTATTTCATTGATTCTTATCTTTATTATTGTTTCCATTCTGTATTTTTTCCAGTGTTATTCTCTTTTAATTCTTGAGACAGAAGCTGAGATTGTGGATTTCTTGTCTTTCTTCCATACTCATACATTAATTTAAGCCTACACACCATTGCCTTCTAAGCACAGGTGTAGCTGGTATCTCGTGTTCCCTAGTGTATTTCTAAACTCTGTGCTGCAAGCCATGTCTGCCCCATAGTGTCTCCAGCCCATGAGCCTGCAACCATGCCAGCCTTTGTGTGTCTCCATCCCTCTACCTGAAGCTCGTATCTTGTGTCGAGTGTCACCATCTCATATGACTGCAGCCCATGTCTGCCCTTTTGTTTTGTCAAGATTTTCTCTCCCTTCTGTCCATACCACCTCTCAAAAGTCTCCATTCCTTGTTCCTGTAGTCCTTGCCAACCCATATGAGTCTCCATCCCCTCTTTCTAAAACCCATGTCAGACAACTAATGTCAATATCTCATGTACCTGCAGCGCATACATTTCCTCCAGTGTTTCTATCTCCTGTGCCCACATTTTATACCAGACCTCACATGTCTCTCTCACTCCATGTGTCTGCATCCCTTTCCATCCCTGAGCATGCCTGTCCGCTGTGCTTCAGCCCATGCCAGCTCGTGTTTGTCTACATTCTCTGTGCCTGAAGCCTATCTAGACAACCAGTGTTTTCATTTACTGTTCCTCTAGCCCTTGTCTGAACTCTTGTGTTTCCTTACCCTGTGCCTGTAGCCCATGTGTGCCTCAAGTGTCTTCACTCAGTGTCCCACGCTTGGGTGTCATTCACTTGTTAAAGGACATATTGGTTCCTTCTAGGTTTTAGCCACTGTGAATAAAGCTGCTTTTTAGATGTTCTTAGGGGTCTGTGTGTGGATGTATATTTTCACAGTAGTTGGAGAAATACACTGGTGCACAATTGGTGCACCATATAGTGACACTATATTTAGCTTCACAAGAATTAACAAGATGTCTTCTTAAGAGATTGTACTGTGTGTATTCCCATCAGCAGTGAATGAGATTTCCTATTGTCCTACATCCTCACCAGTAATTGGTATTGTCAGTTTTTGGTTTTTAGCTATTCTACTAGAAGAATAGAGTATCTCATTGGTGTTTTAATTTGCTTTTTCTTGATGCACAATGGATTTTATTTTCCAATAATTCCTTGTTGTTGAGCAATTTATATTTGCTTATTTCCCATGTATATATGTATTTTTGGTAACTTGTCTATTCATATTTTGGTCTATTTATTTTAATTTGGGGAGTTTGTTTTCTTGTCCAGCATTTGATTGGTTCTTTGAATATTTTGCATGCAGGTCTTTCTGCAGATATGTGTTTTACAAATGTATTATCCTAGTCAGGAGTTTGTATTTCTACTCTGTGAATGCGTCTTTCCCAGATTGGAGAGTTTAAATTTAACCAAGTCCACATGATCAATTATTTTCTTCATGGATTGTGCTTTTTGTGTTGTGTATGAAAACTAATCATCAAACTATATATCATGAAGATTTTCTCCTGTTTCCCAGTATGATTTTTACAGTTTTGCATTTTATATTTAAGTTGATGAGTGATTTTGAGTAAATTTATGTCTAAGGTGCAAAGTTGGTGTCTTTGTTCATTTATTTCCATAGGGTTGTCCATTTTTATCATCACCATGGTTGATGATGACTAGAGACTAAAAGACTAAAGACCTAAAAGACTATTATTTTTTATGTTGGAGTGCCTTTATTGTCTTGACCAAGATCAAGTTGTCTGTATTTGCAGAGGTCTATGTGTGAACTTTCCATGCTTTTTCATTTACCTCTGTGTCTATTCATTTTATTCTTTATTTATTTTTTAATTTTTATTTATTTATTTTTCCCCCAAAGCCCCAGTAGATAGTTGTATGTCACAGCTGCACATCCTTCCAGCTGCTGCACGTGGGACACTGTCCCAGCATGGCCAGAGAAACATTGCTTCGGTGCGCGCCTGGGATCCGAACCCGGGCCACCAGCAGCGGAGCACGCACCCAACCGCCAAGCCATGGGGCCGGCCCTATTCATTTTAAAATATCACGGTTTGGATCCCGGGCGTGCAACGATGCACGGCTTCTCCGGCCATGCTGAGGCTGCATTCCACATACAGCAACTAGAAGGATGTGCAGCTATCACATAGAACTATCCACTGGGCCTTTGGGGGAAAACAATAAATAAATAAAATTATAAAAAAAAAAATCATGGTCTCTTGATTATTGTAGTATTGTAAAATATCACAGTCTCTTGACTTTGTAATTAATCTTGACATTGAGAAGTGTGAGTTCATCAATTTGTTCTTCATCAGGATTGTCTAGCCCACTCAGGGTTTCAAATGAGTTGGTCAATGTCTACAAAATAGCTTAGTGAGATTTTTATTGGAATTGCACTGGATCTTTAGATCAATTTAAGAAGAATTGACATCTTAATAATATTGTGACTGTTGATCATGAGCAAGGAATATATCTCAATCGATTTATTTTTTCCTTTCTTGCTTTTAAGAGTGTCTCATATTTTTTTCCACAGGTATCTGTAAATATTTTATTGGATTTACACTTGAGGATTTCTTTGTGTATGTGTGTGTATTGTTAATGGTATTGTTTCATATTCCAATTATTTGTTGGTATATAGAAAATCAACTGAATTTTGTATATTGAATTTGAACTTCTCTTCCTGATATCTCTATAAATTCCCATCTGGGCACAGAACAGGGGGCTCCATTTCTGTTTGAACATCCCAAATCATGACATTGAATAATCTGAACACTGAATTTCAGCCATTCACCAGAACTGCCAAGGCACACAGCCACCACTAATACTGCAGTTATAAACCTTTTCTGAGAGACTTGCCCTCGGATTCATTGAAGAATGCCCATTTTCCACTCAGCCTGGTAGTGGCAGTTTGGCGAGAAGACTGCAGAGCCCTTACAGGCTTATTCCTAGAGCTGAGACAAACTATCCCTGTCTTCCATTCCTAAAACGGAGACTGACCTGAACCTCCCTCAGCTCTAGGAATTAAGGCTCTCTCACACATAACTTCCCAGACACACTGCAGTTACAAGCCTTTTCTGAGAGTCATTCCCTCGGACTCACTAAAGAAAGCCAGTTCTCAACTCGGCCCGCCAGTGGCAGTTTGGCAAGAAACTGCAGAGCCCTTAGAGTCTTGTCCCTAGAGCTGAGCCAAATTATCTCTGTCTTCCATTTCTTGATCTGAGACCGTGCGAAAACCTCCCTCAGCTCTAGGAATTAAGACTGTCTCACAAATAAATTCCAAGGCACACTGCTGTTAAAAGCCTTTTCTGAGAGGCATTCCCTTGGATTCACTAAAGAAAATCGGTACTTGACTCGGCCTGCCAGTGGCAGTTTGGTGAGAAACTGCAGAGCCAGATTGTATGTATAACTGAGATGAAATGGTATTTGTCTTTCTTTGTCTCAGTTATATCACTTAGCATAATGACCTCAAGGTCCATCCATGACATTGCAAATGGCAAGATTTTTTCATTTTTATGGCTGAATAATATTCCATTGTAAATATATACCACATTTTCTTTCCTTATTTTTGTGAGGAAGTTTAGCCCTGAGCTAACATGTGCCAATCCTCCTCTTTTTGCTGAGGAAGACTGGCCCTGGGCTAACATCTGTGCCCACCTTCCTCCACTTTATATGGGACTGCATCACAACATGGCCTGACAAGCGGTGAGGCAGTGCGTGCCCGGAATCTGAACCCTGGGCTGCCACAGCAGAGCACACACACTTAACCACTACGCCACCAGGCCGGCCCATACCACGTTTTCTTTATCCACTCATCTATTGATGGACATTTAGGTTGTTTCCATATCTTAGCTATTATAAATAATTCTGTAATAATCACAGGGGTGCGTATATCTTTTCAAGTTAGTGTTTTCATTTTCTTCGGATAAATACACTGAAGTGTATCTATTTTTAATTTTTTCAGGAACCTCCACTGTCTTTTCCGTAGTGGCCGCACCAATTTCAATTCCCATGAACAGCACACAAGGGTTTCCTTTTCTTCACATCTTTGCCAACACTTATTATCTCTTGTCTCTTTGATGATCACCATCCTTACAGGTGTGAGGGGATAGCTCTTTGTGGTTTTGGTTTGCATTTCCCTGATGATTAGTGACATTGAGCTCCTTCTAATGTACATGTTGGCCATTTGGATATCTTCTTGGGACAAATGTCTACTTAGTTCTTTGCCCATTTTTCAATTGGATTGCTTTTTTGTTATTGGGTTGTATGAGTTCTTTATAAATTTTGTTATGGGTTGTATAAATTTTTTATAAATTTTAGATATTTAACTCCTTATCTGATACATGGTTTGTAAAACTTTTGTCCTAGCCTTTTGATTCTGTTGGTTGTTTCTTTTGCTGGGCATTTGCTTTTAAGTTTGATGTAGTCCCATTTGTTGATTTTTTCTTTTGCTGTTTGCAGTTTTGGTGGGATATCCACAAAATCATTGCCAAGACCAATGTGGAGGAGCCTCTTGCCTATGTTTTCTTCTAGCAGTTTTACAGCTTCAGGTCTGAGAATGCCCAAAAGGCTGGGAGGAGCAATGTCCCTTTTGTTGGAGCTGAACAGATTCAGTCTCTCATTTCTCTATCAAGCAGTTTTGTTCAGACTTTATAAACACAATTTTTTCCAATTTTAAGCCAAATTAAAAAGGTCAGCTTGCCCCATTCACTCCAAAAGTGCCCCCTAGGCTCCCCTGGTCAAGGAAATTCCCCCTGGGTTTCTCATTCCTAGGAATTCTTCCCTAGGTTCCTCTGACCTAAGGAATGTACCAGTACCCCCTTAAGACACCTAGCCTTACGCCTTGAAAACAGCTCAAATAAACTCTGAACTGTTGACTTACAATAAGGAGGTCCAGGTTTCAGGAGAACTCACTGGGGTCACCTGAAGAATGCAGTGACCTGGAGGGCATAATGGGCCCCAATTGGTACCCAATGCCAGTTCAGTGTAGATTCCAGGTGGTCTCTGGTGGGTTTCTCTGTAATCCTGCCATGACTACACCAAGAAATATCTATGTAAATAATCCATAATCAATGTATAAATCAAAATTGGAGTGAGTTTATTATGAGCCAACTTTTGAGGACCATGGCCCAGGGCCTTCCTTCCCTAAGGAAGGAAGGGCACCAAAGAAGTGGGGTGTACAGAGCGGTTATATGCTGTCAAAGAGCATGTATCACATAGGATTGTAATGTCCCTTTTACTATAGCGACAAGATCGCCCTGTCAGATTGCCCTGCCAGAAGACCAATTGATGGACACAGAAAGGAGCAGGTCTGCTGTCTTGATGGGTTTGGCTGGTGTCAGGTCTGTTGTCTCAAACTGGATGGTCACAGGATGACTGCAGCAACCAAATCCTAGCTTAGGGAGAAATGCTCATCCTTAAGGTACTGCCAATGAGGGCATCCTTATCTTAAGGGCATATTCTCTTCTCTTTGGGACATGGGAAAGCAGATACACAATGCAGGCGACAGGCCCTTTTGGAAAAACAAACTCTGGCCAAATTAGTTTTACCCCAAATGGCTTCCTCATGTACTCCAATATATCCTATTGCTTGCCATTTATTTATCAGTTCCTTAGTACTCATTGTGTGTCTGTTATGTATACAGAATATGTAATATCCTGGGGAAAACGGGGGTTATAGGATATAGTGTCTGCAGACAAGGAGCTTATTACCCTACTTGGAAAATAACTACATTTCTTTCTTTTTTTTTGTGAGGAAGATCAGCCCTGAGCTAACATCCATGCTAATCCTCCTCTTCTTTTGATGAGGAAGACCAGCTCTGAGCTAACATCTATTGCCAATCCTCCTCCTTTCCCCCCCCCCCAAAACCCCAACAGATAGTTGTATATCATAGTTGCACATCCTTCTAGTTGCTGTATGTGGGACGTGGCCTCTGCATGGCCGGAGAAGCGGTGCGTCCGTGTGCGCCTGGGATCCGAATCGGGGCCGTCAGCAGCAGAGCGTGCGCACCCAACCGCCAAGCCACAGGGCCGACCCCAATAACTACATTTCCGAAATGCTAAACAGAAACACAGTAGAGAAAAAGATATGCCTCGATGGTCGAGGAAATGCCACAGCAAATTTATTAACTGAATTCAAAACAGCGACAATCAGCACAAATGCCAAGAAAGCTCTGGATACTCAAGTTTGCTCAACTAGCTTCTCACAATAAAGCAAAGATTCAGCACTGGTTCTGGAGAGACCTTGATGTGGACATATGATGATGACTTTGAATTCCTCTGAAGAGAATGTTTTAAATACAGGAAATATTGTGTGATTATTCTAAATAAACATAGATTTTTTTTTAAGTTTTATTTATTTTTTTTTCCCCCCAAAGCCCCAGTAGATAGTTGTATGTCATAGTTGCACATCCTTCTAGTTGCTGTATGTGGGACGTGGCCTCAGCATGGCCGGAGAAGCGGTGCGTCGGTACGCGCCCGGGATCCGAACCCAGGCCGCCAACAGTGGAGCCCGCACACCTAACCGCTAAGCCACGGGGCCGGCCCTAAACATAGATTTTTAAAATGTTAAAACGAGTGGTACTCGTGGTGTGTTATTTCTGAATAACAGCTGTCATTATCTTAGCTCTTTCCGCATAGTGTTTGCTCCTGCCTCACACCAGCCCTATGAACAGGGCCAGGGCGGGTATTATTCCTGATTTCCTGATGAGAACGCTGAGCCCTTGTAAAGTTAGGAGATCTGTCTGGGTGTCGGTATTGATGATATCCTAGGATTTTTGTCTACTCAGTATTTTACTTTATCTTCTGTAATTGCCATTAGATTTTGATATAATTGATAACTTGCTACCTTGGTTTTTCAAATGAAACCCACAAAGTTTGTCGGTATCTTTTGGTACCTTGTTAAGCAAATGAGGAAAATGAGATTACCAGCTACATCTGCTGCTCATATTGACAAGACATCGCCTTTATTTTTCTACCTGACAAACGTGTTCATTCAATAGACATTAAGTGGCTGTTATGCAGTCATCATGAAATTGTCAAAAGTGGGGGGATTGACAGGACAAGTGTGCACACTTCTCATGCTGAAGAGACTTTCAGTGCATTTGAGGGAAGATGAGATACACTTAGGAAAGTGTTAAGCCACTACCCTTCCAGACAGCACAACATTATTGTCAAAACGAGGGATGCAGGTGTGCCGTGTCTGTGTGCTGATTCTGGAGGAGTCCAGGTGAGCTGGGGCTTCAACCTGACTTTACTGATTGATGAGACTCTGTGAGGGGAGGACCAGGGAGGGCCTTCTAGTGGAGTGGAGCTTGACTCAGGAAACAGGGAGAGACGAATTTGGGGGGTGGACGGGAGACATGTAGAAAAATATAAGTGATAGTCTGCTTGAAGAGATGGCATCTGTAGACACTAAAAAGCCATGAAAGAAATTGTGTTTTCCTTATTTTCTGCTACTGGAGCCATGAGGTGAAGGAGAGGTTTTGAGATTACATCACAGCGCTGTAATGTGTGAGAGTCCTGGGGTGTGGCTGAAAGCCTGGAGGACCAACTGAACTTTCCATATATATATAGTTTATATGGGGTAGTATAGAGTGCTTATAGCATACATTGTATTGGGGTGAACGTGGAATCCTAAGTGAAACCATTTATCCCTTTGGCTGTTGGTGCCGCCTGTTTTATATGGAGCCAGTGAAGTCCAAGACTGAGTGGCATTGTATTAGGATGAGGAAGCGCTCTAGGCAAGAGTCCCTTCATCAGGGGATGTGCAGCTTGCTACCCGGATAGATGCCCGGCTACACCTTCCATGAAAGGTTCACATGATACAGATATGAAGGAGGCAGGATCCTGTGCCTAATGGCTGGCAACAGGCAGGGAGACATTTTCCTAAACCAGCAGCTGGCGCAGCAGTGTCAGGACATCACCCCTGACATCCTCGCTTGCCCGAGTCTTACCTTCTTCCTCTAAGTATGAGATATTCTCTGATGTTTTGGCCAATCCACATATACAGAATCCCTTCAGTTTCACCAATGAGAGCTCATTTCTAAATTCATGCTAATTAAACGAACCACTCATATCACCAATGAAAAACTATTTCTGATATTCAGTAAGCTAAGTAGCAAAGCCTGTGGTGCTTATCAAGATATGACTAGCTTAAAGAGACGTGAATACCTGAAACGCACAGCTAGGACTGAAATGCGACACTTTCTGATACAAGACTAGCTGACTCCTGGAATCTGAATTCTCTATGAGGGTCAATGACTGTCCCTGAAGGTAAAGCTTGAACTAACTCATCTATGCGTTGTATATTACCGTCAATGCTGAAGAATATTTTATGAATTTCTTAATTTGTTAAAAAAATTACAGAAAGAGCATCTCCTGTCCATCAGTTAATTCAGTTTACTTTATACTCTCAACGTGATGACTACAGTATGTTTTTTGCTTTTAATTTGCTCTTTACCTCTGCCACACTCTTACTCTCTTCGCTTTGCTTTATAATCAACAAAGGTTTAGGGAAATATACATATAGGTAAGGCAAATGTCACGAGGAGAACCCGGGACATGCGGATATTGAACACACACACCCTAAACATGTTGTTGTTCTGAAACCCTAATGAGTAGCTTTGCAAGGTGTTTATAGGCCTCAAAGTGGCCTCCTTTGTGAGATTTCCACTTTACTCCCTGGTGTCAGGTGTAGTTATGAGCCTTCTCATTCTGTCCAGATTCTATTGGCCTGTAGCTGGGAAAAGTTTTCTTTGCCAGCAGATCCCTGTCCAATTCTTTTATTCTTGTCTGGTTTATTTACTTTTTCACTATATTTCTCCAAAACACTTCCCAAGATAAGTCAGTTTCCTGGACCTTTTGTTGTTGAAGGCAGGGAAGCTATTATCATCCTGTGGTGCCTAGTGTACGCTGTCTTTTGACTTTGCCACACGTATTCAAACAGATGCTAAAGGGACAACATATTTGAATGTATTAAAGATGCTAAAAAATTGGTTAAAAGATGCTTAAATTTCAGGGAGTTCTCCGATTGAGTGTCTGGATTTTCTGATCTTATAATCTCGGCCCACATGCCATCTCTACCTCTAAAGAAAGAGACATCATCTCAAAGAATCACCTCTTAGTTTGATTGAACGTTTCTATTCTTTTTCTAGCCTCTCTTTCATCTATTTCTGCTCTGATTTTTGTTATTTCTGTCCTTCTACTGACTTTAGGCTTTGTTTATTCTTCTTTTTCTAGTTCTTTTAGATACAGTGTTAGATTGTTTATTTGGGCTTTTTCTCATTCCTTGAGGTAGGCTTGTATTGCTATAAATTTCACTCTTAGTACTACTTTTGCTGCATCCCATAAGTTTTCATATATTGTTTTTCATTTTCATTTGTATCTTGGTATATTTTGATTTCTCCTTTGACTTATTCATTGATCCAATAGTTGTTCAGTAGCATGTTGTTTACTGTCTAAATATTTGTGACTTTTCCAATTTTTTCTTGTAGTTGATTTCTAGTTTCATACACTTGTGGTCAGAAAAATGCGTGATATGATTTCAGTCTTCTTAGAATTATTGAGGCTTGCTTTGTTTCCCAACGTATGTCTATCTTTGAGAATGTTCCATGTGAACTTGAGAAGAATGTGTATTCTGCTGTTTTAAGATGAAATGTTCTATACATATCTATTAAGACCATCTGGTCTGATGTTTCATATAAGGCCACTGTTTCCTTGTTGACTTTCTGTGTGGATGATCAATCCATTGATGTGAGTGGGGTGTTGAAGTCCCCTACCATTATTGTGTTGCTGTCAATTTCTCCCTTTAAGTCTGATAATAGTTGTTTTATATAGTTTGTTGCTCCTGTGTTGGGTGCATGTATATTAATGTATTATGTCTTCTTGGTGCAATGTCCCTTTTATCCTTATATAATGTCTGTCTTTGTCTCTTGTCAGGCAAGGGAAACAAAAGAAAAAGTAAGGAAGTGGGACTACATCAGACTAAAAAGTTTCTGCACAGCAAAGGAAACTGCCAACAAAATGAAAAGACAACCTACCAACTGGGAGAAAATATTTACAAATCATATATCTGACAAGGGGTTAATTTCCAAAATATACAAAGAACACATACAACTCCACAACAGAAAAATGAACGACCTGATCAATACATGAGCAGAGGACATGAAAAGACATTTTTCCAAAGAAGTTATACAGATGGCCAACAGGCACATGAAAGATGTTCAACATCACTAATTATTAGGGCAATGCAAATCAAAACTACAATGAGATATCAACTCACACCAATCAGAATGGCTATTATTAAAAAGGCAAGAAATAATAAGTGTTGGAAAGCATGTGGAGAAAAGGGAACCCTCATACATTGCTGGTGGGAAGGCAAACTGCTGCAGCCACAATGGAAAAAAGGATGGAGATTACCCAAAAAATTAAAAATAAAAATACAATAAGATCCAGCTATTCTACCTCTGGATATTTATCCGAAGAATATGAAGTCAGTAATTCAAAAGAATGTATGCGCCCCTATGTTCTTCACAGCATTATTCACAATAGCCAACACTGGGTAGCAACTCAAGTACTTATCAATGGATGAATGAATAAAGATGTGATATATATACATATATACCATGGAATACTACTCAGCCATAAAGAAGACAACCTCATGCCATTTGTGACAGTATGGATGGACATTGACGGTATTATACTAAGTGAAACAAGTCAGATAGAGAAAGAAAAATACTGATTGATTTCACTCATATTTGGAAAATAAACAAACACATAGATAAGGAGTACAGATTGTAGATACCAGAGGGAAAGAGGGAAAGGTGTAAAGGGGCACATACGTATGGTGACAGATGAAAACAAGACTATTGGTGGTGAACATGATCCAGTCTATACAGAACTGAAATATAGTAATGTACACCTGAAATTTACACAGTTATAAGCCACAAGACCTCAATAAAATTAAAAAGAAATTTATTTTTAAATATGGCAAGACCCACTTTACACCTGGGCTGCAGGCAGCCCACGCACTCACTGAATTACACAGAAGGGCAGTTTCCCAGGTGAGTCCTGTCTGTTTTGCCACCCTCGGAACCTCCTGATGAAGAACACAGGCCCTAGGATGCTGAAGCAGGTGGTACCCCTGGAGCAGGTAATGTTCTGAGAGTGTGTGACACAAAGTATCTGTGCAGTGCATACTGGATAGTGAGTTTGTGCTTCTCTTCAAGGTATGGCTTTGGTCATAATCTGCCGATAACTCAAGGAAAATCACTCTTAGGCTTGTTAAATGGAAAATTCTCATGTCCCAACTTCAATGTTGCTGAGTTAGAATTCTGGGGAAAGGGACACTGGACTTGTCCAGTTATTATCGTGTAGACTGAAGTCTGAGAAGCACTGCTGCTGGTGTCCAGGTGTAGCCACTGCCCGAGGTCAAAGCTCCACATCTTGTGAGGTCTGAGACGGCTCCCAGAGGAGATTTCTGTCTGTCGTCTGCAGAGGGGCGGCCGCCTCACCTCTTCCCGCTGACTCGCTTCCCTAACTGGCTTCCTTGTGCCTTTCTTAGTCCTTTTCTTTACCTTCAGAGATAACTGGGAGAGGCAAGATAGAGATACAAATTTTACTAAATCTATCTTTTAAATAATCTTTAAAAAAATTGTACAGCGTTCAGATGTAATATTTATTTTTCTGTTGGGTTGCTTTTTGTCTTTCTCCCTATTGTTGTCTTAAAGTATTTTGTGTTATTGGCTGGGAAGATAGCATGATATTAACATCGGCTTTATATTGGGCCCCAAACCAGGAAAGCACTTTATATTTGTCATATGGAATTAAGAATCACATTTGTGTAATGATGTTTAAAGGAATTTTGTTGTTTTATTCCTTGTTTTTTCTTCTTTTTGACATAATAAGGTCCCAGTTTCTTCTTGGTGGACTGATCAGGAATATTGATGTCTGATCTATAAGTGAAGATTAAATAGAAGGGCATTGTTACTATTCATAAATCTGTTCCTCACCAACTTTTCCTAAATGATAGCATGGGTGTTAGAGTTAAGAATTTTGATTTTTCCCCCATTGGATTATAGAAAGAAAGATAGTCATTAGAGACTTCACTTGGAGTTGTAGTAAAAGAGCATAACATAAGAGCACTGAGCTTGGGCTCTGCCATGCATCAGCTTTGTAACCTGGGTGAGTTTTCTAGCTACTGTACCCAGTCTCTTCATCTATAAAATGATGAGAAGAACAACATTTACTACGTCAGGATATTTTGAGGGTTATGGGAGTTCATGTATGTTCAAGCACAGAATTGACATTCAGAATGCAGTGCCTGGTTCAGTAGAAGTGTTTGCTGCTGTTATTATAGTTATCATTATTTCATGTCCTATCTTCCTCATGAGTTCCCTGTAAAACCAGCAATATTCCACAGTGTAAAGAGTTTTATTCCAGGTCCCTGCTTAAAGGCCTTCACAGGGAGCCTCGTGCTCATAACCTCCTGTTTTTATCCCAGTCTCTTGAGGGATACATTGACCTCTTTCTTCTTTGCACTGAGGCACTGAATGGGGGCCCACACCCAACCATGCATGTCCTCCTTTTAGTATCCGATGCTTTTGAGACACTGCTTAGTGTTTACTTGGTGGACTATACTCCCTGACATGAACAACTCATGGGAGATAAAATGTAGGAAACATTGTTCCATCTAGGTCTCTGAGTTTATCATAACTCTGAGTACAGTTGATCAAGGACCAAGGTAGAGTTCCGTAATGCAAAGATCTTCAGAGATGAGGGTGTTCTAATGTGACACCACCTGAAAATAAAGCAAGCACATAAAAGCATATGAAGTTTTCAAAGGAAAAGCACACAACTAAAAGAATTGATCCCATTACATACACTATTCTATTTGTTTATGCATCAAATTACTGATAGGAAATAGCCAGGTGTAGAGATAGTAGAATTGATCAATTTCATGGAGAATCCTTTTTAACAGTTGTTCATATCTTGTGTTTTACATCATTGATTAGGGTAATATTTTCAGCATTTCCTTTCCTAGTGTCTTTATCTTTCTCAACTTTTCCAAGATATATATTTATATTATCCTCTAAAATTTTAGGGCAATATAAAAAAAGTTATCAAACATTTTAAGTTATTGATTTTGTATACTGGAGGAGATCTAGATTGAAAGTTAATTAGTGATAATTAGAGTTTTAGTTTGGTAAAAGATGGTAGTTGGAATTGATAACAGGATGTTTGTAACCTAGTTTTTTCTTCATTATTTGATGTAGTTTTCAAAATGACAGAGCAAGTAATTTTTCATGTAATATATTGTCTCATTTTAAAATATGTGTTCTTGGAGAGGGTGATGGAGGTAACTAGAAAATAATTTAATGTAGTGACTTGTTTTTCTCAAGTTAATCTGTTATAAACCCAACAGCTATATAGCGTCATTTTGTCCAAATGACCTGATGGCACTTTCTTCACTTTTCTTGCTGTGACTCTAGCAATCTGAGATCACACCATCTTTTCCCTCCTAGTCATCTTTTCAGTTGTAAGAGTGACACTATCAATAATATAGTGACAACATTGCACACAGTCTACTATTTACTAAAATATATATGTCAATTGCAAACTTTGATAACATAATTATTAAGTAATGAACTATTTGCACTGCACTTAACAACTGATTGCTACACATTATTATGTAGTGACATCATGGTTAAAACCATTATTTGCAACATGTGACCCCTTTCAATTTTATTTTAAATGAAAGGGTTCAATGACTTTTTTCTTTTTGAAGAAAAAAGACTTTCATTTCCATCTTAGAAAATTGAGAACTTGCTTTTTGCCTTTTTTTGTCTTCAGCTCTTCTTCCTACCAGTTACTAATTCACAAGTCCAGTTTCTTCAGATTCATGGTGCTACCTCTTCTGCCTTTTTCATGGTTCTCACTTTAATTTTTCTATAATCCCATCTGAGAAAGATGTTTATCTCCACCTTCATATATCGAGGAAGGAACCGACCCTCCTTTATGTGAACTTGGAGACAGAGGCCAAAGCGAAGCCTTGGTGCCTCTCCCCACCAGTGAGCTGCAGAAGGGCTGCAGATTCCTGTGAATCTTTTGCTCCCCTACTGACTCACTACATAGTTGACATTGACTCCACGGAGAAGCCCAGCATGGTACAATCGAATTTTTGAAGTCTATAGAAGCCTGCTGAAGATAAGATTGGCTAGAAAGGACATCAGCAAGTAGTGTGCTCCAAAAGTTGGTGGCAGAAACATTAAGAAGAAGAAAATCTTTCTGTTTATCTTGTTTTCTTTTTATGTTCTCTATCTTCATTTTCCTTTACTTAGATGGTAAAAACCCTGTCCACCCCCCATGGTGGTTCTTTTCCTGGAGTCCCACGACAGTTTATTCATATCTCTTTCATTCAAATTATTTCTGTAGTGTAATTTATCTTTTCATATATATCTGTTTCCTTGCAGACTGCCAACATTTCAAGACCTTTGGACACATAGTGTATACTTAAGTATTTAAGTGAATAATGAAGTATAAAGTGAATAAATGAAGCTCTTTTGTGGAATAAGATCAAAATAAATAAAATACCTACTAAGCACATGAATGCAAGCATTTGAGAGAGAGTGTTGTGTCTGCTGAAGAAGCCTGTGGACCAGTTTAGGGGCTCAGTGCCAAGGTTACTTAATAGATTTAGATAAAATGAAAGAGATAATTTAGTTTTAAAATTCTTTGAGAACAGGAACAGCATATCTAGGTGTGGATCAGGACTTGATCATTCTTGTTGCATCTTTGGAAAATCCAGTCCTTTATCTTTCTATGAAAATGTGACTGGCCAAGAGAATGAACAGAGGACTGGCTTTTAGAAAGGGAATTTTGTCACAGGAAATACTGGAGGAAAAAATGTAGAAGGAGAGCTGGTAGAAACACGGCAGAAACTTTTTGTATAGAAACCCTAAAAGTTGGGTTTACATGCTGGCTGAAAGAATTGTAACCCAACTTTTCTCCAATATAGATTTGAGCAGCTTTTAAATATCTAGGTATACAAAAGGATTACAAAGGAAAATAGATCAAACTGAAAGGAATTTAGGATGGAACAAGGAAATGAAGCTGAAGTAAGCCAGTGCACTGAAATGTGTTTCAGAAGGACCTGCAGTTTTTAAAGGTAGTTGGAAATGTATCCCTCAGGTTTAAAGTAGAAAGGGAAATGGGAACAATTCTCTATCATCTCATGTCCATGAGATTAAAAGCAACAGTCTCTCAGAGAAGCAAAACTTTTCTGGCCTCTAATGTCCCCAAAAGTGTTTTTAATGGTGCCTAATGAAAGAGATTCTGTGTGACGTAATGCAAATACAGTATCATCAACTCATTTCCGAGTTTAGTTCAAACACTTTAGGACACGTTCAATTGAGGTAATGCAGAATTCTATAAGGGGCCAAGGAAGAGGCCGACAGCATTCTCTCTCAGCTTCTCACTTGACCAAGGGAGTAATTGTTCTTGAACAGATTGACCACATCTCCTAAAGACAATGCTCCATTTTCAATTTTTCTTTTTGTAATCTCAGTCTGCATTTCCCATTACATATGCAAGCTGAAGCCTGTGTGTAGACATCCTTCATTGGCAATGAGGAGCAGATCCATACTATTAAGTAATCAAATAAGCAGAACATCTGGTTGGCCCCTTTTAGGAAAATTGCAGGTTTAAGCTCACCTTCATTGGTGGAAGGACATGGTATACCTGAATTAAAATATCTATCACTTATTATGCAGCTAATGATAAGTCATGCTATTTAAATGAAACTGAATGAATTCTTCTTCTATTAAGTGGACTAGATTTTAGACAAACTGATGTATAATTTCAAATAGGTGCATTTTTACTTAAAATGTAAAACTCTTTAGAGACCGTTTCATTCAGTTTTAGAGGCATATTTTGTATATTTTGATGATTTTATTTATTTTCCTTCATAGTAGAAAGGAACATCCTACACTTTTTCTTGCTGCCTTTTCTCTACAAGATAAAACTCATCCAAGTTTATTTTGTTTTCTAAGGCATAGGCTTACATTGTCATGATAAAGAGATCATTTCTGAAACATGTTTGGAACTGTAGGGAGCCCAGAATTTTAGATTATGCTCAGAATTTCGTGAGGTAACTTCAAAAAAGATGGAACATTTAAAATTTGGCCAGAAAAGTTTTCTCTTACTTTTCTTCACAGTAATTAAAAAAAAAAAAAAAGTTTAGTGTCTTAATTCTTCAGATAGGTGAGTGAAGGAGTTGGCAGGATTAAATGTACCCTTGAAAGAGCTCTTTCTGGGTTACTCTTTCAAAACAACCATTGTGGGCCGACCCCGTGGCTTAACAGTTAGGTGCACGTGCTCTGCTGCTGGCGGCCTTGGTTCGGATCCCCGGCTCCAACCGACGCACCTCTTCTCCGGCCATGCTGAGGCCGTGTCCCACATACAACAACTAGAAGGATGTGCAGCTATGACATACAACTATCTACTGGGGCTTTGGGGGAAAAAATAAATAAATAAAATTTTTTAAAAACGTAATTCAAAGAAAAACCCACCATCCTAGTTGATGAGTATTTAATGGGGACTCTGTCAGTCCCAGAGCTGCTGACAGAGGCAGTTCCCAAAGCTCCAGCAGGTCCCGGGAGAAGACAGCACTGGTAATTAGTGTCATCAGAGTTTGGATGAGGCGTGGTCATTCTGTGGATGTTAAAACTGAATGGAGTTCTCAAATGCAGGCCAGTGACTCTAGACCTGAGCCCTGCTCAGAAGCCACTTGACTTGTCATTCCTTCTGAACATGGTGTCTTCCCTCTGCTTGTGCCCCTTTTTGCCATTTCTCATGCCTCTCTTGACTCTTTCTCTTTCCTACACCTTCTTTCTTATTTTTTCTCTCTTTCTTACTTTTACTCTCTATTATACTCCTTCTCCTTATCATTTTTTCTTCCTTCTCTTATTGTTCTCATTTATTTTCTTTTTATTTTGTAGTACAGTTACTCTGTACATCATGTTCATCTTAAAATCTTGACCCTCTACAACTCTTATACTTCAGCTAACTATTTTGAAGAAAGCGTTTTGATAAATTTCTCTTAGATGTTATAACATGCTGAGTCAAGGAGATAAAAACTATCATGAAAGGGATGGGAATGGAGAATGAATTCAGTTCAGGTAGCCATGGAATTAGACAGAGGGAAACTGAGAGCTTAGGTGTGGGTGTTCACAATATTTCCTGATACATCTTTGTAGTTCATTGTTGTGGTAAACTACACATGGTCTTATTTACTGTTGGAGCCCAGAAGTTTGCTCCTCTGGGCAGGTCAGCAGGTCTCGGCCTATAGAAAAGAAGCTAGGAACACTGCATGCATTTCTAATGTAAAGAACTGTTCATGTTCCACCAGGAGAACTTTGGGCTCTTCCCTGCACTATCTGAATAGAAAAAGAGGAAGAAGGCCGCCAGCAGTGGAGCGTGCACACTCAACCGCTAAGCCACAGGGCCGGCCCTATTCTACTCTTAATCTATTCTTGATAGAGGTTATTACGTAAAAAGATTTTTCTTTACCTTTGAGTTAAGTTTATCTAAAAAACAGAGATCTGTTTTGTTAAGGTAATTTCCTATGTTCAGAAGACTGAGGTCTCTCTTTTAAGGTCTTTTTGACTGTTTAACCGCTATTTGTTAACTAAGCATGGTTTCACTGCAACAAGAGCAGCAACTCCTTGATCTTGTCGGACCAAGTGTTTGAAACCCTTCTATATTTTTGACAATCTCCCCAAAATTCATATCCTAAATAAAGTCTGTCTAATAACTTTTTTCTTTGAGAATTTTCAAAGGACCCTGGCAATTCTCAAGAAAATTTTCTCTCTTCCTATAAAGAGGGAGATACTAAACTAATTAGGCTAGTTTGCTATGTTAAATTGCACGGGAGACATTGTCAAGTAAATGATAAAACTTCTTAGGTTATACTGTGTAGGTAAATATTACTCACTATGTTTCCAACATTACAAGAGGAAGGACCACGACTGCATTCTATTTAATTTGGTTTACAGATGGATCCTACTTAAGTGATAAGCAAGATATTACCAAGCTGGATATGCTGTCTACCCTCGACAATGCCTGTGTTGGGGAAGAGGGAGAATCCCGCTCTGCCCTTTCCCTTAAGGTTCTTATGGCTGGCCAAATAATTAACAAGACAAGTTAGCAGGAGAAATTAATACCAAGTATAATAACATGTATACATGGGGGAAACAAGGGACACTGCGATTCTCAACAAAATAGCAGAAATTCTGATCTTAAATACTGTCTTTACATAAAGACAGAGGAGGATGTGGGGGTCAGGGGTGTCAGTTACAGGAGATCACCACTAAAGCACTGTAAACAAGAGTAAGACTATTATGCAGATTTAAGGCCTCACCTTCCATGTTCCACCTTCCACCTTCCAAGTTTCTAGAAATGAGGTCATTTCTCTTCCAATACAGAGAGGGAGATACCTTTACAAATGGAGATTTCCCTTATAAATGTAAATGTTTGTCTGGCAACTCCTCAGCAGGGCCATCCAGAGAATGTGGCCAGAGAGACAAAACTTCTGATAAGACGGGCTTGTTGATGTCTTTCCTATTGTAACATCTATTTTACATTATATTACAGCCATCAGATAGAAGATCTGTTGCGGGAAAGAGTTACTATGTCAAATTCTTTAGGCAGTTAGTGGGGGAGGTCAAATGTCCGTCAGAGAAAACAATCGAGGTAAAGAGATATATTTCAGGGTGGCCAAATCTTGATCTCCCACACCTGCTAATTCCTATTAACTCTGTTAACCCTATAAAAGACTTCTTTCCACAGGCTTGAAAGAAATTGCCACCGAAGAAGAGAAACAGATACAGCAGTCAAAAGGGGGAGTTTTTGACACCCCCTCACAGATGTGGTTTGCACCCAGTAAAAAATCCCATAGTAGCTATTGGAGCACAATTGCCACTGCTCCAGCATATTCACCAATGAACCCACTGGGCACCTGAAAAGATAATTTTGTGGGAAGACCAATGCTTTTAAAAACCTTCTCCCACAGAGGCTCATAAAGCTATACTGATTGTGTTATATGCCCAAAATATCATCTAGGGACACTACTACATGAATCACAAGGCCACTTTCCCTTTACTAAAGGACCCTTTGAGGTATAGCAATCAGATTTTGTCCAAATGCGACCATCTCAAGGATAAATACATCTTGTAATGACTGCGTGTTCTCACATTGGGTTGAGGCCTTTCCTTGCAGAAGAGCAATGGCTCTAATAGTAGGTAAATTACTATTAGAGAGAATAATTCCTGTTTGGGGAATTCCTGCTGAGTTACATAGTGACCAGGGAACTCATTTCACTGGACAAATAGTCTATTTGTAATATTGGGCAAATGATACAGCATTTCCACTGCGCTTAACATTCCCAATCCTCAGGATTGTTGGAAAGAACTAACGGCACAATCAAAACTCAATTAGCAAAGCTTTCAGGAACATTTTATCTCATGGCTGAAAGCTCTTCCACTACTGTTCCTCAATCTTAGATCCACGCCCTTTGCTAAACATCGGTTGTCTCCTTTTGAGATAATAACTGGACAGCCTCTGCAATTAGATAAAGAAATGTATGAATCAACTTCGAGTAAAGAAAATATCTTAATTACTGCCAAGGTCTCATTGAGACACTTAAAAATATATATATATGAGAAGTCAGTAGCCGATTCTTTTTACAGAGCCCTCCCAGACCTTAAGGATGATAACCTAGAAAATTTATTTATCAGAGAAGACATCAAATAAAAGACTCTACAGCCCTATTGAAATAGACCATACCAGGTACTTTTAACCAGTTCCTGCACTGCAGAATCAAAAGACATAGACTCATGGATTCACATTTCTTGTTTTAAAAAGAGGCTTTTGCATCTGAGTGCATTACAGTTCCTATTTCTGAAATCTGACTTCAACTGGCCAATACGAATATCTCCAAACCAGGATGAGAAGACAACATCAGTTGTAGACAGCTGTCCCAAGACTCCGGACTAGGACTGTATTCCCAACCTTAAATCCACTCATTTATACCTTTGTTATGCTTAAACTGCATACCTATTTTATAATTGTTACATTTAAGATTTTCAGAATACTATCATACTTAAGGAAGGTGCTTGATTTGGAACAGACTGGTCTTAATGTCCAGGCATTTATCAGGTGGCTCCTAATATAACTTAATGGTTGTATAGAACAAATCTCTGGCCTTGGCTACTGGCCTGATGGCTAAAACACTGCACCCGATCTTCCCTTAAATGCAGGGAAGGATTCACAGTCACAACTGCTGCCAACCTTCCTCTGCTTAAGGCCAGACGGGCTCATTCAGTGTTCCCCTGGTATGACCACCGAGCAGCTAGCTATATTTGTTCCTTTTTTAGGGCTAAAGGATGTCACATCACATACAGAAGCCCTTAATGACAGTCAAGCAAGAATTGCCTTATTAAATACTAAAATGTCTTTAATAAAAAGACTGTCCTTCAAAATAGAATGGCCTTAGATATTTTAACTACATCCCAAGGTGGTACGTGTACAATCATTCAAACTGAATGCTGTGTTTTCATACCTGACGAGTCTTCCAATGTGTTCTCTCTGCTAAAGCCCATGAAAAAGCAGGTGAATGCCTTAAGCGATCCTGCGTTCAGTCTTGAGTTGTTTGGTTGGCTCCTTTCTGGTATTGGTTCCCTTTTTTGATCTGGATTGCAATTCCTATTTCTATTACTTCCTGGAATTCTTGTACTAGTCATAATACTTAAACTAATTGCTGTTTTCTTTACTCAGTGCTGTAAGACTGTCATGTAAGCTGGAGTAATGAAACTTGAGGTGGTCGATTGATCTTATAGCCTTGGACAAACTTCCTTTTTTGATAAGGACTACGCCTAAGAACTCATTTTAAAATAATCTTTTCAAAGATGTTAAATGATTATCATTGTTACTGTACTTGTTCTATAATTGTGAATAGCGTCAATACCAGGAGTCATAAAAAGCACATATGCAATGCTTGTGCAACAACCTAAAATTAATCCAAAACCCATGAAATGCTTCCTCTATTAATATATGTATACCTCTTTGCTTGTCCACTATATCCAATTAATTCCCCCCAATGGGGACAACTGGGCAAATAAACGTGATAAAAGCCTGGCACCGAGGGACATGAGGGACCCAGGGCAGGCAGCAACCACTCTGGGGCCGAGGGACAATATTTTGATCATCAATGCTTTCTATCAAAATATTATAGATCAAACAGGGGAAAATGATAAATAAATGGCAAGCAATAGGATATATTGGAACATAAGAGGAAGCCGTTTGGGGTAAAACTAATTCAGCCTGGGTTTTTTTTTCCAGAAGTGCCTGTCGCCTGCATTGTGTATGTGCTTTGCCATGTCCCAAAGAGATGAGTAAATGTCCTTAAGATAAGGATACAACTTCCCCCTCCTTGTCATTTCCTTAAGGATAAGCATTTCTCCCTAGGCTAGGATTTGACTGCTGCAGTCATCCTGTGACCACCCAGCTGGAGACAACAGACCTGACACCAGCCACGCCCTCCCCACTGTGTCCATCAATAGCTATTCTGGCAGGGCAACCTGGCAGGGCGATCTTGTGGTTATTGTGAAAGGGACATTGCAATCCTATGTGATACATGCTCTTTGATGGTATATAACCACTCTGTACGCTCCATCTCTTTGGTGCCCTTCCTTCCTTAGGGAAGGAAGACCCTGGGCCATGGTCCTCAATAGTTGGTTCATAATAAACTCGCGCCAATTTTGATTTATAGATTGATTATGGATTATTTACGTCGACATGTTTTACAAGTAATAAAATTTCTTGAAAGGAAAAAACAATAAAGCAGCAGCCCTGCATTACACATGAAAGTTGTGCTCCCCCTGGAGGGAAAATGAAGATACAACATGGGTCGAGTACTTGATTTTATAATCCACTGGTGCCTTTCAAAAATATAGCTATTATTGTAAGAGTAAAGATATCCTTAAGAATAGTGCCACAAAACAGGTTTTCCCAGCTTCTTTTGTCAGATCTGAGACCGACATCAGGCTGGGGCACTTGAAGAGGCATGGGGGACTCAGCTGAGGGTTATTTAATTACTGTAGTTAATTAGCCAATAGTGAATAAGATGCAGAATGATTAAAAACAGGTAAAGGGGCATAAAGTTGGAAATAATTAAGAAAAATAATGCCTTCAAAATATCCTCTCATTATTTTTATAGCATTTTTTTTTTTAAGGTATGACTAGGATAGTATGTTAGATTTTTCTAAATCCTTATCTCCAGGGCATATGTTACTGAGTTCTTCATTAAATATGATAATGCCAAAGAAAACCTGGACAAAAGTATTCTGTACTATCAACAAGGATAAAACATGTACAACATTGCTCTATATATTAAGATTCCAGCTGTAATAGTCAAGATATATATTCATGTGTGTAAAATTATAATGATTTTCTATTTTTCTCGGGCTGTGAACCATGGTAAAATATATAATAATAAGCAGAAAACCTGATGAACTAGGTGATTTAAAACACCTGATTTTACAGCTTGGACATTCAAGGGTGAAATACACCAATTTAAATTTCACACCTTCTCCTTTCCTTCTAGCCAGTGAAGTGTCTGGAAGACACAAAATACATAAAATTAATTGAGAGTTAACAGTATTTGGAAGCAGTTGAGGTTAAGCCTTCAACAATGGTGGCCCTTACTTCTGGAGCCATTGACTCTTTGTCATAAGTTTATTGTATAGACGAGTTCTCTTCTTAGATGATTTGTGCATGTTTCACAGAAGAGAGACAGGGCAGGAGAATTAACTATCACTCTACACCCGTCCCTTTACTGTATTACCTCATGCAATTCTTACAGTAATCCTTTAATGTAACTATTATAATTCATATTTAACTGATAAAGAAAACCATGTTTAGGGGCCTGCCCGGTGGCGCAAGCGGTTAAGTGTGCTTACTCCGCTGCGTAGGCCTAGAGTTCGCCGGTTCGGATCCTGGGCACGCGCAGACACACCACTTGGCAAGGCATGCTGTGGTGGCATCCCGTATAAAGTGGAACCAGATGGGTATGGATGTTAGCCAAGGGCCAGTCTTCCTCAGCAAAAAAAGATGAGGATTGGCAGATGTTAGCACAGGGCTGATCTTCCTCACAAACAAAATAAGACCATGTTTACAAAATTGATCAAGGGTGAGAGGGAAGATCTGAACATCAGTCTGTTGGGTTTTATGCCTCTATTCTCTCCACTGTGATAAAAATGGTACTTCAACATGGGTACTCACCATCTGGCTATTTAATACCAGTTCTTGCCAGCATCACTGGATGAGATGAGATGAGAAGTTTATTTCCAAAGTTATTCTATTATATTTAAACTATACTATTTATGAGTCAAATGTCAAGTGATATTTTAGAGGCATAGAGAACTGATTAATTCATCTACACATTTTTCAGTTTTACTATAACTTTCGTGTGCCACGTTGTGTCAACTTTGTGTCAACTTTACCAACTTTAGTGCTTCACTGTTCTTTTTTTAAAAACTCACAATTTCATTTTCCATGTAAAGCACCTTGCTGTTTTCTTCTTAGTCACTAGATGGCAGTTCTGCATCTCTGTAAATTACCACTGCAGCAGGAAACGAGAGGTCTTAAGCCAGTTTACTCTGTACAAATGATGGACATAGGAGGATTTCTGGTCCATCAAGGCTGCCTGTGTTATTCTGTGGCCGAAACTGGGATATCCAGGACTGCTTAGTCAGGGGCACGAAGAAGAGTCAGAAAGCATCCTCTAAGTTCTTCTTCAGATGTGAGTTCAGGGACCTAGCCTCTCACTTGAGCACACTGGAGTTTATTGAATGTGTTCTGACTCTTACTTTCTCCCTGTAGTTAATAAGTCTGGGAGCTTCATACCCCGAGAAAAAAACAGGACTCATAAAGCCTTTTCTCAACTAAACGGAGTTGAGGGCTATGGTGTTGCCCGAGAGTCTGATGCTTAAAGCAAACGCAGCTGGTGCTCATATGGAGGGAAAGAGCGTCAGCTACACCTGAAGCACTTTTATTGTTGCTCCTATGGAATGAGCAAGTTTAAAATAAAACCACATTGCTTAAACCTCACTAACTGATTATTTTATTTTCAAGTAATATGCTGTGAAAATCTGCTTTGTCTAAAAAACTATTTCATAAAACTGAAACAATTCTGTTTTTTATTCTCTGGTATTTGAAATACTATTAAAACTGTAAATAACATTCTACAATATACAAATAGGCAAATATCAATTTTATTCTCTAAAAATGTTTGCTCCCATGTTAAAGATTAATACATGGTAGCAAAACGGGTTACCACCCAGTTTTTAACTAAGTTTTTGCTTTTGAAATTACATATAAAATTTGTGTTTTGAAGTGTTTTTCTAAAACAGCATCTTTCTGATATAAATGGACTAGTTGACAGGTAAGTAGAATGAAATTTGATCTTTAAAACTCTAGCTTTGTGTAAGAATTGATAATATCAGGCAGTTGAAAGTTGGGTCTCTCCACATTATGATATTTATTAATTGTGAATAGCCACATCTATTACAAAGTGCTGAATAATAAAAAGAAATTAAACAATATCAGCCCTCTCTTACCCCACATGTACAGTTTATATGCAAATAAACTCTCAAAGGTCAGAAAAATGCTTATGATTTCAGCTAACTGGTAAAATACTATCTCATTCCAGTTTTAACCTCATTTGAAATTGATTTAATACTCTTCTCTTAGGATCCTGCTCTGATCAGTGCCCCCTCGTCCCCTCAATGCCTCATTTGATTGCAAACTTATCTGAGGAATTGAATATTCTTTTCCATTTGTTCTCTTGAAGGTATCTGTGATAGTACTTTTTATACAATTTATTATTATTTTCAGAAACATCTTGGGCCAGCCTCGTGGCTTAGCGGTTAAGTGCGTACACTCAGCTACTGGCAGCTCGGGTTCAGATCCCAGGTGCGCACTGACGTACCGCTTCTCTGGCCATGCTGAGGCCAAGTCCCACATACAGCACCTAGAAGGATGTGCAACTATGACATACAACTATCTACTGGGGCTTTGGGGGAAAAAAAAGGAGGAGGATTGGCAATAGATGTTAGCTCAGAGCTGGTCTTCCTCAGCAAAAGAAAAAGAGGAGGATTAGCATGGATGTTAGCTGAGAGCTGATCTTGCTCACACACACACAAAAGAAACATCTTTATTTAGGAGCAAATCAAGGAAACAGATGTGAGGAATGTGAGGTCGCCTAGTTGATGGTGCTTGAGGGATTCCTCACGTGAGTCTTGGCATAGAAAAGTTTAAAGAGTAAAGCAGCATTGGTCAGATCAAAAGTGTGGGGTGAACATAATTCTGAAAGAATAATGATGGAGACGTAAAAACAAGAAGCCACTTGAATTGCATTGGAAGGTATTAGACACATCAAACGGCTGAGAAAAAACCTTGTTTAATGTAAGTTCTTTCTAAACTCTAAGGCAAAAAGTAATATGAATTTACATGGTAATTATAAACCACAAAACATCAACTCACAAGACAAGTAAACAACTAAAGTAGAAACCAGAATAGGAAAAATAGAGGTTAAAGGAGAGATGGAGAGAGATGGTTGGGGTCAGAAAACATGGCTTAGTCATCCTTGAAGTCTCCCTCAGACTCTGATCATTCTTAGTGCTCAGTAAACACTTTGAACCCATGAGCCTGGGGAGGGGCAAAGCGAGAGGTGGTTAGAAGGGAAACAATGCGAGGATACCCTTGTGGAGGCACTGACATTGAAAATCAGTGACATTTTGCCAAGGTGTTTACCATAATATATTAAGGATTATTCTGGAAAGTTAAGGATTTTTCTGGAATGTATATTTTCATTTTATGGAAACTCCAAATAGCCCAGAGAATGATTTAGACATATCAGCTTTAGAAATAAAGAGAGGGACCAGCCCTGTGGCACAGCGGGTAAGTGCACGCGCTCCGCTGCGGCGATCCCAGGTTCACATGTTCAGATCCTGGCGCGCGTTGATGCACCGCTTGTCAAGCCATGCTGTGGTAACATCCAATATAAAGTAGAGGAAGATGGGCGCAGATGTTAACCCAGGGCTAATCTTCCTCAGCAAAAAGAGGAAGATTGGCATCGGAAATTAGCTCAGGGCTGAACTTCCTCACAAAAAAAAAAAAAGAAAAGGAAATAATGAGAAACTTTTCTGTCAGTTTTAAGAATGAAAACCAGTTAGCATTTGGAAAACAGTTGCAATTTGAGATGAGAATGTGGAGGAAAAATTAGACGTCACACGTTGTTTTTGCTTTTCTCTGGGACAGTAAGGCTTGCAGGGGGAATGAAGTTCCATCTTTGCTCTATTGAGTTTGAGAAGGTGTAAAATTCATTTGTTCTGGGCAACACTGTTGACCTGTGGAGAAAGACAAATGGTTCAAGCAACTGATCTAAAGGAATAACTGAGCTCATAAAAGTTTTTAGCTAATAAAGGGTGCTTCTTTATTGAACTTTACTGGACATCTATTGACCTATATATGCAAGGTATTTGTGGTAGGTATTGAGGGAAATACAAAGAATTATAAGGTTCCAAGCTCCTCCACATACATGAAATTGTTTGCAAGATGTAATTAGATTCTACCAAGGTATTAGTGTATGTTGTATTATAGACCTTAAAAAAATGGGAATGTTATCCAGAAATTGTAATTGAGGACAGCTTCTTAGGAGAGGTGAACTAGATCAAGTCCTCAAAGGGACCACTTTTGGGCAGGTGGAGGAAAGAAAGAGTGAGGATTTCAGATGGGGGAAGAGGGGAAAGGTACAGACGTAGAAAGGAACATGGCATTTGGGCATGGGGGTGGGGAGCCCATGACAGGCACAGTCTTCTCGTGACTGAGAGGCAGCTCAGTTTCCTCCTCCAGGAGCCCAGCACTGCTTCCCACCTCCTGGCCTCCTCCACCTGCAGACCCCCCGCCTGAGCCAAGGCCTATCTTATCTGGATCACTGCCTAATCTCCCAACAGGTCCCTTTACTTCCAGTCTTAATTTCTTCTAATCTTTCCTCCACAATGCCTCCAGAGTTACCTCCTAGAATCCAAATTTGCTTAAATCTGACATCTGCTTAGACTCCTTCAATGACTGCTCAGAGCATTTGAGAGAACATTCAGACTCCTGAGCTGGACACGCAGGCTTTCCCTTGCTGTCCTCATCTTTAGCCTCATCACCCACTGTCTCCTACATGTTCGCTTTGTTCCAGCCTTAAAAATACCATTTTCTGAAATCTTTAGCATCCTTTGTATCTGTATTTTTATATGTGTTTCTTCTGTCCTCCTACCCGCTTTTTTAATCAACTTAATTCCTATTTCTTAATCTAAACTCATGTCAAAGGTTCCGTCCTCATGGACACATCTCCTGAGAGGTCTCCATCCAGAGACCCCTTTTGATGTCCCCACTCTGGGACCCGGTACTTATCTACTTTTCCATAACTGTTGTTTCATTCATGTCTCATAGACAGTGAGCTCCTTCAAGCTGACACTATCCTACTTCTTGATGAATAAACGGCGAACAATAGGATACATTGGAGCATATGAGGAAGCCATTTAGTGTAAAACTAATTGGGCCTGACCTTGTTTTTTTTCTTCCAAAAGGGGCCTGTAGCCTCTGTTCATCCATTGTATATCCGGTTTAAGCAATTAACATGTCCCAAAGACAAAAGCAACGCCCTTAAGATGTAAATGCAACTTCCCCCACATTGGCATTTCCTTAAGGATAAGCATTTCTCCCTAGGCTAGGATTTGATTGCTGTGCTCATCCTGTGATGAGCCAACTCGAGACAACAGCCACGCCCATAGAGACAGCAGACCTGATACCCACTGTGTCCATCAATCGACATGCCGAGAGGTCAACGTCATGACTACTGTAAAAGGGACATTGCAATCACGTGATACGTGCTCTTTGATGGTATATAACCACTCTGCACACCCCACTTTTTTGGAGTGCTCCATTTCGTCGTGAAAGGACTCTCCTAGGCTATATGACCCTCAAAGGTTGGCTCATCATAAACTCACCCCAATTTTGATTTATAGATTGGTTATGGATTATATGCATTGACATTCTATTTGTCCATCCAGTATCTAAACACAGTACCTGACACCTTTGGGGCACTCAGAAAATGTTTGATGAGTGAATAAGTATGTGGAAGACCACACTGACTGGTGCAGAAGGGGCTTTTCAGGGAGTGGTAGAAAATCCGCTCACATTCCTACCATAGTGGTTGAGGCTGTGGGCTTTGGATCAGTTTGTCTGGGCACCAATCCCAGTTATTCCACTTTTTTTTTTTTTAAACATTGTTGGGTTTTTTTTAAATTTATTTTATTTATTTTTCCCCCAAAGCCCCAGTAGATAGTTGTATGTCATAGTTGCACATCCTTCTAGTTGCTGTACATGGGACGCGGCCTCAGCATGGCGGGAGAAGCGGTGCGTTGGTGCGCGCCCGGGATCCGAACCCGGGCTGCCAGTAGCAGAGTGCGCACACCCAACCACTAAGCCACGGGGCTGGGCCCCCAGTTATTCCACTTTTAACTGGGGAACCTGTGCAAAGTATTTACTCTCTGAGCCTTAGTTTCCTCATGTATAAAATGCGGCTACTGAGAACTCCTGTCTCATAGGGTTTTAGTGAGATTTAAATGCATTAACTAATGTAAAGTGCTTAGAAGAGCTCCTGGCACATAGTGGGCACTTAAATGTTAGCTGTTATGTTATCATTATTGCTCTTATTTCTGAGCAAAACTCTGGTTTTGAAAAGACGCTTTCATAATATAGTTGATCCTCATTATTTGTGGAGTCCGTGTTTGCACACTTGCCTACTAGCTAAAATGTACTGGCAGCCTCCGAATAAACACTCACAGGGCTTTCATGTCCATTTGAAGATATGCACAAAGTGGTGATAAATTTGATTCACTGGACGTGCACGTTCCCAGCTGAGGGGAACCAGGTGACGCTCTGCCCTCCTTTCAGCTCATATTGTAAACAAGTGTCCTTCTTGCAGTCTATTTAGTGCCTCATTTCTTATCTTTTTGTGCTTTGTGTTGGTGACTTTGCTGTTTAATATGTCCCACATGTGTAGTGCTGCAATGCTGCCTGGTGTTCCTCAGGGCAAGACGCTGTGACGTACCTTTACAGAGAAAGTATGTGTGTTCAACAAGCTTCTTTCAGACACGAGGTACAGTGCTGTTGGTGTGAGTTCAATGTTAATATATCAACAATATATCTTAAATAAGGTGACTTTAAAGAGAGACACACAGAAAATAAT